>NC_047659.1:11572055-11873994 GCF_011762505.2 Arvicanthis niloticus | reverse complement strand
TTAAACCCAGGTCTCTGGAAAAGGAGCCAGTTTTTAACTGCTGAGCCGTCTCTTTTCATCTTGACTCTGTTAAACACAGGTATATAATAATATTTCATTCCATGTGTTTTTTAGTAGTGCATAGAGATTTTTCAGTTGGTTTTCCACTACTTTTTTCCACTTGCCAAAGCAGTATTGTTCTTGGCCACAAGCAGTATTTGCAGTTGGCTGAGTGCTATGAAGGAACCATGTAGTCTCTTACAAATGTATTTAATGCTTTGAATTTGTGGCTATTACACTGGAAGAAAACATATTTGCCTAGTATAACTTTCTGTGGTTATATTTTCTGGAGTTTTATAGTCCCTGTAGGACTATAAATTTTATAAAGGTAAAAAAAAAAAAAAGATATCAAGGACATAGATAAGATTTGCTGAGAAACCTTGGTGAAAATAAATTGGCATGAGGGCCTGAAGAGATGGCTTAGCAGTTAAGAACACTGTCTGGTCTTCCAGAGGTCCTGAGTTTAATTCCTAGCAACCACATGGTGGCTCACAACCATGCATAATGTGATCGGATGCCCTCTTCTGGTGTGCGGATGTACATGCAGATAGAGCACTCATAAGTAAACAAATCTTTAAAAACACCAAGTTGACGTGGACCTAAAGATGTGTTTTCCCTGTGGAGACATAGAGTTAAGCAGGAGGAACTTAATGAAAAGGAGGTTGTGGAACTGTAGAGATGGCTTACAGATGTGAGCACTAACTAACTACACTTACTGCTCTTGCAGAGGAGAGAATCCAAGTTCAGTTCCTAGGACCTACATGGTGACTTACAGCTGTCTGTAACTCTAGTTCCAGGGTATTTGATGCCTCTTCTGATCTGCTCCAGCTCCTACATGTACATAGTGCACATACCTCAGGCACACATATAAACTAAATATTTAAAACAAAATAATGAAAGAAGAAGAGGTTGTGCCAGTGTCTCCAACTGGCAACTTTGTGTTTTTAGTTTTGTGCTTAAATGAAGTGATCCCTACCTCTGTCACTTTCTCAGTGTTAAAAGGCTCTCTCTTCTTTGCTTTCTTTCTAACACTATTCTCTCACTGGCTGTACAGGGGCAGCAGCAGAGAACGTGTTGGGCAGTTTGCTGTGCCTTCCAGGTTCAGGGTCAGTTCTCCTTGACCCTTGCACTGGCTCTACCATATCGGAGACCACAAGTGAAGCTTGGAGCGTAGAGGTATTGCCAAGTGACTCAGGTTAGTATGCTGTCGTGGTTTGCTTTGTCCTTTGGATAGAACTTTAACATGCAAGGTGTCTTAATTTTGATAGTAGGTATATTTTGCCAAATGATATACATTTATGTTTTTCTGTTTTGTTTTTTGAGACAGGGTCTGGCCCTGGCTGACTTTGAACTTAAAATCCTTCTACCTCAGTCTCTAAGTACTAGACTCTCAGACATTTACCACAGCACCTGATGACTCAATATAGATATGGCAAATATCAGGCAATCATACTGTTAAAAATTTCAAGTAGAAAATTATAACAGTTTCTATCTATCAAGGAAAATGTATTGTTTGTCAGCATTGATTAAAAGCAAGTGCTGTTGGGTGATGGCGCAGGTCTTAAATCCTAGCACTTCCACGAGGAAGAGCCAGGCAGATCTTGGAGTTAGAGGTCCACAGAGTTTCTGGACAGCCGGGGCTGCACAAAGGAACCCTGTTTCAAAAAGAAGGATGGAAGGAAGGAAGGAAGGGAGGAGGGAGGGAGGAAGGGAGGGAGGGAGGGAAAAAAGGAAAGAAAGAAGGAAGGAAAAAGGGAAGGAAGGAAGGGAAAGGAAGGAAAGGAGGAAAAAAGAAAGAACAAAACTAATGATGACAATAACAACATAGCAAATGTTTTCTGAGTCTGTGTTAAATTATATTTGAAGTAATTGTTTGAAACTGAGTTTTGTGTTTATGATGTGTTCAATATCTTTTACCATATTATCCCAGAATGAGAGTAGCAGCCCAGCTTAGACTACACATTTGAGTTCCTAGTCAACATCCCTGGATGTTATCCCTGGATGGCCAGGCCAGTGAGATAGCCTAGTGAATAAAGGTGCTTACAGCCAAGCTGAGGACTTGAGTTTAATCTTCAGAAGGAGAGAAACATGCACACACAGACACAATAAATGTAAAATTTTCCCTGGGAATAACTTTTCCATTTTAAGAGATGTCTGAAAGTTTGATTGTTTATTATATTAATCTTTTTGAGATAAAAACAATTTTCTTTTTAAATTGTATGCTTATATGGGTGTGTGCTTATGTAAAGGCAGGTGCACATGGACTGCAGAAGAAGTTAGTGAGTCTCATGGGGGTGAAGTCTGGTTAAGGGCAATTGTGAGCCACCTGATGTGGGTGCTGGGAACTGAACCCCATCCTCTGAGGACCAGCAGACACTCTTTACCGTTGAGCTATCTCTCCTGCACTAATTTATAATTTTTATTTTCTGTTTGAGTGTTTGTGTTTATGTATATATGCGCATAGCATGTGTGCAGTGTCTGCAGAGGCCAGGAGAGAGCATCAGATCTCCTAGGACTGGAGTTACAGTCATTTGTGAGCTACCATGTGGGTGCTTTGAACTGAACCCAGGTCTTCTGTAAAAACACCAAGTATTCTTAACCAGTGAGCCATCTCTCCAGTCTCTTAAAAGAGAATTAATTTGATGGCACATACATGTAATATTAGCTAGTGCTATACAGTAAGATCCTCATCTCAAACAGTTAGTAGATAAATTATTAAGAAAAGAAATTATTTTCCTTTCTTTCTTTTTGGGGATGGTTTGAGACAGGATCTCATCATGTAGCTCAGGCTGTTCCTAGAACTGCCAGTGTATTTCATTCTGGCCTCAAACTTACAGAGATCCACCTGCCTCTGCCTGTTGAGTGCTGAAATTTCCCTGCCATCATGTCCATTTTAAGTGCTTTTGAAAATATTGAGATTTAGAGAGTTGATACAGTGTTATATACTATTCTGTGCTCCTGTTGTTTAGTTTATGTGTTAACCAAGAATGTGCTTTTGTTTTAAGAGTAGTCTAGAAATAGTTGTCATCTGTATATTACAAACTAGTATGTATATCAGGAGGAAATCATAACTTTGCCTTCTTTAAACTGTGATCTAACTAGCTTTGCTAAGTAGCTTAGACTTATAAATCTCTTTATTTCCCAATAGCTTATATATCTAAGTCACAAAGGCTGAAATTTTGCATGTTCACAGACTTGCTAGGTGACTCTTCTGTTTTCTGTTCAGAGGCTCCAGATTTAAAGCAGGAAGAGCGCCTCCAAGAGCTGGAGAGCTGTTCTGGACTGGGCAGTACGTCTGATGATACGGATGTCAGGGAGGTCAGTTCCCGCCCCAGCACACCAGGCCTCAGTGTTGTGTCCGGTATGTCTGTCTTGTTTTAAGGACTAGGAATTTGAAGGCATCCCCTTTTTTGTTTATAAAGTGTTACCAAAGAGATGCTGGGTTTTGTTGCTGTTTTATGGTATGGTACAGAACTCGGGACATGTTAGTCATGTGCTCTATCTGAGCTGTATCTCCATCCCCACGAGATATGTTATTTAAGTTCTCAGTAGTCCCCAGGGAACAAAATTAATTTTATGCCTCCATAATCTTTGAGAACTTAATGTGTGGCTTTTACAGCCTGTTGAAATAATTGACAAATTGTTCCTCTTTCAGCTCTTGATATTTTTGGTAGCTTTTGGTACAATATTTAGGTTTAGCACATAATTCTGATGATATTGTATAAAGCAAGATAAGTGTATTTGAACAATATTGGTAACTTGACAGCACTCAGCATCTCACATGTGTAGATAGTTTGAAAAGGAATTTCTCCAACATTCATGGAATTTTGTGTAACTACTTTGTTCTTCTTGCAGTTTATTTATTTACTTACATATTTTTGCTGTATTTTTCAAAGGTATAAGTGCTACATCAGAGGATATTCCCAATAAGATTGAAGACCTGAGATCTGAGTGCAGCTCTGATTTTGGGGGTAAAGATTCTGTAACTAGTCCAGATATGGATGATATAGCCCATGGTAAGTTGTGGGAGTGAGGATGGCTTTTTAAGGTGATTGTATCATATCAGCACTCAGGAGGTGGAGGCAGGGGAATATCTATGAGTTTGAGATTTGCTTGGTCTACATAGTTCCAGGTCAGTCAGGGATACATAGTGAGTCCTTATCCAAAAAAACAAAAAAGAAAGAAAAAAGAGGGGAAAAAAAACCCGAAACAACAAAAACAAAATTCTATATAACAAAGTGGGGCTGGGGAAATGGTTCAGTCTGCTCTTCCAGAGGAACTAGATTAGACGGTCAGCACCCACATGGCAGCTCACAACTGTCTCTGGCTCCAGTTCTGAGAGGACCCAACGTCCTCCTCTGGCCTCCATGGGTACTGCATGCATATGGTACACAGATATACATGCATATGGTACACAGATAGATATACATGTAGGTGAAACACATAAACACAAAATAAAAGTAAGTAATATAAAAACATAGCCACAAAGCAAGAATAATGAAGGTCATTACTGCTGGTGTTTGATCCATTAGTATAGCTCTTAGGCATAACTTGTTAGTGTGTACTTGGGGATTTAAATGTTCATATTCTAAATTTGGTTCAGTTAGAACTACTTCTAGAAATCTGTCATAAGGAAATTCACGAATGGAGAAAGTTTTAGTCACTGTATACTTAACCTATTTTAATATTTCTAGTTGTGTTAAGACATGCTTAGGGGTATCTTTGAGAGTGGGAGTTCTGTAGTCTAAAATAGTACATTTAGAAATTAGAGTTAATTTAATGACATTATATATTCATTTCACTCATGGATTCTTTTTAAAATCAAGACATTTGCTGAAAGCAATATTAGACTTTCAAATTCTACAGTTCTTCACCTCTTCTTTAGATAGTATTGCTTGTTTTTATGGTGGGAGAAGTGAGTCTTAGAGAAGCTGAGTCATTACTTAAGACATGAGTGAGGTCTCCTGGTAGCCTTCTTCTCAGTAACCATAATAGTATCTGTCCATTGGGTAATAAGCATCTGGATGCTGCTCCCTCTAAACGGAGTAAAATCCCTACACGCAAGATGGGGTAATCAGAATCTGATATTTATTACTAGTATGCTTCTCAAGTTTTAATTGATTAAGAGAGAAAACTGTGGAAGAGTCTCAGTGCTTTCTTCATTATCTGGAATGCTGTCTGCATCTGGCTTGATCTCATGGTGTGCCTTCTTGTTGTAGGCGCTCACCAGCTGACCTCCCCTCCCTCTCAGTCAGAGACTCTGCTTGCCATGTTTGATCCACTGTCCTCACATGAAGGTAAGCTTATGGTATGAACTTTTGGACTCTGTCATAAACAGAAGCAAGAGATGTAGACTTTTGTTGACTAGTTCTGTCTTCTGCAAAGCTTCTTTTTTGTGTTACAGGGGCCTCTGCTGTGGTAAGGCCGAAGGTTCACTATGCTCGGCCCTCACATCCACCTCCGGATCCTCCAATCCTGGAAGGTGCAGTGGGAGGAAATGAAGCCAGGTTGCCCAACTTTGCTTCTCACGTTTTAACTGCAGCTGAAATGGAGGCATTCAAGCAGAGGCACTCTTACCCTGAGAGACTGGTTCGAAGCAGAAGCTCTGATATAGTATCTTCTGTGCGGCGGCCCATGAGTGACCCCAGCTGGAACCGACGTCCAGGGAATGAAGAACTTCCTCCAGCTGCAGCAGCCACTGGTGCTACTTGTTTGGTGGCTGCACCTCATTCTTCCTCTTCGTCTCCGAGTAAGGACTCTTCAAGAGGAGAGGTATGGGACACAGCCATGTACAAGTTGCAAGTTATGGTCATGTCAGTGTTCTGTCTGGTGGGGTCTCATGATGTCTGAAGTGAATATGGACTCTGAATTCAAGATTAAGGGTGACTGTGGTCGTGATTAAAGATGATCTGTCATGCCAGAAGGTGTGGCACATGCCTTTAATCCCAGCACTGGGGAGGCAGAGACAGGTGAGTTTGAGACTAGCCTTGTCTACAAAGCAAGTTCCAGAATGGTCAGGGTTACACAGAGAAACCATGTCTCAAAAAAAAAAAAAAAAGAAAAAAAAAAAAGAAAAAGCAAAACAGACAAATCTGTCTAGTTAGAGTTTGCTTTGCAAGAATCTTGCCTTTGATAGCACTCAGGTCTTGTCTCCATGCAGTTCTGTGTCTAGTCACACTGGGGATGCTTTTGAGATGGCTCAATGAGGTATGTCATTGTGATTGGAAAGTCCTAAAGTTGGGAAGACAAACATTTCCTCCTCACTTAAAACTAAGTTTCCAACCCAGGTCCTCTTTCCCTTTTTGATGAGTTAGTAAGTTTTCTGCAAATGCCACATTATTCTGCAGGCAGTTCCTCCACTCATCAGCACTCTGACATGCTTGCTCCATCATGTCTCCCCAGTCACCAGCACAAGTTTTTTTCATTTAGTTTTTGTTGTTGTCCTTGTTTTTTTGAGACAAGATCTCATTATGTAGCCTAAGCTGACTGGGAACTCACTACATAGACCAGGCTGGTCTTGAACTTGTGATAATCCATGTGTGTGCTTTCTGAGTGCTGAGTTCACATGGAGAATGGCTCTGCCTAGTCCATGGTTTATTGCAGCAGGACACAGCAGTGCACGTGCTGCCTATCGCCTTTTTCACTCCACTTCTCTGCTGCTAGTTTAGTTCTGCCTTGGCCAGTTTTCTTGAGATTACGTATTTATTTATTTTTGTTTTGGTTTTTGAGACAGGGTTTCTCTGTGTAGCCCTGGCTGTCCTGGAACTCACTCTGTAGACCAGGCTGGCCTCGAACTCAGAGATCAGCTTGCCTCTGCCTCCCAAGTGCTGGGATTAAAGGTGTGTACCACTACTGCCCTGCCTGGCTATTTTTTATTTTTTATTTTTATTCTTCTCTCATACATTCTGAGTATATTTTCCCATTCCTCCTCCCCTAAGATTATTTTTATTTTCTGTGTACAATGTATTTACATGTTTGCCCAAATGTATGTCTGTGTACCATGTACAAATAGCACCTACAGAAGCCAGAAAAGGACATTGGGTCTCTTGGGACTAGAGTGACAGAAGGCTGTGAGCCACCATGTGAGTTCTGGAAATCACACCTCTGTCCTGTGGAAGAGCAGCCAGTGCTGAGCTGCCTCATTGCATTTTCTGTCTTGTCCTGGAGTTAGCTATTTCTTCAAGGGTCTCAAGGTCCTTTTGGTCAAACCTATTTTTCAGAAATTGACATGAGTCAGAACTCATTGCTGTGGTGTGTTGCTGCTCTCAGAGCATCTCAGAGAACAGAGCTAGAGAGAGACAGAAAGACAGAGACAGAGGCTGTGTGTATGTGTAGGTGTGTATATACAGTTACCCCTGTGTTCATTTCTATCTGTCTTTCTTGGCATAGAGATACCAATGAGTGGACACTGAGGATTTAGTTTCAGTCTAGAAATAACGATTTTATTTTGTTTTCCTGCCTTTCTTGTGCTTTAGCTCCTGGATGGTGAGAAACCTGTTTTCATTGTTCTTCATGTGTATTCCCAAGGAGTTAGCCTGTAGATAAACTTTGTATCCTCAGAAACTTTTCTGAGGAAAAGTTTCCACATCAGCCCTCATCTCTCTGCTTGGAGAAATTATCTTTTGATAATTATTAGTAGCAATTTCCTCTTCTCCCTTCACATGAAACCCTTTAAGAAATATTTCCTCCTAAGTAGAAATAGATACAGTTAATTACAAAGAAGAAAGCTCTCTGAGAATAACAATGGATTGGTGGGCAGAAAGAAAAGGCCCCTGCTCCAGTAGCCAAGAATGTATAGTCATAATTGTATAAATGAAAAAAAAAAAAAGGAAATTCTGAGATTTTCTGAGGTCACATTATAGGCTAGTAATGACTATCAGTTCTGCCCTTCCATGTGAACAGAGTTAATGGTAACTGTATAATTGGTAAGCAGAGAGAGGGTAGGCAGGCCTAGGTTTGATGGTCAGCTGTGTCACGTGAAAGCTATGTACCTTGAGGAAGATCACCTCATTTAGCTTCATGTTCTTCATTTATAAAAAGGACTTTTGACCAGGCATGGTGGTGCACACCTTTAATCCCAGCACATGGGAGACAGAGGCAGTTAGATCTCTGTGAGTTTTGAGGCCAGCCTGGTCTACAGAGTGAGTTCTAGGACAGCCAGGGCCACACATAGAAATCTTGTTTTCATTAAAAAAAAAGGACTTATGGGTTGAGCATGGTTGCTTGTGCCTATAATTCTAGTAATTGGGAGGCTGAGATAGTTGATGAGAAAGAGGTTAGTTAACCTGGTCTGAATAGTGCATTTGAGGCCAGCCTGGGCTACAGATTGAGACCCTGTCTCAAAACAAAAACTAACAACTTTTAATAACAGGAACCATTTTGTCAGGCAGCTGAGAGGATTATTCGCAGACTCAGTTCTGACACCCTGGTCACCATTGCCCCACCCCACTGTCTTCACCCCTATTGAAATTCACTGCACTGCATTTACTTGGGGCTTCCGATTTTGTTTCTTTTGCTTTTTCGAGGATTGAACCCAGAGCCTGTGCCTGCTAATCACTTGCTCTTCCAATGAGCTCTACTCCAGTCCCTTCCTTCATAGGTGTTCTGTGGTACCCACCATAACTCACTCTGTTAGGCCTTTGGTTTGCTAGCAGTGTAGAGAGAGCACCTACCCTCAAACGCCTCAAGCTGTCCTGAAGGGCATCCATCCCTATTCCAGAGTGCCTGGAGGCAATAGCAGCAGTTGTCTGTGCTGTGGCTCAGAGGTAGGGGGCCCTGGTTCCATCCCTGGCTCTGTCTTCTTCCCCTCCTAGCACCCAAAAGAACAGTTTTGTTTTATGGCAAACAGGACTGACTTACAGACTTACTGAAATCCTTTTCATAGCAATTTATTCTGCTACTCAACTGCAAATAACACATCCAACTCTCTCTCCAGACTGACGAGCGCAAGGACAGTGACGATGAGAGGTCAGACAGGAGCAGGCCTTGGTGGAGAAAGCGCTTTGTTTCAGCTATGCCTAAAGGTAATTTCACAAAACTTCAGAGTGATATCTGTAAGAACAAAGCCTCAAGTCTCTTTGAGAGCAGTGTGGCCATGCCTCTGTGATGCTGCGGGCTGATTCTAGCTGTGTGGAAGTATAGAACTGCTGTCAGTGAGACGAATGCCCTGGCAGCGCTTTAAAAGGCCCTGTTCTTTGTGGGAAGTGGCTGTGGTGTCCTCGATGGAGATCATGCCGGTCACTGTCATTAAACATGGAGGACTCTCGGCATGCCGCTACTAACTTAATGTTGAATTGCCATTTGACACTCGGAGTAAATCTAAGCTTTTCATGTCTATGTGCATTGAAAGCGTGAACGCCCTACAGATGTAGATAGTGTCTATTGTGGAAGGAGTTGTATACATTTATTTTTCTTGAATAGCCTGACATCCTTTGAGTTAGCAAAATTTCTCCCCCTGGAAAAAGTTAGCACCCAAAAGTTGGAGTCCTCTTCCATAGGCCTTTTCCCAGGCTGTGGTGCTTAAGAGCTGAGGAGACCGGCATCTGCCCGTGCTCTGGCCCACTTAATGGAGAGGAGTAAGTGAGGCAGGAGCTCTGATCTTTTAGCAAAGCTAAGAGGCAGTGGATCCTCATTAAATCATTCTTTCTATGGCAAGTGGCTCCACGGTAGATTCTGAAAGCTTCTTTAAGAACCTTTGGTGCTATTTTAAGAATGATTATCAATTGACACTTGGGATTTCTTAGCTTTTAAAGTTTCAACCTCCTTGCAATTAGAAATGCTGGCATGCCAGCTAACTTCTGAGGAGTGTAGTATGTCATATGTCACGCCAGCTAACCTCCGAGGAGTGTAGTATGTCATATGTCACGCCAGCTAACTTCCGAGGAGTGTAGTATGTCATATGTCACAGTACTGACTTTATTTAATTTCCAGCTCCTATACCATTTAGAAAGAAAGAAAAACAAGAAAAAGACAAAGATGATCTGGGGCCTGACAGATTCTCAACACTCACAGGTTTGTAGACCCATGGGCTTCCTGGCTCCTTCATTCCCAGAGCACATATTTCATAACACTTTTTCTTGGGTGCCGTAAGCGTTGCCTTTTTAGAACAGTGTGTTTGTGTGCGTACGGTCGGGAGTATGTTCTTCATGGCTCTGTGGTTCCCCCTAGAGGCCTCAGTGGGTCTCAGTGTGCTCTTCCTACAGACCACCACCGCCATCACCATCCATTACCATAGCCTGTTTCTGACAAAGCCTGCCTGACAGCTCAGCACCCAGGGACCTTGCCACCTGACTGCTGGAGTGTGGGGTCCTCCTCCAGTGCTCTGCATGCTCTGTCTCTGAAACACTGATCGTAGGACACTAAATTTATTTTCATCTGTATTTTGCTGTAGCTTATTCAGGATCACAATGAAGTGCCATTTTATCTAATCATTTTATTTTTTTAATGGTTAAAGTATTTGTTCAACAGTATTACAAATGCCAACCATTGTAGTGTAAAAGTTAAAGACTTCACTAATTTTTTTTACAGCTTGAACCATTATAACTGCTGTCTGACCCATGGCAGAGCTTTGGGGACCTTCCTTATTCAATACCTGCATTTCTGCAGCTTCTTTGGTACCTTAAAAGCATCCATGGGTTAGCATGAGTGACTATAATTGAATCTGATAGTTGTGCATTGATGCTTAAATGCTATAGACCATCTAGAGGAGAGTTTACCTCTCATTTCTTTTTCCTTATTTTAAGGTGTGTTATCTTCCCATCCTACTAAGTTAGAATAAGCTTTTAAATGTAAAAGTGGAAAAAGTCTTTAGAACATGATCTCAGAAGTGACCAGCATAATCCATGCAGCATCCCATTCTGATGCGTGTTAGGTGTCCCTCCGTAGTTTAGACTGTATAGCTCTTCTTCATTAGCTATAGTAACCTTCACACAATAAAGGATACGAGCAGAAAGGCCATAGTTCTCTGCTGAGAGCAGCCCAGCCTGTCCTATTCAGTCAGCAAATATCTACTGATCATCTGACTCATGCCAGGCACCATAGTAGATACTGTGGGTATCAAATCAAATTACATATGACCTGTGCTTGTTGGGACTTTCCAGTGTATTTGGGAAGAGTTGAAAAGATGCTGTCTTTTGGGCAATGTCTTTGTGTATTTTCCCGTGTGCTTCATTCCTGCTGTTAGAAGAATACACACACGTCATTGAGGATGCTGCCGCCTTCTTTTAATCCCAGCACTCAGGAGGCAGATGCAGGAGTTCAAGGCCAGCTTGGTCTACATAGTGAGTTCCAGGCCAGCCTTGGTGAGGCCCTGTCTTAAAAAAGGACAGAGGAGAGTCCTGCAGTCCCTATAAGTGGAATTACACTGGGTGGATTAGCTTTGTATGCAAATTGTTTAATGACTTTGAAGAAATTGTAAGTAGTCAGGGGTTTTAGTCAATGATTTTTTTCTTTGCTATTTATTTATTTATTTATTTATTTATTTATTTATTTTATTTTTTGATGCTGAGATTGGAAGCTAAGTAAAATCATCCATCCATCCATGTCCCCCACCCCACCCCACCCTCACCTTACCCCACAAATAGTTCATTTTCTTTGAGTCTGATTGAAGAAGCTTAGCTTTTTTATTGGAGAAATTCTACCCAATCCTAACTAATGATTACTTGGAAGTTACTGTAAAATCAGTTTGAAATGTTATTATATATATTATTAGCCTGGCTGTAATCTTGCCTCTCTAACAAATGGTTTTGTTGTTTTGTTTTGTTTTGTTTTGTTTTTTATGATCTCTCCCAATCTTTCTCAGGGTTTGTATATGGTGGCTTTTCTGTCATTGAATAGGATATGTATAACTTTGTATTTACCTTTACCAGGCTTCATACATATCCCAGTTGCCTTTTGGATACTTTTTATTAGCTGTAAAGTAATTTGATTCTACTACACTGCAGTGTAACTGTTCTTTTCTTATTGAAATATTTAAGTTGTTTCCTATTGTTTTTCTCTGAAAGTACTTAATATGCCCATAGGTTTTTTTGCTTTTTGTTGTTGTTGTGTTGTGTTGTATAGATGAGATTGAGCCAGGCTTGTATACACCAGTCAGGCACTCTGCACTAACTATAGCCCCAGCTTTGTACAGCAGCTTTTACCCTCATTGTTTTCCTAGGGTAACATTGTTGAGAGTATGTTATTAAAGTAAAAGGTAATAAGCAGTATTGTGGTTTAATTGACTAAGTTTAGCCAGTTTATATTTGTCCCTTTTCATAGTCCTTGTGAACTCTCAAAAGAGAACCAGTAGGGCTGGAGGGACACTCAGCAGTTTGGAGCACTTGTTGCCCTTACAGAGAACCTGGGTTGAGTTCTCAGCACCGACATGCTGGTTCACAGCTACCCGTAACTTCAGGTCCAGAGACTCTTCTGCCCTCCTCAGGCACCAGGAACACGTGTGCTACATTTGCATTCATGAGATACTCAAAAACTACTAAATAATTAAATAAGGAAGGAAGGAAGGAAGGAAGGAAGGAAGGGAGGGAGGGAGGGAGGGAGGGAGGGAGAGAAAGAAGGAGGGAGGGAGGGAGGGTGGGTATTTTAAAAGCTATAACCAAAAGTATTACTCCTTAAAAGGATTCTACAGTGGTTGCATTTATATTTTCAAAAAGTCCACCATTAATTATGAATCTCTTGTCACAACTATACTATTATAGCAGACATTTAAATGTATTTGGAAGTCAGGTGTGCTCACAACTATAATCCCCAAATGAGTCTGAGGCAGGAGGTTTGCTACAAGTTCAAGGCCAGTGTAGGCTACAGAGAGACCTGTTCCAAAAAATAAAAATATGCAAAGTACAATTTTGTGAATCATCTATATAACTTGAGATATTTTATAGAAACATGAACAGCAGATACTTGTTTTGTGGAGAGGAAAGGCCTGTGAGCAGGCTGCTCGGTCTCCATCCCCATGCTTTACTCTGCTATGGTAGACTGAAGCCGGCGCTTCTGTGTGCAGTTGTTTCATGAGTAAGTGTCCACATAAGGTGCTTACAACAAGTTCACTGGCACATAGTACGAAGGCAGTAACTATTAGCTGCTGTTGTCATATATACCCGCATACACACATAGACATTTTGATGCTATTTTAGAAATGTTTGCAAATGGAATTCTACCAGAATGTAGACAGCTGGGTTACCTGTTGGCCTAGGAGTTTGCATTTCACTATGGAACTTAATTTTGTATTGAAGATCCATAGCAGTCCATGAATGGCTACTGGTTGAGACTATGGGCTAACTTGTGTGTGTGGTGCTGAGCATCCAACTCAGGGTCTTGTAAATGCTAAGCAAGTCTTTACCACTGAGCTATAGCCCTAGCTTGACATTTTGAGATCGAGTGTTACTGTTGTTCAGGCTGGCCTTGAATTCACAATTCTCTTACTTCTACTTCCCAGGTGCTGGAATTACAAGCATGTGCCACAATAGCAAGCTAGTTCAACAGTTTTGATAACTGATTTGGTTGTCAGAGTAACAGTCCCATCAGTGAAACAATTTGCTTTCTGTGCAGCCCATGGGCCATCCTAGACCCCTAGAATGCCAGGGACCATTGTATGGATAAAAATACCATGTCCTGGCAGCTGCACTGTCATGGAGAGAGGTGGTGTGATAAAATAGGGTGTTCTGTAGCTTTCAAATATGATGTAAAGAGGAATTCGCAAAGAAAGAGTAGAGAAAGCTATTTATCAAAACTAAAGGATTTGGGTCTAATTTGAATAATTATTTTCTCCTTAAGCATGGAGGTGTCTGATTAAGTTGTGTGTATTTTAAAAAATCACAACAAACTCAAAGCTAAGCCTTGGGCTACTTAATGAATTGAAGGTCAGCCTAGGTTATATAGCAAGACTTTTTCTATTTGTCCCCCACTCCTGTCAAAAGAAACCATTGGCAGAAGTTGTGTTAACATGAATTGATAGTTACTTTGACTCGAGCAAAGTAGCAAGTACTTTAGAATTCTTTCTGCACTGAACTTTGACACAGTCATGCAGAATTCCAATAGTGCTCAGGTAGAGTGACTCTTCCTGGTGTCCTGCTTTGGGAAGCTCTTAGACCTAGCAGCGGGGTTAAGTAGGCAGCTGCATGGTGCCTCATAACACTGAGATATGCGCCCTTCTTTAGTCTGACCTCCTAACCTGCCTTGGGATGCTGCTGCTGGTGTTATACTAACAGCAGAGTTGGGATAAACCCAAGGAACTAATTCTCTCTCTCTTTTCCCCTGCAGACGAGCCCAGCCCTAGGCTCAGTGCTCAAGCTCAGGTTGCTGAAGATATTCTGGACAAATACCGGAATGCCATTAAACGGACCAGCCCCAGTGAAGGAGCAATGGCAAATGATGAGAGTGCAGGTGATAATCACAATAGATCTGAACAGTGATAGTTATCTTAGAGATGAGATAGCTCAAACTAATGTAGCCTTTAGAGCAGGCTATCCAAAGGAGCCACAGTATTTGAAAGTCATAGCTTTTGTAAGCATGTCAGGTGCTTCCCACTAAACCTGGGCACCCCAGATGTTCAGATGGTTTAGGGTCATGTAATGGGGCTTGGGTGACAGCCCAGAGGACCTTGATGCAGGTTTTAGTGAGAGGGAACCTCCCCTCCCCACTTTTTAATTGTTTAGAGAAGTAAGATTTGATGTAGTTGTGGGCTTTTAGCAGGGCTGTGGTGGCTAACTCAGGCAACCCTTGTTGCTTGATACTTCTTTTCTACAGTTTCTCTCTCTCTCTCTCTCTCTCTCTCTCTCTCTCTCTTTCTTTCTTTCTCTTCCTCCCTCCCTCCCCTCTCTCCATCTCTCCATAGTGGAATCCTGCCTACCTGTCATAAGAATACGAGTCCTCAAGATATATTTAGGGAAAGCAAAAGCATGAAAAAGCATAGGCAGTTTGCTAAGTCTGTCTATGCCTGTGTATTGATCAGTAACTTGAGCTGTTCTGAGGAGGGCACCTAAAGCTGAAGAGGAACTGAGGGCAGGGAGGGATTCTACCCCTCTGGTTTTCTTTCTCAGGGTTAGGGTGGTAAATAGACTCTACCCTGGAGGGCAGGCTGCTCCTGAAACTCAGAATCCTCCTGCCTGCCTCCCAAGTGCCATATTACCAACATTCTGTCATAATTTCCTTTACAGTATTTAGGAACATTTTATTCCTTTTGATTTAAAAGTGTTTTTTTTTTTTTTTTTCTTTCTTTTTTTTTTGAGACAAAAGTCTCATGTAGTCCAGGCTTGTATCAAACTAACTGTAAAAGTTATTTACTTGATTTTTTTTTAAGATTAATTTTATTTTATGTGTATGTATCTTTCTGCCTACATGTGATGTCTGTGAAGTACAGGTGTGTGATGATTGTGGAGGCCAGAAAAGGGTGTTAGATCTCTGGAACTGGTGTTACACACAGTTACTAGGCACCGTGTGGGTACTCTGAACCAATCCTTGGTCCTTTGGAAGAGAAACCAGTGCTCTTAACATCTGGGCCATGTTTCCAGCCCTGACCTTGAACTCTTGATCTTCCTGTCTCCACTTCAACTCCTAGGGAGGCATCACCACATCTGAGTTATTTGGTGCTGAGACTGGAACCCAAGCACTCTGCTGACGGATTCCCATGCTCCTTGACTTTGTATCTGTATATATTGTCTTGTATTTACTGACTAATTAAAAACATAACAGACGTGGAAACCACAGACCTGGCCTTGATGTGTTTGTGAGCGAGTTAGTCCCTGGCTAAGTCTTAAGTGTGGAAGGGCTTTGTTGAGGAGGGTCAGGAGACAGGAGTGAGCATCTGTTCCAACGTTTGGCAGGAGTCTACGTCTCTTAAAGTGAAGGTAGTGTTAACATGCTTTTGAGGCTCTTAGTTCTATGGTTCAGGGATTCTGAAATTTATTACCTGAATATGAACTTGATTAAGTTATTCCAAATTTGATGCTGTGGTAAGAAGCACAGCTACTCTCTGCTCTAATATCTGCTGTCTTGCTGTATTGCCCTGTGGGTGTTAATAACCTCGTTATATGTCTGAGATTTGTTTTCTTTTTCCAAGAACTCCTATTACAAGACAAACTGACTTTTGATTAAATTTCTCTGATACTCGCTAGTACCTGAAATTTCCACATTAATTGGGCTGTCCTTTTCTTGGGGACCGGTTTTGTTTAGAGGTTATGGGTGATGGTGAAAGTGCTCATGATTCTCCTCGGGAGGAAGCACTGCAGAACATCTCAGCTGACGATCTCCCAGACTCTGCCAGCCAAGCAGCCCACCCTCAGGATTCTGCTTTCTCCTACAGGTAATTTTCCTAGGGGTTGGAACTTTGTGGATTGCACTGTCTTGTTTTTTTTTGGTTTTTTTTTGTTGTTGTTGTTGGTGTTGGTTTTTTTTTTTTTTTTAATAAGAATTATTTATATTATGCATGTGAATACACTGTAGCTGTCTTCAGACACACCAGAAGAGGGTATCAGATCCCATTGCAGATGGTTGTGAGCCACCATGTGGTTGCTGGGAATTGAACTCAGGATCCCTGGAAGAGCAGTCTGTGCTCTTATCTGCTGAGCCATCTCTCCAGCCCTGGTTTTGGTTTTCGAGACAGGGTTTCTCTGTGTAGTCCTGGCTGTCCTGGAACTCACTCTGTAGACCAGGCTGGCCTTGAACTCAGAAATCCGCCTGCCTCTGCCTCCCAAGTGCTGGGATTAAAGGATTGTACTACCATCATCTGGCTCTTTTGTTTTTAAGTATTTTTTTCTTAATCAAGATACAATTACATTTTTTTCCCCATTCCCTTTCCTCCTTCCAATCTTTCATATTTGGTTTTGAATGTTCTTATCACCATTGTAATCATTTGACGTCAACTGATTGTTAAGTATAAAGAACTGGGTGATGACCTTGAAGTGCTTGGTGCACATGTAAGAGGTCGTCCTAAGTTCAATCCTCAGTGCCTGCCTGAAAAAGCCAAGCATGACGGTGTGCACTTGTAATCCCAGTCGGTCCCTACCTTAGTCTGTCTCTAAGCTAGATAACAAGGTTCTCAAATTAACAAGGTTGATGGCCTCTCCTGGGGAATGTCATTGAAGTTGTCCTGTGGTCTGTCCACAGATGCACACCTGAAATATATGTAGACAGAGAGAAAGAGAGAGAGAGAGAGAGAGAGAGAGAGAGAGAGAGAGAGAGAGAAACTAAAGAGAAGAATAGATAAATATTTACTAAGAAACTTACTTTTTGGACCAGGTGGCACACATCTTTAGTCCAGTGGTCAGGAGGCAGAGCCAGGTGAATCTTTTTTTTTTTTTTTTTTTTTTAAGAAAAGACTCTAATTGTGGATATCAGATATCCAGAGCATTAATTCAGGAATTTAAAACATTGTGCCTCCAGGAGCACACAAGTAGCTTAAACAAGTTACCATGCCATTGTCTGTGCAGAATCACCAGCCTGTGTGCTGCACAGGGGGGACCCAGGGAGTCAGGACAAGTTCTACATCAGCTCACTGGTACTTCAGTTCAGTCTTGGCATTGTCTCCTTTTCCCACAGCCTCTTCCCAACAGGACTTGAGAAAGTGACTTTGGGATTCTGACATTTTGTGCTTGTTTGAGGAGTTGCTGCTTCCTCAGACAAGGAGAACACCTTAAAGCACCCCACCCAGTTTGCGTGTATTAGTTTCTGTCTCCATGTCTCCAGTTTTTAAAATTATTTTTTAATATTTATTTCTTTTTACTTTGTGTGTATTGATGTTTTACCTATATGTATGTCTGTGTGAGGATGTTGGATTCTCTGGAACTGGAATTATAGACAGTCTAAGCTGCCATGTGGGTATTGGGAACTGAACCTGGGTCTTCTGGAAGAGCAGCCAGTGCTCTTAACTACTGAGCCATCCGTCCAGCCCCCATTTCTCCATTTGTAACTTTTTATCGTATTGTAGGCTCTACCACATGGCAGCTGGGTCACCAGTTGAAAGTCATAGAACCTAATCTCACAACAAAACTTCCAAGCCGTAGAACACAGCAAGTGGTTTGTTTGTTTGTTTTGTTGTTTAGTTTGGTTTGGTTAAGGGACGAGTTTGTCTGAAGCAGGACCAACATTTGCAGAGAGACTGGTTAGGAAGCATTCAGATTGGGCCGTCAGCATCTGCGCTGTGGCAGACCCTCTCACTACTCTCAGCACTCCGGGTGCTTCAGGAGATCAGAAGATGGCTGTGGCTGACGTTTGGGACCTCTCGAGCCTGCTCAGAGCATTCTAACCCTCCCTCAACCAGTAACTACAGGCTGTGCTTTTCCTTGAGGTGCCAGTCCTTTGAAACTGATCTTTTCTTGTTTGTTTTTCATTTTTTCGAGACAGGGTTTCTCTGTATAGCCCTTTTCTTAAAGAATCATTTGAAGCATTTGAGTTCAGAGCTAACACGTTAACTTACCCATATAGATTTGTAAAGTATGAGCATATCTGGTTGAGGATGTGCTTAGTTGGAAGTCCTGGGTCCCAGCTCCAGCTACCACAAAAGGCTATGATTATCTCTGTAAGTAAACTAATGTGCCCTGTACTTTTTCCTCAGAGATGTAAAAAAGAAGCTGAGGCTCGCACTTTGCTCTGCAGACTCTGTGGCCTTCCCAGTGCTAACTCATTCAACAAGGAATGGATTGCCAGACCATACAGACCCAGAAGGCAAGTGCTTCCTTACTCTCCAATGTGTATGGCTTGAACAACAGAGGCTGCAACCCTTCACCTGTGGTCTAATTTTATATAGTTTTCTAAGTCATTTAAGAGTACCTTTTGTGTATCTGCCATTTGTATTTGGGTACCCACAGAGACCAGAAAGGGGCTGCAGAGCTCCTAGAGCTGGAATTCAGACAGATGTGAGCTGCCTGGAGTGGGTGCTGGGTGGGCTCAGGTCCCCTAGAAAAGCAGCACATAACTCTTCAGCTCCTGGTACTTGGATTTCTGATTGTTGATTTCACAAACTAGAGTGGCAGTAGTGCTTGGTTCTCATGGTTTGTGGTACAGAAGAATTGGCTTCCCAATTACTGAGAGGTTAAGCATCCTAACAGAATTCTTGGTTTTTGTTTGTTTTTAGACAATGAAATTGTATGCTTCTTAAAAGTTCAAATAGCTGAGGCAATTAATTTACAAGATAAGAGCTTAATGGCCCAACTTCAAGAAACAATGCGCTGTGTGAGCCGCTTTGACAACAGGACTTGTAGGAAGTTGCTGGCATCCATTGCTGAAGACTACAGGTACTGTTCCAACCTGACTGCTTTATAGAGCTGACTGGAGAACAATGTTTTGTTTGTTTGTTTGTTTTGGTTGGTCTTTATTGAAGAGATGAATCTAGTACAGGGTTGTGTTTACTTGGATAGAGATTTTAAGAAACACAGTTTAGAAATGCTAACTGACAGTTCTTGCTAATAAAAAAGTGTAATTTACTTCAGCTTTTCATAAAGGTAAATTAGGTTGGGAAACGGCTCAATGAGTAAAGCACAAACATAGGACCCAAGTGTGGTTCTCTGGCACCCAGGCAAAAGGTGGGCATAGTGGTATGTATCTCAACTCCATCTGGGACAAGTAGGTACATATGGGTCCTGGGGACTTGCTGACTAGCTAAAACTGCAGGTTCCAAGTTCAGTGAGAGATCCTGTCTCAAAAGAAAAAGGGAGACGGGGCTACAAGATGTCACTGGATAAAGACACATGCTGTGGGAAGCCTGACAGCCTAAGGTAGAAACCTAGAATTCACAAGAAGAAGGAGAGAACTGAGTTTACAAACATTGTCCTGTGGCCTCTCCATGCATGTTGTGGCACAACTGCAGCCACAATCACACATATACAAATATATATATAGTTTTTGGTTTTCAAGACATGGCTTCTCTATGTAACAGAGCCCTGCCTGTCCTTGAACTCTCTCTGTAGACCAGGCTGCCCTCAAACTCAGAGAGATTCACCTGCCTCTGCCTCCCAACTGCTGGGATTAAAGGTGTGCACTAGCACCCGGCAGTAAATAATATTTTAAAGGCAGATAAATAGGTTCTCTTTCACTGTGAGGCCAGGATATCTAGGCTATGACTTGTATTTTTTTTTTTTTTTTAACATGTGTTAAGAAAGACTATAGACGGCTAGAGAAGCAGAGATGATCTTAGGAGTTGCTGCTGTGTTTTCCACCAAGCCCTTGCCAGTGTCGGGCAGTATGAGTATTGTTCTTAGGCAGAGTGCAGGCTCCCAGCCTTAAGGGCTCTTTTGTCACACTAACACTATAAGTAAATATGTGGTGTGGTTATTGAATGATCTAATGTATACAATTTGTATTTTGTTACAGCAGCCAACTTCCTGGTAAGTGTGGGGTCCTCCAAGCATGGAGACCTTGCTCTGTAATAAAGAAAATGAGCCTGCAGAGGGCCTTGGAGACATATAGTAAGTTAGGTGATGATGACAATGTGGGACAGAAACATGCACAAGGGCTTGCTCTTGTGAGTTGGCAGCGTGGATAGTTCCCAAGACGCTTGTCTACAGCCTCTCATGCCAACTTGTAAAAACCAGTCTGTGAAGCAATTGTTTTAAAAAATTAAGACTCTTAGTTGCTCAAGAAAGTATGCACTGCTATACATCTGATTTCAGTAGCACTTCTCTCCCTCTCCCTCTCCCTCTCCCTCTCCCTCTCCCTCTCCCTCTCCCTCTCCCTCTCCCTCTCCCTCTCCCTCTCCCTCTCCCTCTCCCTCTCCCTCTCCCTCTCCCCTCCCCCTCCCCCTCCCCCTCCCCCTCCCCCTCCCCCTCCCCCTCCCCCTCCCCCTCCCCCTCCCCCTCCCCCTCCCCCTCCCCCTCCCCCTCTCCCCCTCTCTCCCTCTCCCCTCTCCCCCCCCCTCTCTCTCTCTCTTTCTCTCTCTCTTTCTCTCTCTCTTTCTCTCTTTCTTTCTTTCTTTCTTTCAGAAAAAGAGCTCCGTATATTGCTTATCTCACTCGCTGTCGACAAGGACTGCAGACCACACAGGCTCACTTGGAAAGGCTCTTGCAAAGAGTTTTGCGGGACAAAGAGGTGGCCAATAGGTACTTTACCACTGTCTGTGTGCGGTTACTGCTTGAGAGCAAAGAAAAGAAGATCAGGGAGTTCATTCAAGGTAACTAAATGCATTCAGACAGACATCTCCTCAGCATGTGACATGGGGAGAATTGTTCTGCTTTGTACATTTATGGACATGCTAGCATGCCTTACAACAGTTCCTTAAATTACCTGCTTCCTGCCTGCCTGCCTCCCTCCCTTCCTCCCTCCCTTCCTCCCTTCCTGCCTTCCTTTAAGATTTTGAGGCTGGTGAGATAGGAGTTATAAGTACTGGCTTCTCTTCCTGAGGACTAGGGTTCAAGTCCCAGTCCCTATAGCAACAGCCCCAGGGGATTTGCTCTCTTCTAGCCTGTGCAGGCACCAGCCATGGACATAAACAGGTAAAACACCCATGCACAGTAACAATAATCACAACAACAATAATAAAAGAGAAGATTTTTAGTATTTGTGTGTATGTATGGGATTGGGGGTGTAAGCCAGAAGAGGAATCATATCTCCTGGTACTCAAGTTACAAGCTGTTGTAAGCCTCCCAGCTTGGGTGCTGGGAACCAAACTTCTATCCTCTGGAAGGGTACAAGCTGCTTCTAATTGCAAAGCTGTCTTTCTACCTTCTTTTAAAAATATTTTTCATTACTTGTCTTTATAGTCTTGCAGGGTTAGGGCATGTCACATCTCTGATAGGGTTCTCTAGAGGAACATAACTGATAAAATATGTATGTAGAACTTACTGGAATGGCTTACAGACTTGTGGTCCGGGTAGTCCAACAATGGCTGCCATCCACAATGCTAGGCATCTCAACTGGTCTTCAGTAGAATCCAGAATCCTGAAGTAGATTCTAATGCCAGGGAAGGAAAGGACTTAGCAGTCAGACCAGGGCAAGCAGGCAAGCAATGAAAACTTGCTGCTTTTATGTCTTTTATATGGGTTGCCAGCAGATGATGGGGCCTAGATTAAAGGCGGATCTTCCCACCTCAAAAGATCCATATTAAAAGTGAGTCTTTCCACTTCAAATGATTTAATTAATTAAAAAAATAAAAATAAAAAATATAAAAATAAAAATAAAATTCCTCACAGGTGTGTTTAGTCACTTGGGTTTTAGTGGTCAAATTGACAGCTAAGAATCACCACCACAGGATCTGACTTGGGTCTTTAGATTTGCCAGCGGTCATCCTTACCACTGAGCTGTCTCCCAGGCCTAAGTTTTTTGTGCCCTTGGAATGACTTTGGGATTGGTTCTCTGAAAAAAAAAACAGGGAGAAACTTGGATGAACAGCCATCCTTTGAGAAAATCCTCCTCCCTCAGCCTCCCAATGCTAGATTATAGGTGTGAGACTTTAAAGATTATTAAAAGCAGGGCATGATAACATGCAACTTAAACCTTAGGATTCAGGAGGCTGAATTTATGTCAGCCTTGGCCACAAAGAGACTTTGTGTCAAAGGAAAAAACATAAACATGGTGGTAAATTCTGTAATCCAAGCTGCTCAGGGGGCTGAGGAAAGATCAGAAGTTTAAGGTCTTCCTGGGCTGTTGAGTGAGTTTGAGACCAGGGAGGATTAGGAATTCAAGGTTACCTTGCACAATTTAATGAGACAGCCCCCCCACCACACCCCCGTTTCAATATTAAAAGCAAAAGCATGTCAATCAGTAATGACACACACCTTGAATCTCTGCATTTGGGAGGCAGAGGCAGGCATATCTCTGTGAGTTCAAGGCCATCCTGCTCTACAATGGCAGTTCCAGAATAGCCAGAGCTACACAGCGAGCCCCTGATTGGGGGGATGGGGGTGTCTAAAGCAGACTGAGGTCCTAAGTTCAGCGTCAGCTGTATTCTGTATGTGAAGCCCTAGATTCAATCCCCAGTACTGTAGAAAGAAAAATTACAAGTATGAGGGACTGATATCAAGTGTCTAAGTTGTATTATTTTTGTCTGAGGTTGAGCATCTCTATATTAAAAATGGAACAGGAGCTGCAGAGATGGCTCAGCAGTTAGGAACACTTGCTGGTCTTCCAGAGAACATTGGAATCAATTCCCAGCACCCACATGGCAGCTCTCTGACTCTAGTTAGACATCAGACAGCCTCTGGCCTCTGCAGGCATCAGGCACACATGAACCCATACGCATTTAAAAGAAGATTGGAGATGTTAAAATTTTGGATCTCCTTTTTATTTTTAATTTTTATTATTTTTAATTCAGAGTCTCATATAGGCCAGGCTAGCTCAAACCCACTATGTAGTCATGGCTAGCCATGATTATATAGATTTTCCTCCCTCTTACTTCCAAGTGTTGGTGTTAAAGGTGTGTGTTGTGATGCCCAGCATTGATTTTTGTGGCTTTTTGAGACAGAGTTTCAGTGTGTACCAGCTAGCCTCCAGCTTGTGACCCTCCTACCTCAGCCTTCCAAATGATGAGAATTTAGGCATTTTCACCATGACTAAGTTACACTCATATGGTTTTTAAAAATTGTGTGTATTTTATATTTAAATGTTCACATATTTCTTAATTTTCTCTGCTTTTGATATTTGGCTTTAAGATTATGGTGTAGTATCATTTGTTAATTAGAATGATTTCTGTACACCCCCCCTCCACTGCCCCCTACTTTTCCATGAGAGTCATGCTCTAAGGCTACCCCTACATAGTAGAGACTTAAACTGTGTCTAGTACTGAACCCTGCATATTGAATGGATAACTGAGCTCTAAGGGAGGTGACTGGGTAGGCCATGCACACAGTGTGGCTGTCCTGTCCTGCAGTGGCTAGAATGGGGGTTTCTAGACTTCTTCATGCAGAACAGTGTGCAGTTTAAACAGTAGGAACAGCCTGGGAAGATGGCTCAGTGATAAAGGCATGCCACCAAGCCTGATGACCTGAGTTTGATTGCTGGGGTTCATATGGTAGAGAAAACCAACTCATGCAATTGACCTCCGACCTCCACGTGCATGCTCTGGAGGTACATACCCCTGACAAGGAAGTAAATGTAAAGAGAGATAAGATTAAATGTACAAATGTGTATTTCTAGAACTTTTCTATTTAATACTTTTAGATAAGAATAGTGGAAACAAAACAAAACTGAAGATGCAGGGTCTACTGTACTTCTCCTTTAGGGTTACTTCTGTGGCATATTTTAAAGAATACTGTTTTTCTTGGAGACTTTCAGAAACTTACTGCTGCTGATGATAAAACGGCTCAAGTGGAGGATTTTCTACAGTTCCTGTACGGTGCGATGGCTCAGGATGTCATATGGCAGAATGCCAGTGAGGAGCAGCTGCAGGATGCCCAGCTGGCCATCGAGCGGAGTGTGATGAATCGGATCTTCAAGCTTGCTTTCTACCCTAACCAGGACGGGGACATCCTTCGTGACCAGTGCGTGCTTCTGTGTGAATGGCTGTGCTGGGCTACAGAGATGTCTTAGTAAAGAAAATGTATCTGTTACCATTTGCACTCATCAGAGTTGTGCAGTCAGAATGGATGCTGATATGTAGCTTGAGGGGATGTGCACAGTAGGAAGAGACTAACTAGTATGGCTAGCCTTTCTGAGAGGCTCTGCTGTGTGCCTGCCTCACACCGACTTCTGTCTGCTCTGTGTGGATCCTGACCCAGCATCACTTTCTGAGGAACCTGTTTCCTGTCTAGCTTAAATTACACATTTGTTTCATGGTTGTCATTTGCCATTTGTTTGAGTCATGATTTCTTCTTTTGTTTAAAGGTTTGTTTATCTTATATGTATTAGTGTTTGGCCTGCATATGCACCATGTGCATATCTGGTGCAGTCATAGGTCAGAGAAGGCATCAGATCCTTTGGAACTGGAGTTTCAGATGGTTGTGAGCTGCCGTGTAGGTTGTGGGAACCAAATGAAGTTCCCTTCAAGAGTAGCCAGTACTCACAGCTGAGTACCCTAAGAGTAGCCAGTACTCATAGCTGAGTACCCTAAGAGTAGCCAGTACTCATAGCTGAGTACCCTAAGGGTAGCCAGTACTCATAGCTGAGTATCCTAAGGGTAGCCAGTACTCATAGCTGAGTATCCTAAGGGTAGCCAGTACTCATAGCTGAGTACCCTAAGAGTAGCCAGTACTCATAGCTGAGTATCCTAAGGGTAGCCAGTACTCATAGCTGAGTACCCTAAGGGTAGCCAGTACTCATAGCTGAGTACGCTAAGGGTAGCCAGTACTCATAGCTGAGTACCCTAAGAGTAGCCAGTACTCATAGCTGAGTATCCTAAGGGTAGCCAGTACTCATAGCTGAGTATCCTAAGGGTAGCCAGTACTCATAGCTGAGTATCCTAAGGGTAGCCAGTACTCATAGCTGAGTATCCTAAGGGTAGCCAGTACTCATAGCTGAGTACCCTAAGGGTAGCCAGTACTCATAGCTGAGTATCCTAAGGGTAGCCAGTACTCATAGCTGAGTACCCTAAGAGTAGACAGTACTCATAGCTGAGTACCCTAAGAGTAGCCAGTACTCATAGCTGAGTACCCTAAGAGTAGCCAGTACTCATAGCTGAGTATCCTAAGAGTAGCCAGTACTCATAGCTGAGTACCCTAAGAGTAGCCAGTACTCATAGCTGAGTACCCTAAGAGTAGCCAGTACTCATAGCTGAGTACCCTAAGAGTAGCCAGTACTCATAGCTGAGTATCCTAAGGGTAGCCAGTACTCATAGCTGAGTACCCTAAGGGTAGCCAGTACTCACAGCTGAGTACCCTAAGGGTAGCCAGTACTCATAGCTGAGTATCCTAAGAGTAGCCAGTACTTACAGCTGAGTACCCTAAGGGTAGCCAGTACTCATAGCTGAGTACTCTAAGAGTAGCCAGTACCATAGCTGAGTACCCTAAGGGTAGCCAGTACTCATAGCTGAGTACCCTAAGAGTAGCCAGTACTCATAGCTGAGTATCCTAAGGGTAGCCAGTACTCATAGCTGAGTACCCTAAGCCTTTCCAGACTCAAGTCATGGCTTGTTAACCCAATGGCCCTGAAATTTGGAGCCTGGTAGTTATGTGATCTGAGAGCCTGATCTGGGTGTGGTGGGTGTTGAACAACACTCATGGCCCAACCAGTCATGGCAACTGACTCTAGACACTGCTAGACAGTCCCTCTTTACACCTCTCCCCTATTAGGGCTTGAACTTTAAGGTCTTGGGCATGGCGGGCAAGCACTCTTTGGGGGGGGGAGGTGAGGGGGCAACAACACGTGTCTTAAATTGCTCCTCACCTGTTTCTTAAGATAAGGTGTCTGTTGAATGTAGGGCTCGAGAATTCAGCTAACCCAGCTGTCCACCAAGCCCCAGGGAGCCTGCTGTTGCTGCCCTTGCAGCGCTGGACGGATAGGCGTGCACAAAGGCTAGAGTTCCGACCCAGGCCTTCCTTCTCACTTTGCAAGTCAGGCCGCCTCCCCAAGCCTCCCATACTCCATGACTGTCTCAGGGTCACATGCTGTCTGTCTTCCCTAGGGCTGTGCCTATCATGAGAGCAGGAAATAATGCTTTTAAACCAGGTGTTGTATCCTATACCACTAAGGCCAGCACTTGGGCAGCTTAGGCAAGAGGCTCACCTCAAATTAAGGTCTGCACAGGCTATAACGTGAGACCCTGTTCCCTGTAAAAACAAGCCACTTTTATCCACCATTGTGACAGAGCATCAGGGACAAAGCTTGGCTTCGGAAATGTGCTCACTGTATATTTATTGAGAAGTAATAGCTGTGTATCTGGATATCAGCAAGCATCTATAATTGTATGGTATATGACATCTATCTCAATGAAGCTGTTTTTAGGGACTGGAGAGATGGCTCAGCAGTTAAGAGCACCGACTGTTCTTGAGGTCCTGAGTTCAATTCCCAGTAATCACATGGTGGCTCACAACCATCTGTAATGGGATCTGATGCCCTCTTCTGGTGTATCTGAAGACAGCAGTGTACTCACATACATAAAATAAATAAATCTTTACTTAAGAAAGAAAAAAGAGAACAAGAGAGAGAGAGAGAGAGAGAGAGAGAGAGAGAGAGAGAGAAAGCAAGCTGTTTTTTTAAAGTTATCTTACAGGCTAGAGATATAGCTCTGTGGTAGGCTACAAAGGACCCTGGGTTTGATCCCAGTACCATAAGTAAAAAAGAATCCTGAGCCAGGCAAAGTGGCACTAGCCTTTTGGGAAGACTGAGGCAGACATTTACAGGGTCCAAGTCCATGGTGAAACCTTCTCGAAAAAAAAAAAAAAAATCAACCCTGTTGGGGGTGAGGTGGGATAGAATAGAGGAATGTAGAGAATTTGGCTTTTGTGTTTTTCTTTTCTGTTTTCTTGAGTGCTACTACGTGGTCCTGATTCTACCCCCAAGCATACTGACATTGTCATCATGATTTCTAGCAAACGGCAATGAGTTTGGTGCCCAGGGCTCCTCAGCAGTCTGTGTGGTAGGGTCTCAAGGAAGGCCTAATGTTAGTGTTTTTTGCTTTTTACAGATTTTGTGTGTGCATTGGTACACATGCTGTGGGTAGGACCCAGGGTTTCATGTGTGCTCTGTCACTTCCTGTGAAGTGAAGTAGGCCTTTGGGTTGTTCCAGCCTCCCCGCTAAGTGGTCTTGGTCTCAGGCTGCTTGCTGATGCTGCCCCATTTCCTTTCCAGAGGAGAGGCATGGGCTATGGAGTTGGGATGCTAAATCTATAGGTACCACAGAGAGGTTTATCCCTCCCACGGCTTCATCCATTTCTGCAGGTTTTACAGAGTGTAGAGAGCAGACTTGTCTCTAGAAAGGATCGGGAGCCAGGAGACTGGATTTAGTCCCTGCTACTGAGGTAGAGCCTTAACTTTTAAAATCCTAATTACGGTCATCAAAGGAAGGGCTGGACAGGTAGTCAAGTCTTGTCTTCATCTGAGAGCTGTGGTCTTTGCTTTCTGGCCTGTGACCGTCCTGCTTGTCACTTGTCTCCCCACTGCCCTCTCTTTCACTGCACAGTGCGTTCAAGCTCCGGACCTCCACACTCCTGTGGCCTCTTGGCTCACTCAGCAGTGTTTATTTCTTTTTTTAAAAAAAGATTTCTTTTTATTTATGTGTGTATTTTTATGTAATTGTATGCATGTGTGTGTAAGGGTCAGTGCCCTTGAGTTGGAGGCCGTGTGAGCTGCCTAACCTGGGTGCTGAGAGCAGAACTCAGCAGCACATCACAGCTGAGCTGCCTCTCCAGCCCTGCAGCATTTCTAAGTGAATGTGTAAGAGATGGTCTTGTTATATAGTCCAAGCTAGTGCTGGCCCTGACATCCCGATCCCCCTTCCGTAACCTCTGCTGGAATTACAGACATCCTCGGCCATGCTTGGACTTCCCCATGACCTCCTCTGTTCTTCCTGCTTTTACGTAGTTTAGGCTAGTCTCTAACTTACCATGCCGAGCTAAGATAAGCCTTTCTACATGAACTGTACCTATGACTAAGAGAGTCACAATGTAGTAGTCATAGTAATAGTCATAAAACAATAATAATGTAGCCATAATGTAATCTATACCTAGAAGTGAGTCTAAAATGCTTTGCTTTGATAAAATACAGTTGTGACTATTTGTATACTTTACTTTCAGAAATGTGCATTTACATATGAATTTTGGGTGGTTTTCAGGGTTCTGCATGAACATATCCAGAGATTATCTAAAGTAGTGACTGCAAACCACAGAGCCCTGCAGATCCCTGAGGTAATGTGGGCTTGTGTGTAGCGTGGGTGCTGGTGTACTTGGAGAGATAACACTTCAGCAAGGCCCCGGGTGCCCCAAGTCATTTCCCCAGGTGATCTCTCCTTTCATTGTCACTGTCCCCAGGGAGCTTCTGAAGTGTAACTTCCTCTGTGTAGAAAAGGACCTCAGTGGAGGGGGGGAGAGCCCGTAGTAGTATACCCCTTAGAGTAGCTCTGCCCCAGCTCTGCCTTCCTGGGCAGTGGCCTGCCCCTGCCCACCTTCAGCCTGGGCTTTGCAAAGGGATCCTGTTCTGATGTGGACAAGAACTGTTCCAGAAGAAATGATCAGTCTGCATGGCCTCAGGACAAGTGCTTTCTAAAATGGCACGGTGCAGCTCTTAGGGGTTTCTGTCTGTTTAACATTCCTTATGATGAAACGTTGAGTACTGCAGAGTTTTAGATTTTCTTTGGTATTGATTTTTTTTCTTGCTTGGTGTTTGTGTGTTTGTTTAAGATAGACCTCCCCTGCCCGGAACACACACGCAAGGTCTCTCTCTGTAGCTCTTACTGTCCTGAAACTCCCTATGTAGACCAAGCTGGCCTTGAATTCACAGCGATCCTCCTGCCTCTATCTTAAGAGTAGAGACAGAGGCTTTCATAGTCCTCGCTAACCTCAGGCTTGGTATGTTGCTGAGGCTGGCCTTCACCTCCTGACCCTCCTGCATTGATCCCCTGAGTGCTGTGATCCCAAGCTTCCGCCACCATCCTGGGCTTTGATTTTGTTTTTGTAGAAGCACTGCAACAAGGAGCCTTAGTGATGTCTACATTGCCTTCTTGCTGCTGCTTCTCTGTGCTGTTGAAATCAGCTAAATGGAAAGTCTCATCCTAGCTTTGTAAGAAACTCACAGGGAGGCTATGAGCTCCGGGCTCTGCAGTATACCACCACCTCTGCCCAATGGCTAGGCTGTTGTTTTGAAATGGGTTTTATCTTGGGTGGTCGGGAAGGAAATGGTCCCTTGTCAGCTTGCTGAGGCAGGGACCATGGCTGCTGTGCAGATTGCTGTGGATTCATGATCTGTATGTTGTCTGCCATCTTGCTTAGGTTTATCTTCGTGAGGCACCGTGGCCATCTGCACAGTCAGAAATCAGGACAATAAGTGCTTACAAAACCCCCCGGGACAAAGTACAGTGTATCCTGAGAATGTGCTCCACCATCATGAACCTCCTAAGCCTGGCCAATGAGGACTCTGTCCCCGGGGCAGATGACTTTGTTCCTGTGTTGGTGTTTGTGTTGATAAAAGTGAGTCTCTTAGTATTGTCTGATAGTTGATGTGGCCTCATGAGCAGGGTGGCACAGAGGTAATGGATTTGAATCCTGAGCTTCTTCTAAGACGTGAAGTTGCTTAATTCCAAAACAGTCTACAGATCATCAGTTGTCCAGAGGCCTGACATGGCAGCTCCCACAGATCATGGAAGAACAGATGCTAAGATGGCCCTGGCAGAGCACAACACCGAGTAATGGCCTCTTTCTTATTTCCCATCTGTCTAGGCAAACCCACCCTGCCTGCTGTCCACTGTGCAGTACATCAGCAGCTTCTACGCCAACTGTCTGTCTGGAGAGGAGTCCTATTGGTGGATGCAGTTCACAGCAGCTGTGGAGTTTATTAAAACCATCGATGACAGAAAGTGACCAAGACCAGGACCACCAAGGCAGCAGACTGTAGCCAGGAAACAGATCTCTAAGAACGTGTAGCAGCTTCCTTGAAAGCTGAATATTGTTTTGTCTAATACTGTACAGCTTCCAGACGTTTCCACATGGCTCGTCCTAAGCAGATTAACAAGCTAACATGCAGGTCCTCGCTCCTTTCGGCCTTTCTGAGTTGCATATTTTATTTCCTGTCCCCAAATAGAGAGTAGTACTGCAAAAGGGACCATGTTTTTCAGGTGTTTTAAATTTTTAAACCAGAACAGAATCTTTTAGGAAACGTCTAGATCTTTGTTCATGAATTCCCTGTTTGTCCTTTTAATTTTTAGAAAAACAGTGTGCCTCTTCCAAGTCGCTATGTGAGCATTAGTCGTGAGGCACCTGCCCTGAGGGTCTCAGGAGATCGCTGCGGCCTCCCTACATACACTCTCCTAAGGAAGAGCTAAGAAGGAAATGTAAATCTAATATATATTTATATTTGATGTACTCTGGGCATCTTCAGACTCTAATAAACAAGGACAGTTGCTGAGAGTAGGCTGTGACATTCCCTCTTGTGAAATGGTTTCCTTGACAAAATTTAAGCTGAGCTTAAAAGCAAAAGTGGAAATATTTATTAGTGTGGAATACAGTTTATCACTCTCCATGTGTGGAGTCTGATGGGGAAGTCATGTAGGCGTGTACCACCGTGGACATGTGTTGAGCCTGCGCACTGGGGCAGACTCCACCCTGCGTTACATGGATGAGCAGTACGTGTCGTGGCAGGCGTGCACGCGCGCCCTTTCTTCGCACCTGCGCACATAGTGGAAGCCACGGAGGGCTCCTTACTGAGTCTCAGCTGTCATCTGTTCACATTGAGTGCACAGACCAGGAGTTCAGTGAATGTCATTTTTTTAAACTAATTTGTATGCTCTGCTCTACTGATCCAGGTTTTACTAGTGTTAAACTATTTTGATCAACCACACTGTTCTTATGGAAAAATCTATTTTGGCAGTTTCTGTGCCTTTATTGCCCTCTTCCGAAAAAAGAAAAAGTGTCTCTGTAGTTTGGTTTGCGTTGTACATCAGTAATTAATCAGGAATGGGCTTTGGTGCCTGAGAAGCTGGCCCAGGAGGCACACCAGAGCTTCAAGCACAAGTCTTGTACATAGGCCATCACTGACGGGTTTCACCTTGTATGTTTCCTAAACCTGTTTAGCTTTTTTGACAAATGCTGCAATCCCATACTTCCAAGTCCCTTATGGTGACAGCAATACAGGCATCTTCTAAGGGACCTGTGACAACCAGCCATGAGCAGACGGGTAACAGCGTCTGCTCCCTCTGAGAACTCGGCCACACCGTGCCAAAAGAAGCTGGGTTTTCGTCATATTTTCACAGCTTCCTTCCCTTCCAGATCTCAAGACAGGAATTTACGTAGGAGTGTGAGGTGTGGTTTCTGCCTTTTAGGGAGAGATCAAAACTAAACTAATATCACAAATACCCGTTCAGATGTTGGATCAGGAAATCTCTGTCTTCATGGGCTGTTGTTGTCCACCTTGCCTTGGGGTTAGAAGTCACATCCCTTCCTGAGTACACTGCAAGCCAAACTGACACAGTTCTGCAGCTAGAAGGGAGTCTAACATCTACTTCAGCACTGATTCAATAAATGTTAAGTCCACAGAAGATTTTGAATAGTTGGAATTCATTGTTATGGGACTTAACTTGTAAATCAATGAGATCTCTCTCTCTCTCTCTCTCTCTCTCTCTTTCTCTTTCTCTCTCTGTAACGGTAGCTAAATATATTCCATGTTATCACTGTGGAAATAAATATGAAGATGTGGACGTTGCTGCAGGGCTCTTTTCTGTGGAATGAAGGTCATGGTGTGAGGTGTAGGGCTTCAGTACCTCAGCAAGTGGTAAGGTACAGCCTGGCACCTCTGACGTGGGCTAGAAGCCAGCACTGGCCAGGGGCAGACTCCAGCAGCCACCAATGCTTTGCATTCACATTCAGGTCATGATTCTTTTCCCCCATATTTATTTTATATATATAGGTATTTTACCTATATGCCTGTCTGTGCAGTTGTGTATGCACATGGAGTCCAGAAGAGGGCATTAGATCGCTGGAACTGGAAAACAGATGGCTGCAAACTGCCATGTGGTTGCCAGGACTTGAACCTGGGTCCCCTGGAATAGCAGCCAGTGTTCTGAACTGCTGTGCCGTCACTCCAGCCCCATAATGGAATTCTTGCAGGGTTGGCGTCTCAATTAGCAAGCATCTACTTCCTGACAGTGGTAGCATGCCACTGGAAGTAACTTGATTTGTGTGTTTTCCTGGAAAGGGGGTAATCATGGGGAGTCACCTGGGGAAGTGCTCAGACACCTAGAATTACAGAGAATTTACAAAATTAATGGATAGTAAATGGGGAGTCAGTGGCTCAGCTCATGAAAGATCTATAGAATTAAAGAAAAGAAAAATGCATTTATATTTTCAGTTAATATCCTGTTTTTGGATGTAATAGATTGCAGACCATCTTTCCATATATACTTTTTATTTTTAATTTATTTTCTCAGTGCATTGGTGTTTTCCTGCCTATATGTCTATGTGAGGGAGTCAGATCCTGGAACTGGAGTTACAGTTGTGAACTGTCATATGGGTGCTGGGAATTGAACCCAGGCCCTTTGGAAGGGCAGCTAGGGCTCTTACCTGCTGAACTGCCATTACAGCCCTTAAACTTTTTTTAAACTAGGAAGCATTTTTGTTTGTTTGTTTTTCCTCCTTGCCTTAGGTAAAATCTTGGCCATCATAATAGTCGCTTCTTTTGTTTGGTGTGCTCATTTGTGAAAAATGCTGCTCAGAGCTTTTAAATCGACCATTGCTGTTGAAAGGCTCTTGGGCTTTCAGAGCATTGAAAGTGGGTAGGATACATGGGTATCCTCTTCTTGTGTGTCTTGAATGTATTTATTGGAACTGGATTTCATGGATATATGTTCCTGAAGTGTGTGAGCAAAGACCTTAAAGCAGGGCTGTGGTCTTGCCTAGAAGCCTGCTTTCACCTGCAAGCTGAGCCGGGCGCCATCTCACACTGCTGATGGTGGGCTTGTCTGCTAAAGTAAAGGCTGACTAGGAACTTCATCTGCGTGGCCTTCCTTTTGGTGACTGGGTATGAAGAGAGAAGGGAGGCACAGGCCAGATGGAGGTGACAAAAACAGCAATCCACGCAGTGTGGCATTAGCAGGATAGCCTCTTCCCTCTGCTGCTCTGTCTGTTTCCTTAAGGAAAGTCTGCACTCTTCTTAGTTCTTTGGGGTCTAGCAAGTTGATTCTGTGTTTGCTGCTACTGGGGTGTGTGTGTGTGTGTGTGTGTGTGTGTGTGTGTGTGTGTGTGTGTGTGTATGTGACCATTTCCTTGAAGCTAGCACATTTCCGTGGTAGACTGTTGGAACTCTGATTGCCAAGGGTTTGAAAGCTGTGTCTCAGGCCTGTGAGCCCAGCCTATGGAGCCTGGAGAGCGGGGGCTGTCAGCCTGGACTGTGGAGCAAGAGCCCATCTCAAGTCAATAATAAAAGTGCTTGAGAGCTTTGCCAGGTGGGTGTTGGTGGGCTCCAGGAGCAGGCTGGGTGTAACTTTTTACTGGGGAGAACACTTAGACAAGAGAAGGTACAGTCTGCTGTGGTGGGGGAGAGCTAAGCAGAGGCAGGTTCAGGTGAGGAAGGTTTCCATGTGAGCTCTGGGCCGGATGGCAGGGCTCTTTTCTGCTGAGATGACACCTGTGTTGTCTGCTGTACCCGAAAAGCTTTGTGCTGGCTTTCCTCCAGCGAGCCTGGCCTTGTGTCAGCCTGGATGGTGAGCTTCGTCCCCCAGTCCCGTTTCTCTGTATGGTGTCAGTCTGTGAACCCGATTACCAGGGACAGTGTGTCACTGCTGTGTTTCTATATTCTGTATTCAGAAGCATTGCTGAAAGCAGGCTTCACTTGAATATTACCAATGTTCTCCATGAGTTTATTTATACTTAGGAAATAGCTATAGATACTTATCCATACGGAAGATTACAAATTTGAGGCCAGCCTGGGCTATATAACAAGACCATCTCAACAAAAATTTTGTTTATATGGTGCTAGAAGGAACTAGAAAGATCCAGCAGTCCTTGATCTGAACAGCTCTTGTCTTAGGACACTTCCTGCCTGGCCATACTAGGTATTCATCAGCTGGCTCTCTTTGGTGCACTCCAGCAACAGAGATGTTGCAGAACATCCCTGTTAGCCTGGGTGGAGGCAAGCTGTTGAGAGACGGGCCCTATCTACAAGGAAGACGTCCTCTAGAGGCTGGCTTACCTGGTAGGAAGGTGCTTTCCCAGAAAGACATGCTTCTGATGTGGAAGGAAGGAAGCAGCTGAAAGCTCACTTTTCCTTCACAATGGTCACAGTTAAAACGGGACTCTGACTTTCCTAGAATTGAGAGAATCCATCATCTCTTGCTAAGTGTATGCATCTCTTGTATTCCTGTTCATGCTGCCCCGACCTCTCGAGTCTGCCTGCACTACTGAGATCCCTGGAGTGGAGCCTGGTCTGAAACCAATTTCAGGTGTACACATGCTGCCCACCTAAAGATGGAATATTGAGTAGGTCGTGACAAACTTAGAAATGTTTATCACGTGATCATGCTGGGCAATCCAAAAAGATCCAAAAAATAAAAAAAAAATTTTTTTTTAAATTTGAGTGTAAGTTTTTTGGCCTATAGACAACAAACTTGAAGTGCAGGGATCTTATTTCTGTTGTCTGGGAATCCCACGTACTGCTAACACATGGGATTTTATGCCACTCACCAGAATGTCCAAAGAGAGTTTTCACTTTGGCTTCCTTAGCTCTCCTGTAATTCAGAGTTGTGACAAGATTTCTGTGACTTAGGACAGAGAGGTTTCCTCAGTTGGCTCTTGACTAGCCCATTCAAAGGAGATGATGTAACCTACCACTATCAATTATCATTTTGGGGGGTGGACTCCAGAAACTGGATTTTTTTTTTTTTTAAAGACCGGGTTTTTCTATGTATCCCTGACTGGCCTGGAACTCTATGTAGTCCAGGCTGGCCTCAAACTCACAAAGATACTACTTCTGCCTCTGTCTCTAGAGTGCTGGGATTAGAAAGCAGTTTTTAACCTTTTTTTTTTTTTTTTTTTTTTTTTAATATGAGTACACTGCAACTGTTCTCAGACCCACCAGGAGAGGGCATCAGACCCCATTACAGATGGTTGTGAGCCACCGTGTGGTTGCTGGGAATTGAACTCAGGACCTCTGGAAGAGCAGTCAGTGCTCTTAACCGCTAAGCCATCTCTTCAGTCCAAGCCAGTCTTAACAAAAGTAATCCAGCCAAGTCTGCGGCTGCTGGGAAACTTTTTCTGTTCCGCTTTGTCTACCTTTACAAGTGAGGCCTGTCTTCCCTATAGCTCCTCCAGCCTCTCAGGTGTTACCTTTGTCTCCTGTAAGTATCCTTGGAGGACCGGTGACTCCTTCCTTTCCTCTCCAGTAAGGCCTTGCCACTCCAGTGCTCCTCCTGTTTGCCTGTACAGTCACAAGCAAATGTCCCCAGATGCTTGCTGCTGGGAGTGGATGGTAGAAACTATCTTTTCTTTCCAAATTCTGGGAAGGCTTGTCTGTCACTCAGTGGTCTTTGGCTCCACAGTACCCACTTTTTGGGAAGATTATGCCCATAGCCTCTCCTGGCTCTAGTGAGCTGCAGATGGGTGCAGGTGTGTACAAGTAGGCTGCAGTCGGTCTGCAGGTGAGCTGTGGGTACGTTTGCATCTCGGCAGTTTTACTCACGTGGTAAAACCCAGAGGGCCTGCAGCGACACACCACATCCCTTGTCCGAGCCCAGGAGGCCTGGTTGGGACAACCGCGACTGGATATAAACTCTCCAGGGTGGGGGTTACAGGCTGCGCATGCGCTGGCCGACCCTTCCTCTGCTCCGGTGCCGGATCCTGAAGCCAGTGACTGCCACATAAAGTGGACCTGCTGGAAAAGCAAATGGGAAGCCGTGGAACCCAGACTGTCCATGCCCGGCTCCCTCTGTATCATGTGCAGCCCACGCGGGACATCCCGAATGCCCGCTCCTCCTGCGCGAGCGTTCGCGGTCGTGTCCAGCGCATCGATGCATCTGCCCTTGAAGAACGCAGTTGTAGCCCTACTTGGTCAGGTTAGGTGGCATCTGCTGATGGTTCTGCCGGGATCTTGCCCTTGTCCCCTGCTTGATTCCTGTCTGGCAGCTTTCTTCCAACCCCCGCCTCCCCCGCTTTGCCGCTCCTTGGGTGACATCTTGTGGCCAAGGACAGGTACAAAGCATTGGCTGAGGGGCGGCTCTGTGGGTCTGGGCTCAGCAGTCCCAGCTTTCAGAGCATTAAAGGAGCCCTGTACCAGGACAGCACTAGACAGACCCCAGGTTACACACGCAAATACAGCCGGCGCCTCCTTGTCCACCCGAGTCTTGTGAAATGGTCATCATTCCCAGCGTATGAAGCTTCTGTATGCCAATTCCGTATCAAAGTTACTGTCGTGCCATCGACATCGATGTCCATCGCTCAAGGTGAAAGGTGACAGTCCCAACATCGGGGAGCCTTCACATCCCATTCTGCAGGGGATGGTGCTGGAGACTGCTGTGTCTTTAGTCACAGCGTCACCACGCACTCCGAGACCATTTTCATCTGCCAAGAGTAGTGCCCGCATGTCCCTCCTACAGCATGGGCATCGCCGTGGGCCTCACGGTCCTGGTTTCCCTGTCGTTGCTGGGATAAAATACCCTGACAAAAGCAAGTTTAAAAGGAAAGGGCTTTATGTGGCTTACAACTCCAGATGATAGCCTATCGTGGGGACTACTCAAGGCAAGAACTTGAAACAGCAGAGAGAATGAATACGAGCCATGCCGCTTAATGCAAGTTTTCTAGCTCTTGTCTGGGGCTCAGCCCTTGAAATAATACTATGCACATTCAAGGTGGGTGTTTCCATCAAAGTTTCCACGTAATTGGGTTATTTCCAGCAAATAACCCAATTACGAACACCCTGCCACACACACAAACGGAGCCAAGTCCAACCTGATTTAGACAACTCCTCACCTAGATCTCTCCAGGTGTCTGTACATTGTGTCGACAATTAAAACCATCACACCCTCGGACACTAGAAATGAGAGGTGGCTTATCAAAGCTGTACAGAAAACAGGGCATAGACTGTAGCTCACCAGAACAGAATCTGTTTGGGAGGCGTCCTCAAGTGAATGGTTCACCATGAAACAATTCTTCTATAGTTCTACCCTCAGTTTTAAATGGTTGCATACGACCTAATATTATGGATATAATTTATTTCCCTATTGATGACTATTTGAAAACACTCAGTTTTTGGTTTTTGGTTTTTTTATTTACGTGTATATGTGTGCCTGAGTGCATACATGTCGGTGCATCATGTGTGTGCAGGACTCATGGAGGCAAGGAGGGGGGGTTGGATCTCCTGGAGCTAGAGGTACGGATGGTTGTGAGCCACCACGCGGGCGCTGGAAATCGAACTCATCCTCTGGCAGAGCAGCCGGTGCTCTGAGCCTCTGAGCCATCTCTCCAGCCCTGCTCGTGGCTTTGTTGTTGGTTTTTGAGACAGGGTTTCTCTGTGTAGCCCTGGCTGTCCTGGAGTATGTAGTCCAGGATGGCCCTCCTGCTCACAGAGATCCACCTTCCTCTGCTTCCTAGGTGCTGGGATTAAAAATGTGCACCACCATTCCCTGCTCTGGTGACTATTTTTAAAAGAGGGCTAGTGAGCGTGAGGGGGGAGAGAGAGAGAGAGAGAGAGAGAGAGAGAGAGAGAGAGAGAGAGAGAGAGAGAGAGAGAGAGTGTGTGGTGCATGTCTGTAGCCCCAGCACTTGGGAAGTGGAAGCAGGCAGTTCAGCTACCCAGTGAGTTCCTGGCTAGCCAGCCTGGGCTCCCTGAGATCCTGAGCTTGGTGACAGATGACTTTTAGTCCCTCTGGTGGAAGAGGCAGGTGGATCTGTGAGTTTGAGGCCTGCCTGGTCTCTGTAGTGAGTTCTAGGCCAAGGCTACATAGTAAGACCCTGCCTTAACAAACAATAGCTGGTCGGTGGTGGCCCACGCTTTTGTTCCCAGGCATAGGCTGGGTATTTTTAGCTTCCTAGAGATCTGACCCTGTCTGCTTTCTGCAAAGCCAGCCTCCCAGGACCGTGGAGGATTATGGGAGCCAGGGCGCAGGGGGAGCAATGCAAGCTGTAGCAGGGTGTTCCAATGGCAGTATCTTATGATCTCCATGGATGTCATCTCCTTCTGTATGAGTCCCTTGGCACAGGGATGGACACTCTCAGTGTCTCAGTGCCATGGTTTGGCATCTAGCAGGAGTCCACAAGTCAGACTGGATTTTAGTCTCCGTAGAAGGGAAGAGCCATGTTCCTGTTCATGGCCCAGGTACATCATCGGTGTCAATGACATAGCAAAAGTAAGCAAGCCGGTGACTTTCACCTCCTCTTTGCTGCAGCTGGCTGGCACTAGAATTCCTGGTAGGTCTCGGGGGCTGGGGGCCTGTGGGTGGAGGTGGAGGGCGTGGGAAAGCAGCAGGATGGTAGAATTCTGTGAAGGGGAGGGAGAGACGAAGGAAGCCTCCAGGTGGCTGGGTGGATCGCCCCACTGGGCGGCGGCGGCCTCCTCTCCTGCACAGATTGAGTCTATGATGAAGATGAATGGAATCCTTTTGGTTAGCAATCAAGCCAGCTAGCTACCTGTGCCCAGGGTCCCTCCCACTAGCCCGGAGCAGGGAAACATTAGGATCGGAAATTGCAGCCCTACCACATGGTTAGCACAGAAACTCGGCAACAACAGACCAGCAGCCTTGATTAGAGGATAAATGATACAGGATGCCAGCAAGCTTGGCAAGAACGAGCCAACAGATGACAGCTTGCTCCAAAGCACGGTGGCCCAGATGGGTGAAAACCCTCTGGCCCAGCCTGAACCCCTCAGTGAAGTGGCCTGAATGACCAGAACCCTTCCTTCAGCAGTGGTCGTGGGGGCCTAATGGCTGGATGAGGGAGAGATGGAGTAGTGTTTTTTGTGTTGTTGAGGAAAATTAACGGGGCTCACAGAGTCCAGATTTCACACTGAGAGGCACGGCTGCTGAGGACGCCTTCCCCCACCCCACCGCCACCAATCCCACTTTTTCTCAATATGTCCATAGCAGAGAGAGAGGGGGGGGAAGGGAGAGGGGGGAGGGACAGGGGGAGGGGGAGGGGGAGGGAGAGGGAGAGGGAGGAGAGGGAGAGGGAGGAGAGGGAGGGAAAGAGAGGGAGGGAGGAGAGAGCGCTGATCATTCTGGTCACATGCACTGAGGAAGGAAAGTCTGCCGCCATACCAGTTAATACTGTCTGCGAGATTGCAGGGGGCATGCTTAACTCACTTCAGGTGCGCTAGAAGCTTCGCACAATGGAGAAGCTAATTGCAAATCATGCCTATTTATTCATTAAACAGGGCCTAGGGGAAATTCAAAGAGGCAGCACTGTCTTCTCTTCATTCAATTTGCAGTCTGTGATTAAACGGAACACAGCTGTAAGGCACGGGCTGTCTGCTCTGTTCCCGCCTCTTCTCAGGATCAGGTGACCCTTTCTTTAGGGGTTGTGTCTGACCTCAAACGGGGCCTTGTCTTTCCTCTTCTGTGGTTCAGCCTAGTGACATCAGGTGAGTCCTTTCAGCAGGCCGCATCCCAGTGTCCTCATCTGTAAAGTGGGTGCATGAGGTGCCAAGAGGCTGAAGGGAAGGAGGTCTGTCCTGTGTGGTCCCGTTTACTGTGTGGTGACATGATATTTTCTCTGGCACCCTCTGACCTTTTACAGGAGTGGCCTTCATGGAGGTAGAAGGCCCAGGGTCTGTCTCCCTGATTCCCAGACTCAACACCAAGCCAGACACAATGGAGGTCTTGTTTAGGGCTGGCTACAGCTGAAGCTTCCTACCCTGGAACAGCCCAGGTGTCTGCTCTCTGACAGTATGATCAACTGTCCTGTTTGCCCAGGACTGGGGGTTTCTGTAGATGTGACATTGTTCAGGACCTGTCCCAGGCAAGTCAGGGTAGTTGGCCTCAGTGTTCTTGTGTCCTAGGACATTCTCCTTACCTAAAGCCTCCTAAAATAACCACCAAAGAGGCATTTATCTGACTTGGTTTACAGATGGGTATCATGGACTTCCCTAATTTAACCCTACTACCCATGTGAGGGCCGCAGGAGGGTGCAGGCTTCTGCTCATTTGTTCTCTGTGATTCTGAGGGCTGGCAGTCTTTGTGTTCTGTGGCTCTACCTTCTTCTATTATTTTATTATTATTATTAGTGTTGGGGGAGCATGTGTGTCGGTCACAGGATAACTTGAGGGAGCCAGTTCCCCCGTTTCCACCATGTAGGTCCCAGAGATGGAATCCACGCCTTCAGCTTTGGCCACAAGCCCTTTACCCCCGTCTCCACAGAGCCATCTCTCCAGCCCATTATTAGTGTTGTTGTTATCATAGCATTACCACCACAGGTCTCAGGTAGCCCAGGCTAACCTCAAGTTTGTCACAAAGTAGACGATGGCCTTGAACTTCTGATCTTCCTACCTCTGCCTTCCAAGTGCTGGGATTATAGGCACGAGCCACCATACCTGGACTATGTGGTTCTAGTGATGGGCTCCATTCTCATGTGAGGCTGACCCTCTATTATATCTGAGTTATATCCCTGTATTCAAATTTCATTCTGTTGCTGTGATAAGGTACTCTAGGAAATGGTTTGTTTTACTCTCCTGGTCACAGTCTATTACGGAGAGAAGCCAGGGAAGGGACTCAAGCAGAGACTTGAGACAGAAACCATGGGGGAACATTGCCTCCTGGCTTAGCAAACTTTTTGTCATAGCTCAGGACCGTCTGCCAGGGTCCACCCACAGTGGTCTGGGCCCCTCTAGTCAATTAGTAATTAAGACAATCACCCATGGACATGCCCACAGGCCCAGTCTGGTCTGGACAGGTCTTCAATTGAGACTTTCTTTTCAAGTGACTGTAAGTGGTGTCAAGTTCTCAGATGAGGAGAAGACACTAGAGTCCAGTCCTGCCTCTTTTTTTACCCCTTTGTTTTTATGAGGAAGGGTCTCCTTCTGTAGCCCAGGATAGCCTTGAATTCACTACATTGCCCTGTTTGGCCCTGAATGTGCTACCTAGCCAAGGCTAGCTTTGAACTCCTGTTCCTCCTGTCTCTGTCTCCCAGATGCTGGGATTCAGGTGTGCACCACGGTAGGCATCTGGAGGTATGCTCCCATTTCTGGGGTGGAATCCAGCCAGATCATCCTGATTGGATATTGCTACAGAGCCTGCATCCTAGCTGGTGTCTCTCAATGAGAGCTTGTGCCCAGGTTCAAGCCTCTACTGTTGCCTTCTCAGCTGAGTGGTAAGGTTCCTGTCTCCCTTCCTCTGCCCCGCTCTTGTCTCCCAAATGACCCTGACCTTGGACCTACTTTCCCTCTCTACCCCCGACCAGGGGGACCCCCCCCCATCTTCGAGGCCTCTCTGTTAAACACCCCATTTCCCAGGGCTCCCTGTGGGGTCCTGATGGGTTTCTAGACATGTTGCCATCCCCCCCATGGCTTCTAAAACATACAAATCACTCTGTCTGCGCTTGTGTGTTGTGTGTCTCATTACCAGGGATGCACATTTGAAAACAACAGAGGGTGAGATCTAAAAGCAACATGCAATTTTTATTACATATATCTCCAAATCTGCCATTAGGGCCGTCCCCACGGCATTATTGACCTTGGTTCCTTCTCATTTACATCCTGCATTTTTCATCCTTTGGAATATGGTGTTTGGGGACTTCTCCATCATTAAGTGGGTTTGCAGCGATTTCCCTGTGTGTTTTCTCCAAGGGATTCTGTTATGAGATGCACATTAAGTCTCCATTAATACCTCATTATCCGGCTGATAAGATTACCATGATAATGAGGCAGAGGTTCTAATTGTTTCATCGTATTGCTCTTCCATTTAATCCTTCCTCTCTACCTGGAAGTTGTTCACAAGCCACCGCCGAGGGCCTGGCTGGAGCCATCCTTCCCATTGGAGGAGCAGAGACTAGGATCCTTGTGGTTACTGGTGACTGGACCCAGAAGGGTGCTTGCAGAAGTGAGCTTCATGGGCTGGGTCTTTCAGATCGGGAGAGCCTCCTTGCAACAAGTCCAGGGACACAGGCTCCCATGTGCCTGTGACACAGGCACACAGGACCCCTACTTCAATGAGGGAGCTCGGCCTCTTCATTTCCTGCTCTATCTGCTCTCTGACTGCTTGGCCTTCTAGAACGTTCCTTGTTGGCCTCTTTGATGGAGGAGCCTGTGCGAACGTGAGGGAACCGGGCAAAGGCAGATCGAACCAGGGCATTGCTGGGCTCTAGGAATGTTTGACTACACATTTGGGAGTTCCTCTATCTTTTGGGGTTCCACTGAAGTGATCCTGTGACCAAGAGTGCCACCCCCATCAGACTCAGGGCACACAAGCTTTGAAGGAACCTGTGGCCAGGACATCCTGGAGTGGGGTAGCTTAGCATGAGGGAGACGCAGGCCCAGCCTTCATCATGGCTCTCCTGGCCCTCCAGCTCACAGGAACCACTTTGAGCCTGAGAGCATTTTTATTTATTATTATTTTAAAGGTATTTTTAGATTTTTAACTTGTTTTTTTGTTTGTTTGTTTATTTTATTTCTTTATTGTATTTGGGTGCTCTGTTGCATTACACCTGCATGCCACAAGAGGACATCAAATCCCTTTATAGATGGTTGTGAGCCACCATGTGGGTGCTGGGATTTGAACTCAAGACCTCTAGAAGAGCAGCCAGTGCTCTTAAGCACTGAGCCATCTCCCCAGCCTCTGAGAGCATTTTCAAAGTCTGCAAAGGTTTGGGGGCATCCAGAAGCTTGGTAGTTGTCACAATAGGTATGTGTAGCTTAGAGAAAGAGTGGGTAGAGACATTTCTGACCTCTGGTGTCCTGAGATTGGACCCCAGGTGAAAGGCTAGAAGCTGCCCACTTCCACAGGGCAGGATAGGATCACGCTGGGCAGGGAGGCTGTGGTAAGAGGTGACCAGTGCAGGTCCTAAACCAAAATTATGGATGACTTAATACAGCAATGTCCTTTCACAGCTGTGGGGGCCGAGGTGCAAATGAAGCTGCCAACGTGGTCACCCTTCCTCTACTCTTCTTAGGTCCTGGTGGATCTGTCTGTCACTCTGGGACCCTTGGCTCGTACCACTCCTGTCTCCGACTGTGTATCACAAGGGTCATCTTCCCTGTTTGTCCCCTGTCCATAAGCTCCAATCAAATTGGGTTCATCTTACTTTGATGATGTCAACCCATAAAGCCATGTGCAGGCATTAGGGTGAGTCTCTCAACACACCTTCCAAAATACATCCATGTACTTAAAACACAAGACAAGGCTGGGCATGGTGCCGCAGGCTTTGATCTCAGCACTTGGGAGGAAGAGGGTGAATTTGAGGCTAGCTGAGGCTATATTGTGAGCTCCAAGCCAGTTAAGGCTACACGGTGAGACTCTGACTCAAACAAACAAACAAACAAACAACACACAACAACCAAACAACAAAACCAAAACAACCCTCTCCCCTAAAGAAAAGCTACCACACCACGAAGACTGTATTATACAAAGCTGACTGTGCCTGGCAGAGCTTACAGACAGGGTTCTCCAGTGTTGACACCTGGGCCTAACTGTGTGTGGATGGGACATGATGGCTCCATCCAGCCCATTTTCTATGGTAGCTCAGATTGGCCTCAAACTCATGGCAATCCTCCTGCCTCAGCTTCCCTAGTGCTAGGATTATGGGTATGAGTCAACATACCTAGCTTGTACTTTTTTTTCTTCAGCCAGGCATGGTGGTGCACACCTATAACCTCAACACTCAAGAGGCACACCCAGGTGGATCTCTACCAATTCAGGGCCAGCCTGGTCTACATAGGGAGTTCCAGGTCAGCCAGGATGACATAGACAAACCCTGTCTCATAAATAAATAAATAAATAAATAAATATTTAAAAATATATTATGTTATAATTTTTGTGTGCTTTATTTTTGAGACATGGTGTCCTAGAGCCTAGCCTGCCCCAAACTCCATATCTCGTACAGGATGATCTCAACCTGGTGTAGTCTTTTCTATTTTATTCATGTGTATGAATGCTTTGTCAGGACGTGCGCTCATCACATTCATACCTGGTGGCCACAGAAACCAGGAAAGGCTGAGGCTGCCACATGGGCGCTGGGAACCGAACCCTGGTCCTCTGTAAGAGCAGCCAGTGATCTTAACCACTGAGTCGTTCTCACTCGACAGTAGCTTCTTCTTCCCTATGTCTTTATGTTGATGCAAAAACACAGATCCCTCCCTTAAAGGGAATAAAAGACAATTTACTCTGCAGCCAAATGAGTGACCATGGCCCGGGAGCACAGATTCAGGCCGCCCCAAGTCACACTCCAACATAATAGTTTATAGTAATAGAATAAGGAGAAGCTTGAATCTAGACACTCTTCCGATAGTTGGCCAGAAACATCAAGTGAAAGTGTCCCTACAAGCAGGGATATCTCTATCACAGGTGTCGCGTTACCTCACGACATGCTTGGCTTTTGAATTGTCAGAAGCCAGTAGTCTCTTAGCATATTCCAGAAAGATTTTCCTGGCAGTCACAAGGATATGAGTCTTTCACAGAGGTGGACAATGGAGGCTGGAGTTCTCAAGACAGCCCAAGATAACTCGCTCTGGATCTGCAACATTCTGACTCCCACAGTTTCTGAATTCCTACCAGTCATCAGAATTGTAACTCGAGCACAACTTTTCCTGTGACTTCAGCTCACGCCTGTGCCTCTAATTCTCAGTTGAAGGCTACACAAGCCCTCTTCTTGAGCCGGACAGTGGCCAGCTGTCCACTGAAGTGGCCAGTGCCGATGTCTGAAAATGCATACCCTTCTGTAACATCATTCAGGCTTGGGTTGGTCAGCTCTGGCACTGAAATGGGTTTGCTTTGTGGTTATCTTGGTTACCACCATGGCTTCACACTCCTCCCTTGCTTGATTAATAAAAGTGAGCATGTTTTTGTTATTTGTGTATATTTGTATATATGTAATTGTAATATATGTATATATATATTTATGCATATATGCATATATTTAAATTAATATAGTTTGTTTGTCTTTTGGGACAGGCTATCACTGTATTTACTTGACTCAGAGTCTAGCCCAGGCTAGCCCAAACTCCCCATGTGCTGTTGGACCTTCCTGCCTCTACATCCAGGCAGATGCCCCAGTGCAGTGCTGGGACTCAAACTTCCTTTGTGCCCTGTGAGGATTCTATAACAGCCTGAAGCAGGAGTCTGTGGGTGGGAGCTAAGGCTGGAGCTGTGGGATGGTACCTGGGCTTGGTGTCTGAAAGCTCCACTGTGTGAATGAAAGTGCACTGAGTGCCTGGTGCCCTGAGAGGCCAGAAGAGAATGCCAGGTCCCCTGGAACTGGAGTCACAGTCAGTTGTGAGCTGCCTTGTGGGAGCTGGAAATTGAACCTGAGTCCTCTGGAAGAGCAGCTGGAGCTCTGAACCACTGAGCCATCTCTCCAGTCCCCATCTGACCTTAAAGGGTAAGAGAGTGGGTGAGGGTGACGCCAGGAAGGAAGGGTGAAGGCAGGAAACCTAGTTGCTTCCCTGGTTCCTGGGGCAGCTGGCAGTGAGTAGTGGTGCCATGTCCTCCTGTCCTTTCCTACACTGTATTCTTCCTCCCTGAACTCCCAGCTGGTACTGAGACCTTGCTTGGCAGAGTGATATAAAACTTTCTTCTAGAAACCTCTGTGTCTTGGTCATTTCTCTTGCTATGATAAAACACCACCGCCAAAGCAACCTACAGAAGGAAGGGTTTATTTGGGCTTCCAGTCCTAGAAGGATAAGAGTCCCTCACCATGGGGTGGGTCAGCTGGAGCAGCAGCTGAGAGCTCACCTCATAAACTACAAGCAAGAAGCAGAGAGCACAAACTGGGAATCCCACCCCCACCCCCCACTCCCCACCCCCCACCCCTTGACATACTTCCTTCAGCAAGGCTCATCCCCAATCCTATGCAAACAATGCCACCAGCTGGGGACCATGTAGCCAAATGCCCAAGAATATGTTGATGGGAGACATCTATTCAAACCGCCACACTCCAGTCAGTGATGTCCCTGCCTCAGATGGCGCATGGGTACCAGCAGTTCTTAGGAGGCCACGACATCTGTGGGCTCTGTGCTGGTGGAATTGACCAACTTCAGTTGAAAGTATTTTGGAAAATGTTACGTCAGCTGTCGGCATAAATTTTTTCCAACCTACTTTAATAAACGTTCAGCCTCTACTTCGTCCGCCACCCACCAAAGGTAGTGGAAAAGAAAAATTATTAGGACACGGGGGAAATGGACCTGTTTAGTAAATAGTTCTTTGGGGGAGAGCTTGATTTTCTTTGGCAGCAGTTCGATCCCGTAGCAGCTGCAGACCAGTCGTCTCAGCAGGCAGACACCACACACTAACCAGCGGATGTAGTCCAATCCTGGAGAAACTGCAAGGCTTGCTAACCTGCCTGAGGTGAGGCGGCGAAGTCGGCAGCTCACAGCAACTTCACAAGCGGTTCTTTGGCAAGTTTCTCTCTGGTGTCACCACTATTGGAGATCAACAACGGCCATGTAAGGGAAACCAATACATGCATGTTGTTAGCAAAGAATCGGGAGGCACAAACTGACTATGCTCCGTGCTCGTCTCCCACTGTCTGTGGGGTCACATTTATACTCCTTCACCGTGGGTCCTTTCATGTGTCTGCTATATCAGAACTTCCTTTCACCTGTGTCTGCTTCAGGAAAACAGTTTCCCGTGTCTGCTTCAGCAAGACATCCTTCCACCTGTGTGCCCCAGCAAAACATCATTTGATATAACTGTCTTTCCAAACAAACCAGAAGTTTCCACTTGTGAACCTGGACTGAATTTTTTTTTTTCTGGCAGATTCACTTCTTCCCACCATCTTCTAAATACCACAGGCTAGCAGCTGCTCATACCTGCGTGGAGTACTGCAAGCAATCTGGAGACAGCTTGGGGCTGTGGGCTGCTCTCCGTAGACACTACACTCACACATGGGAGGAACCTGAGCAGTAGTGGATTCTGGTCTGCGCAGGTCCTGGAACTCCTTAGAGATGGCCGTATCCTCTGGCTTAACCCCGCCAAATACTTAGCAACTTTTCTCTAGTTGTCAAGCCTAGATGCCATCTATCTGCTTCACGTCAGTGGCACAGAGGACCCACGATGGCCTCAGCTTCCAGGGTGTGGCACTAACGCTGTGTCCCAGGTGGGAACATTTCTCCTTACCAGAATGGGAAGACGTTTTACTCGAGGGTCTCTAGGGGTAACAGTGACTGGGGACATCCCCACCTTTGACTCCTGACCCTGGAAGCCCAGCCCAGCCTGATAAGCAAAGTTCCTTCCTGCAGCGTACTGTGCTCTGTGGCCAGTGATATACCTGAGTCTTCTAAATGCCAACTATACCTGTCTACAAAGCCTGCTGCAAAGTGGTGGAGGGTCTGGGTGGACAGGTGGCTTGCACAGGTCCTGTGACATTAACTTGCTGCAGGCTGTGGGCCTGGGCAGGGCTGTGCATGTCTCCACGTGACAAGCTCCTTGAACTTGGATGATGGAGCTTTGGCAGAGGCATTTTGGGTGAGAAAGCAAATCTGTATTAAAATAAATGTTCTGGAGACTGGGGGTGATGGCTTAATTAACCCTCAGGATCCATATGATACATACATACATACATGCATACATACATACATACATACATACATACATACATACATACGTGTGTCAGTGTGTGTAATCCCTCTACTGGAGAAGTAGAGATTGGAAGGTATGAGAGAGAGGCTTCATGGACTTGCAAGAGTCCCCACCCCACCCACAACCAGGGCATGATCAAGGCAGGCGGGGGCAGGAGGAAGAGAGAGTCCTTGAGCTCTGCATGAACCCTGAATGTGACTTGAGAAACACGTGGGGGTTTGTGGCACTGCAGAACTCACCCAAAAGTCCCTGCTTGGCCTGCACTGCAGGGGTATCTCAAGAAACTTCTAGAATTAGCTCAACTCAGAGCCACCATTCAGTCATCCTTGAAACAAACGGTTGATGTTCTCTTTTTAACACAGGATCTGGTTGCTAAGAGGTCTTGAGCAGGGGACAGAGATCGTGTGGTAGAGTCTTTCATCATGGGGATCCTTTCATCTGAAGGCCTCTGGGGCTGTAAGCCACTTAGTGTGGGAACTGGGGTAAAGTTCACAATGATCCCTGTGACACAGGTCCAAGATCCAATAACTTAACCACGCAAGTCCTTAGAGCCATCCTGACTGCTTGAGCCCCCACAGAGGGTCCAGTGTCCACTTAGCGTGCCTGCCTGTGCCGACGAGTCACTCCAGATCCAACGCTCTATTCCTCCAGTGTGACATGAAAGGTTAGCTCCTGAGAACCTGCCCTGATGACTTATGTTGGCACATGTGCTGGTTAGAGTTCTGTCAACTAGGCACAAGCTAGAGTCATCTGAGAAGAGGGGATCTCAATTGAGAAAAACAAATGCTTTCATCAGATTGGCCTGTAGGCCAGTCTATCTGACCTTGTCTTGAGTAGTGACTGATGCAGGGTGGCCCAGCACGCTATGGGCAGTGCCCCGCCCTGAGCTGACTAGGAATGCAGCAGACTGAGCAAGCCATGGAGATCGAGGCAGTAAGCATCCCTCCACCGTGCCTCTGCTTCAGTTCCTGCCTCCAGGCTCCTGCCTTAGGGTCCTGTCCTGACTTCCGTCAACAGTGGAATTTGATAGAGACAGACCCGTAAGCCAAATAACCCCCCTATATTGTGTAGTTTGGCCACGGTGTTTATCACAGCCATCTTAGCCTTCTCTGTTGTAGGCCACCCTGTGTCTCCGAGACCTGAGACTTGCCAGGGCCATTGTCTAATTGAAGATCTAGAGGCATCGAGAGGTCCAGGCAGATCTTGGGAAAGGTTCCTGTTGCCGTGCCAGGCTGCCACTTGGGGAAGGGGCTCTTTCAGGAAGCTTGCCCTTGGTGAGTATTATGAGAGAATGAGCCTGGTCAGTCTGGGACTGGTGGAAAGGCTGAGAAGATACATCTACTGGACAGCTGAGAAGCTAGACACCACAGTTAGCCCTGGAGACGGGCTGGTGACATTCACACGAGCTTGCTTACATGGCAGCATTTTGGTGAGTCTTGGCATTAACTTCACCATCCAAACAGGGGGTCAAAGGCACAGGCTGCTGCTGGTTGGGACAGAATTCTCATCTACCTTGATCTGCTTTCCTGGGACCAAGAAAGCCAGTGCCCTGAGGTAGAACGTGGAGTCATGAGAAGAGAGTCTACCTTCTAGATGGCCTTCAGTGAGCTGGTGCCACTTTCCCAGGGCCTGCTCACCGCTCATAGGGCTGGTTACCCCAACTTCTCTCCTTTGCCTGACAAAAAAAAAAAAAAAAAAAAGAGCCCCCTGCCAGGCCTAGATGCCATGTTTCAGCCTGAGAACATCCTAAAACAAGGCCTGCCCTCCTAGGGCAGAGGGGCACAGTGTTCATGAGGGGCTATTGTGCCTGGGCCGAGTCCCTGCCGCACCCCCTCCTGAGGATGAGAATTTGGGCAAGCGTCTCAACTCCTTAGTCACAGCTGTCCTGGCTTTAATGTGGGGATAGTAGCCGTACATACCTCACAAGATAGTTTCAAATATAAAACAAATATTTGTAAAAACAACAACAACAACAAAAACCATGGAATAAGGCTAGGGAGATGGCTCGGCTCCCAAAGTGCCTGCTGTCCAGCACGGGGCCCTGAGCTCAGAGCCCAGCATGCACATAAAGACCAGGTCCAGATTCCGAGTCTCTAACTCCTGTGCTGGGGAGTGGGCGCAGGTGGATCCCTGCAGCTCACTGGCCAGCCAGCCTCGCCAGCTTTGTCTGAAAGCGTAAGGTGGGGGCTAGAGAGACTAGGAGCAGAGGCTGCTCTTCCAGAGGATCTAGATGCAACTTCTAGCACCCACACCACAGGAATCTCATTACTGCCTGTAACCCCATTTCCAGGGGTCGGGGGGTCCAACACCCTCTCCGGCCTCCTGTGCACAGACATCTATGCAGGCAAACATCCATGCACACAGAATAATAATTTTTCATGAACAAAATTCATGGTCATGTCACCCCCTCCCTGCCACACCTGCAGCCTTGGTCCAGCAGGTGGATGGGCCCGACGGGCACACTCAGAGAACAACACAAGTATCCATTTCCCAAGTGGATTGTTGTGCCATGTGTAAAAAAAAAAAAAAAAAAGCCAAGGGTGGGAGAAATGACTCAGTGGCTAAGGACACTGGCTGCTCTTCCAGAGGACCCAGGTCTGCTTGCCCGCATCCACATGCTGGCTAGTAACTTCTCATAATCCCGGTTCTAGGAGCTGCGGCTCCTCCTCCAACCTCTGCAGTCACCACATGAACTTGGTGCACATACAGAGGTGTGGACAAACACTTTTGCACATAAAATAAATTCTAATTTTTTCCCCAAACCACAAAAAGTTGAAAGTTCTAGGCAGGGTAACACACACCTTTGATCCCAGCACTAGGGATATAGAAGCAGGTAGAACTCAGTCTAGTTCTACAGGTCTATATAATGAGGTCTAGTCTAGCCTGGTCTACATAATGAGACCCTGACTCAAATGAACAAACAACGCCCAATGCAGATGGTGAGAACTGGAGAGGTTAAGTAAGTTAGATTTGGGCACACGGTGGCACAGTCCGGGCAGGAATAAATCCTGTGTGGAGATTGAATCATCTGAATTAATGTTTGACCATTAAAAAAAACTTAAAGCATTCATTTACCTGTGTGTGCACAAGAACACCGCAGTGCACATGTGGCCATCAGAGACAACTTTCGACAGTCAGTTCTCTCCTTCCTCTGTGGGCCCCAAGGATCAAACTCAGGTAGTCAGACTTTGAGCAGAGCGCTCTCTGACTCACGGAACTACCCTGCCAGCCCCATTTGAACATTTTAGATTTACAAAATGGCAAGTTGATGGTTTCAGACGCTCAGTCCAAATGTTACACTGTATCAGAGTGGGCTGAGCTGCGGTAACAACTAGACCCAAACACACCAGGGTGTAAATATAACAGAAGTAAGTCATGAAAGGGCTGGAGAGACCCACAGGAATGAATGGTGCCCTTGTACAATCACCTGTAACTCCAGCTCCGGATGCTAACCCATCTATAACTCCAGGTGTCAATCCACCTTAACTACAGATGTTAATCCACCTGTAAATCCAGATGTTAATTTACCTGTAACTCCAGGTATCTGATGCCTCTGTGGGCAAACACACACACACACACACACACACACACACACACACACACACACACACGCAAACATGACAAAACAAAGCAAACAAAAAATACATGCATAAATAATAAGAATAAAAATCCTTGTGGCTGGAGAAATGGCTCAGCAGCTAAGAGTACTTGCTGCTTTCCCAGAGGACTTGAGTTTGCTTTCCAGCACCCACATTGGGTCCCCTGTGACCACCTGTAACTTTAGCACCAGGGAAGCCAACATCCTCTTCCAGCCTCTTCAGATGCCTATACGCATGTGGCATTCACTCACACACATACACATAATTAAACATAAATATAAAAATCCTTTAAGAAGTAAGACGTTAGTTTCTATAGTAACACTCCTGTGTATAAATGAGAGAAGGAAGCATTGTGGTGTGAGTAGTCAATGTTCCCCATGTGGCATTGTTTTGAGAGGCTCTGAGCCTACCTGGAGGAAGTAGGTGACCGTTGGAAGCTGTATTTTATCCCTGGGATCTTCTTGTCTCTCCTGTGCTCCTGAATGAGAGGTCCCCCACAGTGTTGGGAATTTGATTATTTAGTCCCCAGTTGTTGGTAGTGTTTGGGGATGTTCTAAAGGTGTGGCCCTGCTGTAGGAAGAATGTCACCTTAAGCAGACTTTAAGAGTTTAAAGAGGGCTGGAGAGATGGCTCAGTGGTTAAAAGCACTGCCTGCTCTTCTAGAGGTCATGAGTTCAATTCCCAGCAATCACATGGTGGCTCACAGCCATCTGCAGGGGGATCTGATGCCCTCTTCAGGCAGGTGGATATGTATGCAGCAGAGGGTTCATACATTAAATAAAATAAAGAGTTTAAAGAGCTACTACCAGCTCTCAGCTAGGCATCGTGGCACACAACTTTAATCCCAGCACTTGGAAGGCAGAGGCAGGTGGATCTCTATGAGTCTGAGGTTAGCCTAGCCTACTTAGAGAGTTTAGGACAGCCAGCGCTACACAGAGAAACCCTGTTTCCAAACAAACAAACGAACAAACAAACAAACAATGTGAGCTCTTAGCTTCAGGTTCCTGTCCCCACGCCTGCTGCCATGCCGCCTGACCGTGATGGACTTTAACTCTGCAGCCATAAGCCAAAATAAACTCTTATCTAAGTTTCCTAGCCATGGTATTTTTTATAACATCGATTGAGTTTCTATCAGGTAGGTATTTTGGTCACATTCATGCAAAAGTAATATGCAGGGACTCTCCCATGAGGTGACTCAGGCAGGGATCCAGGCTGAGGTAGATTTTGTCTTCAGCAGATGTGTTCATGTATCTCACTGTATCCTGGCTGATGTTTTTGCCGGTCCTTTGCTCAGTGCTGCAGCTGCAGCTATGGGTGGCACAGGCATCTCACGGGGTATCATCCCGTCCTTCACAGCATGTGCTTGACATGAGGGGGAGGGTACTAGTCAGTGACCTTTGAGTTGTGGCCTAATGGCCTAGTGGCCACATTCTCTTGACAGCAAGTAGCTTCACACCTGAAGCTGTCAGTGCCCCCTCAGGGCCCCTCTGGCCTTACATGGTGACACCCAGTCCCAGCTGCCACTTCTTTGCTGGACAGCTCTCTCTGATAGCATGGCCTCCTCTCAGCGTGTGCCCTGCAGACCAGACATTCAGGAAGCTGGACGCCCATTCACCCAGTGAGGTTCTCAGTGAAACTGGCAGCATGGCCTCCACACCTTTAGGTGAGCCAGCCCCGAGGTTCCAAGCTCCAGCTGTCCTGAGGATGCCTGGTGACTGTGGCAGACTGTCTCCTCGTTCTTCTGTCATGACAGGCTGTTGACTCTCCTCTCTTGAGCCTGATGGATCTTTATAGCTGTGACTTCTGAGGGACTCAGGACACAACATAGTTGTCGTTCAGTTCTTTCAGTCTCTTCTCCCTTTTTCTTCCTCTTCCTGACTCTCTCCATGCTTGCCTTTGGGACTCAGGAGCCTAGGTTACCACAATCTTGAGGATTCCAGGTAACCACATGTAGGGATTTCAGCTGATAGCTTCATCCAGGCTAAGGGACAGTCAGCACCAACTGCTAGCTACATGTTTATGGTCAGTCTTTACATGTGCAGTGCCCACCTCTGACTTCCCATCTGGGACTCCAGATGCTATGATTTGTCAGCCACACAAACCATGACAGTGCTGAGCTGTCTAGTCTTGTGTCAGCTTGATGCCAACTAGAGTCATCTGCAAGGAGGGAGCCTTAGAGAAAATGACTCATTGAGGTTTGTCCCTAAGCCACTTTCTTATTCAGTGATTGAAACCAAGGGTCCAGCCCATTGTGGGTGATACCACCCTTGGGCTGGTGGTCCTGGGTTCTATTAGAAAGCAGGCTGGGCAAGCCATGGTGAGCAAGCCAGTAAGCAGCACTCTATGGCCTCTGCATCAGCTCCTGCCTCCAGGTTCCTGCCATGCTTGAGTTCCTGTCCTGACTTCCTTTAATGACAAACAGTGATATGGAAGTGTAAGTCCAATAAACCCTTTCCTCCCCGGCTTGCTTTACAGTCATGGTGTTTCATCACAGCAATAAAAATCCCAATGAAGACAACTGACAAAGAATTTTTGTTTCAAGATTATTAATTTGGGGACTGTTTGCTAGACAGCAGTTAAATATGCAACAATCGTGGGCATGCCATGTGTATATGTACACATATACATGTGTGGCAGGTGCATGTGTATATATATATATGTGAACATGGGAAGCCAGAGTATACCCTTGATGTCTGATGCTCTCAGGTACCATACAACATTTTTTAAAAGGTTTATTTTGTTTTATGTGTTTGAGCGCTTGCCTGCATTTCTATCTGGGCACCATGTACATGCCTGTTACCTGCAGAGGCCAGAAGAGGGCTTTCAATTGTAGATGGAGTTGCAGATGCTTGGGAGCCACTACATGGGTGCTGGGAACTGAACCCAGGTCCTCTGCAAGAGCAGCCGGTACTCTTAACTGCTGACCCATCTCTCCAGTTCCACCATCCAACCTTTAAAAAATGTTGTATTACAGTATTTATTTATTGTGTGTATGTATGAATGAATGCATGCACATGCCATAGTGCGTATGTGGAGATCAGAGGACAGCTTTTGGAAGTTAGTTCTACCCTGTGGGTTCCCAGGGCTTGAACTCAAGTCACCAGGCTTGGTTGCAAGCGCATGTGTCTGCTGAGCCATTTTCTTGGCCCCTATTGGTGTCTTGAGGCAGGTTTTATTACTGGCATCTGGGGCTCCCCATTTCTAAGGTGGCTGGCCATTGAACTCCAGGGATCCTCCTGTCTCTGTCTCCCCAGCACTGAGATTATTTTGGGGTCTAAGCCTCGACACAGGATTGGATTTTTCAACTGGAAGCAGGGATATCTGGAAGGCATATAATAAATATACACAGACTACTTTTTGGGTACAAGCTGACAGGCAATTTTTCAAGGCTTAAAGTTTCTCTCTCTCCTCTCTTACTCGCTGCTTTCTCTCTCTCTCTCTCTCTCTCTCTCTCTCTCTCTCTCTCTCTCTCTCTCTCTCTCTCATTCGCTCGCAGCTTGAGGCTGCACACACTCTGCGTTCTCCTGCACACTCTGCTTTTCTCCTGTGTACTTTTCTTTTCTGGAACTCCCACATTCCTACACACCTCTGTGCATTCCCCTTTCCTCACACACACACTCCTCACACACACCTCACACACACCACATGCACTCTCCTTTCACTCTCACATTCTCTCTTCACTTACTCCTCACATTCTCTTCTCTGCTCTCTCGCCTTTTTCTTGCCCCAGTCTTTTACTGATACTCCAAAAGCAGGTAGAAAAAAAGACATTGTATAATCATTGCCAAATCAAATTCAAAAGAATAACCAAGTCCCACAAAGAATTAAGAATTACAATTGTTCCCCAAAGTTTCAGGCTTCCCTATTCCCAGGCCTGTGGCCAAAATAATAATAATTGCAAACTCATCATTATTTAAACTTTAACTTTTAACTTATTATACTTCAGAGTTCAGAGCTCCGAGCTCAGCTACTTGCATTTTCCTGTGAAGCTCTAATGATAAGTGACATGGGCAAAGCTGCCAGGCAGTGGCCAGAATTAAGTTAACCCTTAACTCGGTAGTTCTGCTTTCTGCTTTTGTACATTGCACACAATGACTTTCCTAAGAGTCCCAGTGTTTCGACTTAGTTTTACTAATATAGAATTTTATGCATTCTCTACTTGCTTATCCAGGAACCAGTTTTAAATGTTGTACAAAACTTCTATCATAACTTCAATAGTTTTTTCCTTTCTCGAGGTCCCAGTGTTGGCTCTATTTCATTTTCTAATAATCTCTTCAAACTTCCTTTACAAGTCAAGCATTAAGCTGGAACTACCATTGTGCAGTTATCTCATTGTTTCCCAGATGAGAACACACAGCACGCACCTGGGCCATTAGGACTGTGCTGTGCTGTGCCCTGGGCCTCAGTTTTTAATTGTTTAAGAATCATTACATCAAGGACCATCTAGTTTCACAGAACTCACCAGAGCAGAAGGAGAAAGAAGACAGTCAGATATGATAGAATAATTATGCACACCAAGGCCAACTGGAAAACAGTCACACACAAATGAAATCTATACAGCTGTTGTCCAGGGTTAAGGTTAGGAGAAACGGGAACAACTGATTTTACAAAGAGCTGCCTCTGGCTATTGAGATGTCTCCATCCCAGCCTACTGCAGGCAGTCCCTGTCATTGTATGCTGTCCCCAGCAAGATTACAACATGCCTGATTTTTCACATGGGTGTTGGGGATCAAAGCGACCTCCTTATGCCTACACAGCAGACACTTCATCCATTGGGTGCCTCCCAGCCAGTTATGTGCTTTCTTCTGTCTCATCCATTCCTGTGTGACCACCACACCATTCCGCTTTTCCCAGGACCACCTCCTAAGTCAGCCATCTACCTCTGCTTCCGGGGGGACCCACACAGCAGACACTTCATCCATTGGGTGCCTCCCAGCCAGTTATGCGCTTTCTTCTGTCTCATCCATTCCTGTGTGACCACCACACCATTCCGCTTTTCCCAGGACCACCTCCTAAGTCAGCCATCTACCTCTGCTTCCGGGGGGACCCAACCAAGACAACAGACGATTTAGAAAAGAAAATTTAAGAAAAAAATTATAAAAGAGAAAGATACTGGGGACTCTTTTCAGAGGTTCCAGAAGCATTACTGTTTACATGCCTTGTTTTATCATAACACTTAAAACCACAAAATACATTTCCATCAAGCCTAGGAGGAGGCCTTAGAAGACCCAAGACTGGATCCCAGAAGCAGATCCCAGGGAGAAGGTGGACTTCTGGCTTCTTGTACCCAGCCAGCAGCTGGTCTGGAGACTAGCAACCGTTTGCATGGGTGTGTGGGTGTGTGGGTGTGTGGGTGTGTGGGTGTGTGGGTGTGTGGGTGTGTGGGTGCTGTGTGGAGGGCAGAGGATAACTTTCAGGTTTTGTTTCTTTTCTTCCAAGTGGGTCCTGGAGTCAAGCTCAGGTCTTCAGGTGTGCCTGCAAGCACCTTTACTGTGAAGCCCTCTTGACTGCCCAGCAGTGGTCTTTATTACTTTTTAAACATTTATTTTATTTTTACAATGTGCATGTATGTGTATCATGTGCCTGCCAGGTGCCTGTGGAAGCTAGACGACAGTGCTGGATCCCCTGGAACTGTACAGACAGTGGGAACTGAACCCACAACCTCTGGAAGAGCAGCCAGTGTTCTTAACCACTGAGCCATCTCTCCAGTGCCCCCAGCAACAGCATTTTTATTGTTTTAAATACTCATGTAATAACTGTGGTATGAAATGTCACCTTTTTGAGACAACAGTTCAGGGACTGTCAGTGTTTAGGACAGTCACCATGTCTCTGTCAGCTCAGCTGAAATTCCCTCCCCATTAAATATTGGTCCTTGGGCCTTTGAGATGGCTCAGTGGACAAAGGCACTTGCCACCAAGCCTGACGACCTGAGTTCAGTCTCTGGGATACACATGGTAGAAGGAGAGAGTTGACTTACTTTAGCTGTCCTCTGACCTCCACAGGCCATGGGCATGTGTGCACCCAATCTCTAACATACACACACACACACACACACACACACACACACACACACTCACACACACACGTACATACACACACACACACACACACACAGAATGCAAATGTAAATATTCATCCCCCAGTCACTGTCTGCCAGTCCCTGGTGGTCACCCTTCCCCTGTTCACAATTCCACACTGGAATCTCACACATGTGGACCAAAAATAACAGTTTTATCCTTGTGTGTCTGGCTTACTTAATGTGTCTCTTTCTCAAATGACCGAGGGCTACTCTGTGGCCACTGCTCCCAGGTTCCACATGGCTCCATCCTCCTGTGTCCAGTGGATGTAGCTGGCCCAGACACTTTGTTCCAGCATGGCTCCAGGCTTCTCCCCTTCTCTGGGCCGAGCAGAATTGCCGGGCGAGGTTAATCAACATTCAGTCATGTTTCCAAGTTTAAATGGCGCATTTGTTTAATTATGTGTAAGCAGCAATACATTGTGGCTATTATCTAAATCACTATTTTATTTCCTGGATGTGGTTTTATAATGCGGGGGTTCTGCTCCAGCCTTGCATCATTAACAGAGAAGAGTTAATGAATATAAGAGCAGAAAGGCTAATTACACTTTAATTTACAATCATGGTCTCATTTTGGGACCACATGAAATCTGTTTTGAAAACATTAAAAAAAAAAAAAAAATCCTACTCTTGCCCTGGTAAGAGGAGGGACCCCGGCCAGGAGCCGGGTTCTGCTTACCGTGTCATGGTTGCGTGGCTATGGCTGGCACCGATCCTCTCCCTGGAGTGGAGACTGCATGATGCAAGAGCCTAGGTTCAGCATCCTGCACTCTGCCCGGGTCTTCAGTGTCAGCTCTGCGGCTGCAGCTGGAAGCCTTTCTGGACTCTGCGGTCTGACCGTGTCCTCTGCACAGCTTTGCCAAGGAAAGCTGCTGGGAAGACCACGGCTTTTTGTTTGTTTGGTTTTGTTTTTCTGTGTAGCCCTGGCTGCCCTGGAACTCGCTGTGTTGACCAGGCTGGCCTCAAACAAGTGTTCTTAACTGCTGAACCAGCTCTCTAGCCCCACTTCAGGTTTTGAGACAGGGTCTGTCCCTGGCCCAGAGTTTGCTGGCCAGCCGGGGGCTTTGCTCACCTCTGCCTCCCCAGTGGCGGGATTGTAAGGACACACCACCACACCTGGCTGTTTAACCAGGGGCTTGGAGGTCTAAACTGGGGTCCTTGGGCTTGTGTAGCAGGCATTTTGCCCACTGAACCCTCTGCCTAGCCAGTCATTCATGCTACCACACCTGACTCCCGAGCTGGGACTGGAGGCTTTGTGTACAGTAGACAGTGCTTGTTTCGGGCGGAGGGGATGTCTGAGTTCATTACAGTTCTTTCAAGTTTTGGGGTGTTTTGAAAAAATCATACAATAAAAATTGAGAAAAAAAATAACCCTCCTGGCTGGGGATGGAACTTGTGGTAGAGTTAGCCTTGGACTCCAGGTCCTCCTGCCTCAGTGTTCCAAGTGTGTCCACCATGCATGTTTCATCTCCTATGTGTGTGAGGAAAACACCTTAGGTCCTTTAGTTAAACCCACCAGCCTTTGTGTGATTTCACAGTATAAAATGTTGGAGCTGGGAATAAAAATGAATCTGATAATTAATCAATCGGAAATAAATAGATGCCTTAAAAAGGCAAAATAAAGTCCCCTCTGGTCCTGTGTGAAGTCAGGCAACGGTGGGAGGCGAGTGACAGTCAGTGTCAACTGTCACCATGAGGCGATCCACACCCTCCTGGGATACAAGTCTCTGAGCATGGCTGTGGGCAGGTTTCTTGGTTACATTACCTGAGGTAGAAAGACCCGCCCGCTGAGAGTGGTGCCTTTCTCTGGCTGGCATCCTGGACTGGGTAAGTGGAGAGGAAGCTGAGGAGTGGCATGCAGTTGTCACTCCCTGTTCCTGACTGTGGATGTGTAAGTCAGCGGCTTCAGTCCCCGGGATCCTGCCTTCCTCACCCTGGTGGCCCCCACCCTTGTTATTTTATCATTGCAGCCTGAAGAGAAATGGAGACTTCAAAATCAGCTGCGCTCGCCTGCTGATCACTCCTAAAATCCTAAACTCAGGCTCTCCTTCTAGAGAGCAATCATTCAGGGAGACCTCCCAGCCACTGCCCTTTGTTGGCCAGAGAGGCAGGAAACAGAACTCAGACAGGGAGGTGGCTGCATTCAACTCTGGGACCGGCTTCCTGAGGAAGCTCGGCACAGCTCCTTGCTGCCCCAGAGTTTCTGTTGGAAATAAGAGCAGAGCCTGGGAAGATGGTGTGTGTGTGCGTGTGCGTGTGCGTGTGCGTGTGCGTGTAAACCACCTGCCCTGCAGGTGTGAGGACCTGAGCTCAGTACTCTGAACTCACATTAAAACAATGATGAGCCCGCTCAGTGCTTAAAAATACTGGCTGCTCTTGTGGAGGATCTGGGTTTGGTCCCCAGCATCCACATCAGATAGCTTACAACTGCCTGTAAGCCCAAGGGCACCTGGCATCCTCTTCTGGCTTCCAATGGTACCAGACCTGTCCATGATACACATATGGACAAGCAGGCAAAACACATACATAAAACAGAGCCGGGGGCTGGAGAGATGGCTCAGCGGTTGAGCACTGACTGCTCTTCCAGAGGTTCTTGGTTCAGTTCCCACAGATGCTCACAACCATCTGTAATGGGGTCTGATGCCCTCTTCTGGTGTGTCTGAAGACAGCTACAGTGTACTGACACACATAACATAAATAAATATAAAAAAACCAAAACAACAAAACCCCCAAAAAAACCAATAAAACAAAACAAAAAACCCAAGCCAATCAACCAGTCAAAGATAGCTGGGCAGAGCCACACCTGTAATCCCAGACCTGGAGACACAGTGGCAGATTGGACTGGACTGATCGGATCAGAACAGGAACAGCCTGGGTGCTTGGAAAGGGGGCATGGTGCAGAGGACGCAGGGACCGCATCTTTCCCTAACGGAGGCGCAGCCCGGGCCGTCCTTTAACACTCCACAGCGTTAGGTGAAGCCCTGCTTTTCATGGTAAGCTTGAGTGGACTTCTGTCATCACAAAACAGCTTTTATTCCATATCATTTTATTAGCATAAAGGATAAGAATAGGAACCAGGGCCATCACCCGGCTGGGTTGTCACCACAACCTGAGTGACACCAATGCTCTCAGATCCTTGCTGTTCTCTGAGTAGCTTGCTCTGAGGTTGAGTGTCTAGTACCCTTAAATGGACACCAGGAGGCCCTAGGGGACAGACAGGGAAGATGGGGAAAAACCCCATTGTGAGTGTGTGTGTGTGTGGGGGGGGGACAAGGGGCAGACTCTGACACTGGCTGTATCTGGCAGCTGTGGCCCCACCTAGATGACCCTCCGCCCCCAGATTCCATCCTTTTCTGGGGCTCACTTCCTGAGGGGAAAGTGGGTTTCTGCTAACACTGAGGTCTTGGCCTGTCTTGCCTTCTTTGCTCTTCTAAAACCTCTCAGGCAACACCAAGACCACCCTGTGTTCCCTCCACCCACTCAGAACTGTGAGGTGAACTAGCTTGATCTAGTTATTCTGAAGTGTGTGTGCTTCATAGCTCAGGGTCATCCTTAGGCCAGCCTGGGCTAGGTGAGATTGACTCCAAGCATATGACTAAGAAAATCAAGTGTCCCTGTTCCCATGAGCATGTCCCTCCTGCCTCAGTGACAGGAGGGGAATGTTCTGTCAGGTGGGCAGCACTGGGCAAGTGACCTCTGATCACCAGCCTCAGTTTTCTTCCTGTGAAATGGGACAGTTGTGTAGCTTGGGCTCTGCCAGAGGCTCAAGAAATGAGGTCGAAGCTTCTTCAGCAATGGAAATGTTAGCAGCTACAAAGGAAGTGTGTTTGGAACCAGAGTTCTGAGCAGGATGCCAGCTGTCTTTATCCCTGAGAGATGAGACATCCTCACTTACAGGTACATAAGCAGAGGTAGTCCTCCCTGCCCGCAGCTGGCGCTAACAGTTTGTCCCACTGCCTCTGTCATCTGGTCAGACTGGTTGGTTCCTACTGGGAGCTGCTTCTTGCTCTCTGAGCCCGCTCACGGCCCATCTGACCTGCTTTGCATAGCCAGAGTACGTCCCATCTAGCTTGAGGAGTGGTCCTGAGGCTGTATTTTGGCACCAGAGGAACTAAGGTGCAAACCTTGCCTATGGTAGAGCTGGATGAATCTGTGCAGGTTACTGACCCTCTGAGCCTGACGCTCAGTAGTGGCAGGGACACAACGTCATGGAGGAGACACCAGCCGAGTGGACTCAGTAGTGACAAAGTCCCAGGCAATAGAGCAGGAGAGGCAAAGAAAACCAGGTAAGAGTGGATGCCCTCAGGGCGGCTGCTAGAAGGGGTGTCACCACTCTTCTGCTAATGGTCACTGGGCCTGAGGGCCACCACAGTGCAAAGCATGGGGTGCTGGGTGACTGCCTGGCTTCCTTTGGGCTTGGTCTTCCAAGCTGAGTGTCACAGCAGGGATTCTGTGTGTTATGGTCCCTCCCCCAGCCCTGCATAAGGGACAAGCAAGCAGCCACCCCAGTCCCACCCAGCAGGGATTAGGACTTTGGCTGTCACAGGGCACAGAGATGCAGTCAGTCTCTCTATCACATCATTGGTTGCCTCAGTTTCTCCTAGTGCACCCTGTCATAGCATTGGTCAAGAACTCACAGGGTGAAGTGGCTGCCATGCCACCAGTCCCTCTGACGGGCATAGTCCAAACTCAGGGAGACCTTTCTGTCCTTTTGGAAGTTCCCTCACTACAGTGTTTGGGGGTGAGGAGCAACCCCACCCCCGCTGGCTCAGTCCGTCTCCGGAGGTTATGCACTATACAATCCTAGAAGCTCTGTTCTGGTCAAATGTGGGAAGCGGCTCCACTCTCACCGTTACAAAGTGGCACTTGGCATAGGCATTGCTTGAGAGAAAAGACAACTCCATATATGGAGTTGTATGTGCTGAGAGGTGTGGTTACCCGATCACCCCACCTCGCATCATTGAGAGTGGCCAATTAGCAGTGACTAGCAGCTGCTGATAGGATCAAGGCAATGTTTATAAGGGGCTGCGGGAGCTGGGGAGAGGGACAAAAGAAGAGAAGAGAAGGAGAGAGAGGAAGTGTGCTGTACAGGGATAGCTGAATAAACCACCGCTTGAAGAAGAACACGGTTGCCGTTGCCTTATTCCTCGGGTCGGATGTGGGTAGCGACGGTCAAACACTGTACATTTTCTAAAGTTAGAATGATTTTCTCTGAAATGGGTGTTAAGGATGTATTTCATAATTCTCACAGAGATGACGCAGGATCCAGAGTCTTTCTGTCTTCGGGAGGACAGCTGATCTCTGGCAAACTTCTATTTATTTGTGAAGACAGGCTCCCGTGATTCTCCCCACCCCTGGGGTTAGAGTCATTGCCTACCCACCCAACCCCATCTCGGGCCCTTTCCTCCCCTTCCCTGATTGTAAACTTTGGAGTAGCATTGGCTAAGATTCTACACACTCCAGGCCTTAGCTCTGTCCCAGGAGCAAGGCCACATGGTTTGTGATGAGGTCCTATGAAGCTGATGTAGAGACAGCAAGCTGGAACCCGAGACATGGGTAGGAACACAAATGCCAGAGCAGGGAGGCTTTGTCCTGGATTCTGCCTCAGGGTTAGGAGGCCGCTGCTCCCCTCTGCTTCGTGGAGTAGAGGCCAAGGGCACAGATGAGCCTGGCCTTTGGGATGAGGAGGTGGAGACAACCAGGCCATGCCCCAGAAGAGCCATTTTCATCCTGGTCTACTGGACATGGGTGTCCCATGCCTAGAAATTGGCAGAAGTGGAAGGAATGATCCAGACCGGACATCTGCTGTTGGGGTGCCTGGACTAGAAAGAATGTGCCTCCCCCCCCTGCTCCGGGGCCTGTGGTTCCTCGCCTCATCCCAGCCCCTTCATCTGCTTGAGATTTATCCCTGAGCCATGGAGCCTGGAAGTAATTTGCTGACAAAGCCAGGTCCCGGCAGGTGCTTTAATTGGTTCTGTGGGAGCAGATCTGGGAGCTTCTATTTAGAAGGAAATAGAAATTATGGTGGTGCCACCGTCCTTTCTCTGTGGCGGGGACTGCACAGTGTGTGGGGAGGGTTGTGCAGAGTTGGGGGAGGTGGAAGGCTCTTCCAGGTCAACCCAGTGTGGAAGCAGGCCCTTTAGCCCAGTCCAGACTTGGATTCGGGGTGGGGGTCATAAGCCTGGTAGAGCTTGGCCAGAGAAGGTGAGGCCTAAAGCCTGACCCTAGTGAGAGGCCTCTTGGAGCAGAAGCACCTTCCCTAAGGGTGAGTTCAGGCCTGCCCCTCTGAGACCCAGATCACTCTTGCCAGGTCCCTGCCGTATCGACTTATAGTCCTCAGAGTGACATTCAGGGTGACCTCTCGTGACCACCCCACCATGTCACCTTTGCTCCCCCATTTTCCTCAAGAGTGGTCTTTCCTGGAGGCTTCCTGTGGGCTCCACAGTGTGCTAACCGAGCAGGGTCACTCTCATTCGACCTGCCTAGGTCTGTTGGAGGTGACCCATCAGGGCCTGGACTTGAACCCTGGCCTGCCTAATGCTCAACTCTTCGCTCCTGAGCAAGTTACACCTGCCCACACCTTCTGAGATGGTCCCTCTGGCAAACTCCTAACTTCAAAGCCTACTGCTATCACCTCTTGGTGAATTCCAGAGAATTCACCTGTGATCTCTCCTACAAACTCCCCAAAAGTTTGAGCCCTGGTTGAGCCTAGGTCTTAGTGACCACTGGGTTTTGCCGATTGCTGTCCTGCTGTGTCCCTCACACTATGGAGCAACCCACAAGCTAACACTTCCCATGGCGAGGGTCACTTGGGCTTAGACTCTGGTGTGTGTGACACTGCTCTGGGCACCACTTGGAGGCTCTGAAACATGGTATTGTCCCTTTTTTGAGGGGTGTGGTCAGAGCTTATTTCTCACAGGTGGCGTTCGGGTGTCATGTCATATGGTCCCCTCAGAGCCCAGTGTAGTCTGGCCTTCAGGTGCTCGTGGCTATGAGGACTGGGAGCCCTGGCCCAGCTCAGGTTCTGCTCAAATCAGGGTTGTCCACATCTGCCCTCCCACGCCTCCTGACCCAAGAGTGTTCACCCTTGAGGGCCGTGTTGCTTCTGGGTGCAGCAGGGGCTGATAGGAAAACGCGAGGAAATGGAACCCTGTCAGAACAAAGGGTCTGGGGCTGGTGTTTCTGGAGCTACAAGGATGGCTTTTCCTGATGTGAGTTTTTAGAAACTCTGGGATGGGTTTAAATGTGGGGTACAGAAGCAGGAAGAGGAGGTTTCTGTAGGAGTTGGACAGAGGAAGGCAGAACCTAGGTGGTGGTACCTGGAATCCACATGTCAGCAGTTTTATCTGTTGCCCTTACCTACACCCAAGTCCAGCCTCAGTTTCCCCAGCGGGGCCTCTTTGTGGTGGAGGGGAAGGCTCGGAGAGTAGGCAGCTTGGGCATTTTCTCCTTTGCCCGCAGCTGATTCGAGGGCGGAGGCAGGACCCGGAGGGCTTTCTGCGTTGGCATCTCCCGAGGCCTCGATCTGAAGGGCATCACCAGAGAAGAAAGAGACAGACAAACAGCCATGCGGGGAGTTGTGCCTGCCTGGCAGAAAGCTTGCGAGTTAGTCCGGGCCGTAGGTGGCGCCACAGGGCTGCAGTTGTGCCTCCCTCGCGGTCTGGTCCTGGCTGTTCCTTGCCTGGGTGGCCATCCCCCATCACCAGAGTCCGCCAACACCGCGAGTCAGTTTGGGGCACTAGGGTTGCGCCCAGGTCTGCCAGAGCCAGCCACACGCGCGCACTGGACGTAGGGGAGAACCCTGGAGGTGCCTCCTTGGTCCCTGCAGCTGCCACTCCAGGGCCTTGGTGTGAAAGACGGACCACACTAGCGCAGGGGCGGTGTGTTGGAGTCGGGGTCCCCACCCGCGTGGTGAGCCCCGAAACCCTAGGTGTATATATGAGAGACGCGTGAGCGTGGGTGCCGGGGAAGTGCGTGGGACGCAGGGCCACCGCCCCGTGCTTCCTTTGTTCCTCGCTGAGTTGCAGGCGATGGCTTCACTGCCTCCCCCTGTGCCCCGCCCTGCCGTAGTCTGTAAGGACGAAGGTCTCAGTCCCTGCCTCGGTGGCTCACTCCCTTGACCCCTGCATCACACTGGAGAAAGCCGCGTATCCCCTCCTCAGGACACAGAACCTGCTCAAGTCCCTCAGCACCAAAGAGGCATTCCAAGCTTTGGGACCAGTGGGGGGGGGGGAGGTGTCGAGCTTAGAAGTGACTGTCACAAGCCCAGGAGGGCCTATGAGGGCTCTAAAGTCCGCAGACCTCATCTGCTAAAGGGACAAGTGGGAGCCACCAGGTCCCACTAGGGAAATTAAACCAAGCCAGACTGGGTGCAGCCCTCAAGAGCAAGTGTCCACTTAGGCCCTGGGGAAAGATTAAGAGCAGGCAGAGGCTGGGCACAGGACCTTGGAGGCTTGTGATAGCAGGTCCTCAGGCCACCAAAGCTGGAACCACTGGTGACATGAGGTGCCTGTGTCCCCTCCTCCTCTGCCACTCTCCCGTGCCTGTTTTCCCAGTTTGCCCACCATGCCTCTAGTCTCTTTCCCTTTTATCCATGTCTAGGCAGCTTCTAAGTCCAGACCCCATGCTTAGAACCCACCCAGGGCTCACTGGAACCCAGCTGGGACTTGAACCCCTGGGCAGCTGCTTGCCCTACACTGGTTGAGCAAGGTTACCCTGGGACCCCTGACCCTGCCTGGGGCAGAGTGGGTAGAGGCACAGACTGGATTCTGTACCAGGTTTCTTGACTTTTTTTTTTTTCCCCCTCTTTTTAATGCCTCCAGACACACCAGAAAAGAGGGTTTTCTGATCCCATTACAGATGGTTGTTAGCTACCATGTGGTTGCTGGGAATTGAACTCAGGACCTCTGGAAGAGCAGTCAGTGCTCTTAATCACTGAGCCATCTCTCCAGCCCCAGTTTCTTGGCTTTCTTAGGAGGCCCCTGATATCACATATTTTGAGTCTTGGGACAGAGACAATGAGGGGTCCCCATTCTTTGCTGAATTTAGTACTTAGAAACGCCCAGGCTGTATGAGCTGACATTTCAAGGTCTTCCCCATTTTCAGGGCCTGTTCAGCCTTTAGTTCTGTCCCCAGGAACCCCATCACCACCCCACAGACAGTGCCAAGTCCTGGGAGGACTGGACTCTCTGTGGAGTGGCTGTCATCATAGCCTGGGGCTGCCGTATCTGCAGCTACATCCCAGGAATTCTGACCCAGACTGGGGAAGATGGGGGACGCATGGCCCTGACCTAAGGCTCTGAGAGTGAAACCATAGGAGGCCGATGTATACAATTGCAGCTGGCCTGGTCACTCCGGTGCTATAGATGACAGGGAAAGAGTAAATCCAAGAGAGATGAGAGCTGGCCTGGGCTAGCGGCCTGAACAGGGAGAGGCAGGACACTGGCAAGGAAGGTGGCTCAGGCCAGGGCTGAAGAGGGGTCCTTGCTAGCCAAGGTCATTCCAAGATTTTGGCCTTTGCTGTCCAGCTTTGTCTACTAGGGTTGGACACTAAGTATGTATGTTTCTATTACTGTTGTTGCTGTTGTTGTGCAAGTACTGTATGTAGGTGATATATGTGTACATGTGTGTGCATGTGGAAGCCAGAGGAGGACATCACTGTACCACTCTACCATTCTTCACCTTACTGAGACGGGGGTCTCTCTCTGAACCCCAAGTTAGACAAGCAGGCAGCAATCCCTGGTGATCATCCTATCTCTATCCATGGCTCTGTGGTTATAAATGTGTGTGTGTGTGTGTGTGTGTAGCAATGCATATCTTTCACATGGGTGCTGAGGATTTGAACTCGGGTCTGCTCTCTTGTGCGCCAAGCGCTCTTACCCACTGAGCCCTCTTGACAGCCCTTAAGTATGTACTGTTTGATTTCAAGGACAAGAGATGGCGAGACTTGGTATCCACTGGGAGTTATGGGGAGCAGAGGCCCCACAAAAACTCGGATGTCAGTTCACACTCTCAAGTGGGAAGGGTGGGGAAGGAAGGGGCAGGCAGTTTGTGGGGCCACTACTCCACGAGGAGTGAATAGAAGGGAAGGCAGGACCAACAAGTGAAGCTTTCTAGGGACAAGGAAATGGTGCTCCAGCCCACGGGACTCTGGGTTTTGCCCCAAGTCTGTGGGAGGTGGAAGCCCAATGACCCTGGAAGTGTAGCCACACGTTTGAGGCAGCCCAGGGAGGTAGGCTCTTGATGTCCTGGGTAGGCCAAGGTTCCTGAGAAGCAAGGTGAAGGCTGAGGCTGGGGAGAAGCAGCACAGGCAGGAAGGAAACAGAACATGGAGGTCATTGAAAGGGTCAAGGCTCAGGACAGCAGATGGTCACCAGGCCTGCGGCTACATTGACCCTGAGCTTGATCTGTCCTCGGCCTTCACATTCAGCCCGATGGAAACGCTTTGGCCTGATGGTGGGTTTTCTGGAGGGAATGCATGGTCTGAACGAGGACAGGCGGCTGACGGGGTGGGGGCGGGGTGGAGGGGGGGTGGGTTTCCCGGAATCCTAGATCAAGCCTTAATAATTTGTTTCAGAATTAATGTGCGTTCACGCCATCTTTGCTGTTCCAGCTCATTGAAGATTAAATAAAAATGTGATTCCCCTCCCCCAAATGGAGAGAGAGAGAGAGAGACCAGGTCTAATCTTTCCAGTTGGGCCAGCTGGGAAGCCAGCACTCCATGGGGAATAAATCTCTGGGGGAGGGGACACTTGACTCCCTGGCTTTCAATCCAGCCGGGCACAGTGGCTCTAGTCACATCTCATATTATCTGGCTGATAATCTGTTATTGTATCTGGAGACCGTTCATGGAAGCTCCAAGTCTTCCCAGGGCTGAGGCTGGTGCCTTACTAGGCTCTACGGCAGGGGCATGGCCAGATCCTCACAAGCAGATTCTAAGTGCCTGGGCACCAGAGAAGGGATCAGCGGTGGGCACCTCTGGCTGCATCAGGCCTCTTTGAGGAGGAACAGTGCCCTCATTCTTGGGACCCACTTCAGGGAAGTCAACTGAGGCAATATGTCCTCACTCACTTGTTCCTTCACATCTACATGTGATTAACAAGTTATTTTTATGTCTTTTTTGTGCCAAACTCTGAGGGCAAGAAGCTACCAGGCAGACAGACAGACAGGCAGGCAAGCAGACAGACAGACAGGCAGGCAAGCAGACAGACAGACAGGCAGGCAGGCAGACAAGCTGACAGACAGGTAGGCAGGCAGGCAGATAAGCTACCAGGCAGACAGACAGACAGGCAGGCAAGCAGACAGACAGACAGGCAGGCAGGCAGACAGACAGGCAGGTAGACAGACAAGCTGACAGGCAGACAAACAAACAGGCAGGCAGGCAGACAAGCTGACGACAAACAGGCAGGCAGGCAGGCAGGCAGGCAGGCAGGCTGGCTGGCTTCTTGTCGGGGCCACCACTACTTTGTCTTATCATGTCTGAGGACTAGCACGCCCTGATCTTGGACCATCTTCTCAGACATGGTCCCTTTTCTCCTCAACATGTGAATCGAGGTGGACATTAAAAGCAGTGTGTTTAGAGGCATTAGAAGCTGACTGAGGGCTTTTCTTTTCAGTTTTGTTTGTTTGTTTCCTTTTTTTTCCCACAGAGACAGGGTTTCTCTGTGTAGCCCTGGCTGTCCTGGAACTCACTCTGTAGACCAGGCTAGCCTCGATCTCAGAGATTCTTCTTGCCCCTGCCTCCCAAGTGCTGGGATCAAAGGTGTGAGCCACCACTGTCTGGCAACTGAAAGAGTGTTCTAAGAAGCAGAAATACCTCTTCATGTTCATGTGACTGCAGAAGCCTCAGTCCAGATGTCAGTGAGGGCTTTAGAGTCTCTCTTGTCCCTGTGTACCTCCAGACCATGTGTCAGCTAACCTTATGTTTTAATAAGTTGTCCACACACACTTTTGAACTTGTAAATCAGATTTATCATCTTTTATAGTCCAACCTGGGCCAGTCAGCTGCCTCCACCTCCAAAATGCTAGGATTATAGGTGTCCCTTGATTTAGCTGCATTATGTAGTACTGAGCACTGGACCTGGGGCTTCCGGCATGCTAGGAGACACATCCTGATCCCCAGAATCAAATCAGAATCTAGAACCTTGCACATGCTAGACCATGTTAGAACATGCTAGACCATGTTAGACCATGCTAGACCATGCTAGACCATGCTAGACCATGCTAGACTACTGACCCATATGGGTGGATCTCCTGGAGTCTTTAGTCAGGGACAGAATGCAGTTGGGTCCCAGCATAGCCAGTGTTCCAGGTCCAGTATGTGGTGTGGTTAGTCAGTGTCTGCATTAGGGAATCAGGTTCCAGTAGAGACACAGGGACAGTCGTGTTCACTGCTTTCCCAGGTTGAAATTGAGTCCTCAAAGGTGGTGCTAAGAGAGTTGGAAACTTGATCTGTGGTAGCCAGACGCAAATCAGATTAAATAAAAATGCTTGGATGCCTCTGACCTTCACACACACACACACACACACACACACACACACACACCCTAGTCCATGACATAGAAAATGGACAGAGTGTCCAAAATCATTTTAAAGGACTCAAGAACCCAGTGGCAGAAAGTTCTTCATAGTAAAGGGCAAAGGACCCATGTGGACACTTTTCATATCAGTGAGCAAATGTCCCACCTATTCCCACCAGGCCCAAAGTGTCAGCAGACCTCTGCTCTGGATGTCCCTCCACACTGGGCGTCCCTCCACACTGGGCGTCCCTCCGCACTGGGCGTCCCTCCGCAGTGGGCGTCCCTCCGCAGTGGGCGTCCCTCCGCACTGGACGTCCCTACACACTGGCCGCAGATACAGACTTTCACTCCCACCTCTGAGGCTCTTTGAGGTCCCGGTGCATGTCAGTAGCATCAGTAGCATCTTTGACACAGGGTCATTACCAGGCCCCAGGCACCTGTAGAGTGCTGGAAGCCACCCTGGGCCTGGTTTACAGTGTCCGAGCCTCCTCTTCTCTGGGGCTCTCATCAGTTCCTAGTCTAGGCCAGAGCACCCTTTCTCACCCTTTCACCCCCCCCCCCAGTCTTTGTCTCACAGTGCTCTGTCACTCGGCAGCCCCCAGAACATAGTTTGGCTCTTGCAGTAGACCTCAACCAACGGGGTTTCTGCTCTGGGCCATTTGGTCAGGGCTGAGGTGCTCTGGTTGTCCCAGGAGAAGGAGCTGAGGGGTTGGGAGTAGATGACACATTTATAATAAATACCCTTGGAGGTTCCACAGACTGGGCAGGGCTAGCATCTGTAGTAGCGGTAGCCCTGAACTGTGTGCGGCTGGGCACAGGATGGGAAGCAGGAACGCCTGGAGGCCCCACATCTTGGTTAATTTTTTAAGGAATTATTTTAATTATGTATATGTGTATGTTCGGTTATCTTAATTATGTATATGTATATGAATATGTATATGTATGGGCATGTGCACATGTGCAGGTGCCCATCGAGACCAGAGGCATCAGATCTTTCAGGCATTTGTGAACCTCTGGGAACTGAACTCAGGTCCTATGCAACAGCAAAACCTACTCATAGTCTCTGGCCATCTCCTCAGCCCCTGCATCTGGTTACTTACCAGAGCCCATTTTCCTTGCCGCATCTTGCAGGTGCGAAGACTGGGGTCCAGTGTTGAAGGGAGGGGAAGCACTGGGCAGAAAATGTATTTGCTCCTGCTGGAGGTTGTCACTGTGATTGTCAGGCTCGCTGGGGGACAAACCCAGACCACTTGCTGTAGGGGGCTCTTCCTACAGCTGTTCCTGAGAGGATCCCAAACCAGCCCCCTGGACTTCCAGCTGGATCCCTACTGTGTACCATAACTTCCTTCAAAGGGAACTTAGAGAGGCAAAACACGTGTAGTCAGGTGGATGGGACTCTAAGAAGCTCAAAGGCAAACATGGAAGGTCCTGGAGAGAGTTCTGGTTCTGTAGCCCTGGCTGGCCTGTGACCTGGGTTTGTGTGCTATGTGACCAGGCCACGCCTGTGTCCTCTGTGTCTGGTTCTTTCTCTGTGCATCCTGGGTAAGCATGCCTGCCCACAGCATTGCTTCAGGTCTGTAATTGGGTACTCACAGGGTGGGAGCGGGAGGTGGTGAGTTTGAGGCCCGCTTAGGCTCCATGATAGTGGGCTACGAAGTGACTTGATCCAGTGTCTCAACAGTGACAACCACATCACAAACCCAAGACAGACAACAGCAAGGAACAGCAGAAAGAAGGTGTCTGTTCATCTGGGCATCTTATGCATTGTTAGATGCCTCCTCCCCCTGCATCCAACCCCCACCTCCACCACCACAGAGAGTCAAGGACACAAGAGCCCACCCACCCTGGAGCACATCGGGGTGAGATCTCAGGCTCTCCAGGATGATCTCCTCTCCCCAAATGGCTCCCATCTCCCGGGCAAACATATTTATTGGGTTTGATGGCAAACACATTATACTCGTCCCAGGAAGGGCAGTTCCAAAGAGAAAACCTTGAAGTCCGGGAAATAATGACGGGGGAGTTAAATTAAAGTGTATAAAACCCTCCCGAGAGATAACGTCAGGGTGAGTTACAGGCCCGATAAGGGATTGGGGCTTCTCAGAGGGGCTCAGAAGGTCGCCCAGTAGTGCGCAAAGGACCAGGAATCATAAATATGGGGCAAGATGCCCAGCCGGGGTCGCCGGGGTGAAAATATTGGGGTCATTCCAAAAACAATTATCCTGCTTTACTCTTCAGATCTTGTAAATCTTTTGTCTCTTATAAGACATTTCTGGAGAAAGACACACTTTGGACGCTTTAACTGATTCTGTAGCTGCTCTTGGTGGTTGAGCTAAGAGCAAACAAAAAGACAAAGGGGGAGCAATTACCCAGCATCCTCACGGGTGTAGGGATAGCCGACAAGCTCCATCTTATTCTTTGGGAATTTGGGGCTTACCTCAGGTTTGGATTACTTCATTTGGAGCCAGGGTGCAACTTAACAATTAATTTTGTTTTGTATCTGGTTCTTGCCTCCCAGTTCCAGCCCCCTTTTGGGGGTCGACTTGGTGGCTGAAGGGCAGCCATCTTGGCTCCTCTGGTGGGCTTGACTGACTGTGAAGCCACCCTGACTGATGTTGCTGTCACCTTGGCTGACACGTATTAAGACTCCTGTCCCCATGGAGAGCCCTTGGAACTAGAGAATGGGTCTAGGCTGTGGCCGGGCTCATTTGCACGGCTTCGGGTCCAGCGCTCAGCTTTAGTCCATCGTGCTCCAGGTTGGGACAGCAGAAAGCCGTAATTGATTTTATAAATTCAGACTGGCACCTGCTGTATGACTACTGTTCTGCAGGCCTAACCACCTCAGGCTCAGCTGTGAGCTTAACTTTTAGGCAGCCATTCATTAGGTTTCTCTGTCACCTGTCTTGAAGCACAGGGCTCAATGGCTCATGACAGGCTCTGCAGGAGGGCAAACTGGGGCAGTCACATACACCGTGATGTCTGGCAAACCTCTGTAGCTGGAGAGTCTCCCTGGGAGCCTTTAATGTCATGCTGTTTATCCCTAAGCCTGTGCTTATCCCTGAACTCAGGGAGGAGACAGACAGACAGACAGCTGTATGTAGGCCATAAGAGACTCCCACAGGAAAGTGGGTTTTCCCCAGTGGGTGCCCACTTGCACTGCACAGACTTCTTGTGGAAGGCAGACGTCTCCCTGTACTCAACCCCAGTCAGGGTTGTGAATGTAGGGTAGCCTGTGCCATCGGGACTTCCTCTGGGAGGCAGAGCTCTCAGGCAGTACAGTGATGGAGGAGTGACAGTGGGCTTTGGGAGTCTGGGTGGCTTCTGATCTGGTAGCTATGGTGTTGTTGGTACAGAACTGGCAGCCACACACCTCAGAGAAACGTGTGGCTGTCCCTTGTGCACTACCTCAGCTGGACTCCCAGGGCACCTGACAGCACATCAGATCTGGTACTCCATTTCCAGAATTGGCTCTAAAGACTCCTGGGAACTTTGGGGGTCACATTCACCTTGCAGAAACCCTGCATGGCTCTGGGCAGGTGCTGGGAGGCTGGGTCAGCTCATACAGGCTGGGTCTCTTCTCAGTCCCTGTGTACCCTGGGAAGACAAACGGGTTCTCTAGATCCAAGCTCCCCATCACTATGAAGGGCTAAGGCTGAGGGCTGAGTGTGGTCAGCTGACCAAAGAGGTGGTAGCTCTCTCTGCATCACTCCTTAAAAGCCAGAGATGAAAACCTGACCTTAAAGAGCCCAGCTGGACGCTCCTGTGGGCCTGGCAGACGTGACTTCGCAAATCAGATGTGACAGGGCAATGTGTGCCAAAATGGTGGCCAGCTGCTTGGCTGGAAGGAGGGGCTGCTCAGAGACCAGGACATGTCCTTTGAGAGCAGGCGGCAAGCCCCGAGCCCAGTGCAGGTGTGTGCAGGTGGTGCCTGGCTGGCTGGTCTGACCAGGGCTTTAGGACACACACACACACACACACACGCACGCACGCACGCACGCACGCACGCACACACCCACATATGCACACACATACACATACATGAGTGCCTGTAGAGACATGTATGAACACATGCGCTCATGTAGGGATGCAGACATACATGCATTCACAAACACAAACTCATATCACAGGCACACATAAATACATACACACTGATTCAAAGCTCAGGCTCACACAAGTTCCTACACAGATGCATGTGGCCCAACCTTCCCTCACGGATACAAGTCAAACGTCTCACACGCACACAGGCGCATGCTCACTCCTTCCGCCATCACCAGGCAGCTGCTGCTGTGTAAGATTTTCTACTTCCCCAGGGTGCCTGAAACCGGGGGCAGGTTTCCAAGGGTCTCTTCCTTGCTGGGAAAACTCCTTCCTCTTCAGGTCTTGTCACTTGACTTATGTGCCAGCTGCTGGTTTTAGCACTCCCTGTCCTCTGGTGCTCTACTCTTGTCCTAGAAGGGTTGCCACTCATAGTCACACGCCCTCACACCAGGGACTGGATGGGATGAACATGACACTCGTGCTGACCTGGGAGGGCACTGGACTGCCTGGAACATTCAGTGGCTCTGTCCCCTGATCTGGGGGCGCAAATGAGGCACAGGCATAGGCAGCGGCACTGAGGGACACATGTGGCCTGGCTGTGATGTCTCTCAGGTGAAGTTTGCCAGAAGCATCAGAATCTCCTGTCACCGAGGCTTCCTCATAGCTGCTCAGGGAGGGCACAGACCTCCCTTTTAGACATGAGAGAAGCGAGCAAGTTTGGGGTAACAGAAGGAACCCCTTCTTTGTAGTACCTGAAGGCCTTGGGTGGAGTCTCCGCTCACCGATCTTTGACATGCGTGTACCATGGAACTGGTTAAGGTGGCACTGGGGTTGAACTCAGGGCTTCGTGCACGGTAGGTAGGGACATCCCAGCCTTTTTCAATAAAGCATTTGTTTATGACTGGTGGCCAATAATACTCTGTAGCCTGCCTGGGCACTGTATCCTGACCTCCAGCCCAGGAGGGCTGATGACTGACTTCTGGTCTACACTCCTTAGAGCGGGTTCAGCCAGGGGCCCTGGTCTGGTGACCTAGGGCAGGCCCAGCCATAAAGCTCCTCAGCAAGGCTCCATGATTGGGTCTATGAGTGCAGGGGTCAAGAGGCCCACCCTGCCTTCTCCTTGCTATGGTTAGGGTCTTTCCTGGAGGCTGCTGATCAAGTGTCAGAACTCATGGGCCAATCATAGGCTTTGCGTCACCTCTGGGTCCCTGTTAGCCGACAGTCAAGGTCTGTTAGAATCTGAGGCTCCTGGGAACTGGGAAGTCATAATAAAGATACTGGTTGGGGCTGGCGGAGGCTTCTGCAGCTCTGCCCATAGTGGATCTGGGATCTATGGTCCTTGAGCCTGGCTGTGCTGCCCATAGCCTGTTCAGATGTTGTAACTCCCAGGGGTCTGGCTGGGCACTTAGCCGCTTCCTGTCCTCAGGGGCTGTGCCCTGCCAAGCTGGTGTCAAGACTTTCAGGAGGTAGGCTGCAGAGTCAACGGAATCTGGACCAGTCTATGGCTCCTGTGGCCCAAGGTCTCCTCTGCTCTTTAAATGAAAGTGGATGACACATTTGTCCTTAACCCTATGCTATGGTATCCTGGGCCCAGAATAAGGCAGCACCCCAACTCTACACAGCACCCCCAAACATCTCCTTTCTTTTGTACTCACCTCTGTGTCTGAACCTTAGGTGAGGTGACAGCCAAGCATGACAAGAGCCTCATGCAGCAAATGACACAGCAATGCTGAGACCTGCAGTGTAGCTGGCCTCCTGTGGGGACCCTCCACTCCCAGGGAAGCTACCAATGACAGTCCATGTCCCCATGAGGACTGTAGTCATCCAATTCCTCCCCAGAATGCTAAGGTCCAGGCAGAAGAGTATCATCCCAAAGGAGGTGAACATGAAGGTTTGTGGTAACCTTGCTTCTAGAACTTTCTTAATTTACAGCTTCCTCCAGATGCTTTTTTTCCCTAACACACATCAGTTAAGTTCTTAACACAGTCGAGAGCTTGAAGAATGCTAAAAATTTAATGTATGTTAAAAAGGGTATTAAATTGTAAACTAAAATTTGCATGGAAATATAACATTAAAATACTTTTAGCTTTCAGGAAGCTGGGGGCTGTAACACAGACAGATTTTATCTGTTTAAAAAGAATTAGCTTTCCAGTATTTCTCCCTGATCCCAGCAGTTAACTGTGTGTAGATGCAAGGCTGGCCCGGGGCTGCTCAGCTGAGGGGGGAAGCAGGGCCAGCTGCCGGGGCTCTTGGAGGCAAAGTGCAGACAGGGTTTGCCCTTCTCTGAAGAGGCCCTGCTGGTGGGGAGGGGTGGCCAGTGCTCTCTGAGAGTTCGAGGCTGGCTGGGCTGCATAGCTACCTGTTTCCTGTGCCACAATACACAGGTGCCAGGTCAGTGCACATCACCGTGGTCATTTCATAGACAGTGGGATGCTACCAAGCTGACAAGGTGTTCAGAGAGGCTGAGTCATGGGTGTGGGCTCAGCACAGCATAGGGAGGTAGATGTTAATTTTCTCTGTGGGTTCCTCCGCTGGCGCCCTGGGGCTGCAGCAGGGCCCCAAGCTTAGTCTTTTTTTTTTTTTTCCCCCTCCTTCAGTTGAACTCCACCACCAAGACAGCCCCCACCTTACAGTGGCTGAGTCCGAGTAAAAACGGCATCTGGATCCCTAGCTGTAGAGTAGTGTGGTCCTGACAGGGGCCATCTCCTGGTAACCTTGAGGAGGCTGGGTGGAGTGCAGGAGAGAGCGCAGCTGGCCTGATTCCAGGAGAGCCGGCAGCAGGGGATGTTGAGAGGAAATGACCACTCACGGCCACTGCACCTTGGGGAGGTTACTCATTGGCAGTTAAAAATCTATTGTGACTTGTCAGAAAAATGAATAAATGGGCACATTAACTTCTGATTCCAGACCTCAGCATGTGTTTGTCTAATCAGGAGGTGAGTGAGCGGCAGCGGCAGTGAGATGGGAGCTTTCCTGTCCGTCACACTGAGAACGCTAGTGGCATGGGAAGTCCATGAGTAACAACATCCCCTGGTGGGGCTCTGCTTCTCTCAGAGGAATTTGGTGGAGACAGATATTCGTGCTTTAACCTTCCCAGCCACCTACTCCCTGCCTGTTGGCTCTCGTCAGTGGGGTGGGGGCAGGTGGGTGGACAGACAGGAGGTGACAGGAGGGGACATGTCTTGATCCTCTACTGAGGACCTACTCTCCTCTGTCTAGATTGCAGGCAAACCTGTGGGCTTTACTGATTGGTGGTTGTGGAAGGAACCAGCCCACTGTGGGTGGTGCCATTCCTAGGCAGGTGGTCCTGGGTGCTCAAAGAGAGGGTGCAGGCTAAGCAAGCCAGTAAGCAGCACCCCTCTGGCCACTCTGCATCAGCTCCTGCCTCCAGGTTCCTGCCTGGCTTATGGTGGACTGTGGCCTACAACTGTCAGCTGAATAAACCCTTTCCTCAAGCTGCTTTTGGTTGAGTGTTTATCACAGCAACAGAAGGAAAGAAAGCCAGGACCCTGAGTGGCTTCCCTTTTCCCCATCTGTAAAGTGGGGGAGAGCTTGGCCTGGCATGGCCAAGATTTGTGAAATAGAAATGTGGGTCTACAGCCTGTGAAATTCAGGCTGGGGTGGACACCAGTAGACATCAGGCAGGGTTGACGAGATGGCTCACTGGGTAAAGGCACTTTCTGACAAGTCTCGTGACCGGGGTTTGAGCGCAGGACTCTCATGGTTGAAGGAGAACAAATCCTGGCCAGTTGCTTTCTTACCTCCACATGTGTGTGCCTGCCACCCACAGAATAAAATGTGATAAAAATAGTCTCAAAATTTCCAAAGGTAGTTAATGCCCACCCTGTGGTGTGGTTCTTGTGCATGACATGATTTTGGGGGTACTTGGATGGGTGGTTTAAAAATGTTTTCCTTTTATGTGTGTGGTGTTATGTCTACATGGATGTCTGAGCATCGCATGTGTGCCTGATGCCCAAAGAGTTCAGAAGAGGGCACAAGATCCCCTGGAACTGGAGTTATAGACAATTGTGAGCTACCATGTGGGTGCTGGGAAGAACCTTGGGTCCTCTGAGTGATCAATGCTCTTAACTATTGAACCATCTCTCCAACTCCCTTTTTGTTTTGAGATAGGGTTTCAATATGTAGCCTTGGCTGGCCTGGAATTCTCTTTGTAGACCAGGCTAACCTTGAACTCCCGGGGGATCCACCTGCTTCTGCCTTCTGAGTGATGGGATTAAAGGTGTGCCGCACCAGGCTGGTGACTTGGTCCATTCTTAATAGCAAACATGATCCAGCCCTCACAAGCTCCCTTGAAAGGAACCAGTTTCATCTTCATTTTACAAAAGGGGAAACTGAGGCTCAAGGGAGTCAAGTAATTCACATAAAGGCCCAGCAGCGGGGACTGTAGTACGTTCTCGTGTGGGACTGCATAACTTTATTGGTCCTTATCCTCATATGCTACAGCCCTGGATCTGAGGAGATGGGGAACCCCTGAAGGCAGCTAGCAGGGATATGACTGGTGGGAAGGACACATCATGTGTCGCCATGTTGCTGGCTGACCATGCCTAAGCTGGGGGCTTCTGGGCCACAGCAGGCAGCAGGTGACAGGTACTTAGGATGACTAGGTTGGGCAATAAGGACACCATAGGGCCAGAGGTGCTGGCAGAGGCTGACAGTACTGACTTACCTGAGATCAGACTTCCTAGGGAAGCTTCTTCAAGGCAAACACAAACAACCGGCTGCTTCACAGTGGCCCTGAGGAGCGACCCTGAGGTGCAGATCATCTAACGCAGTACCTGGACTGTAACACCAGGCAACTCAAACCCCAAAGTCCCCAACCAGCTGAGAGCCACATACCACCAGTTCTGGAGAGCCGAGCCAAAGATTCCAGTGCCCCTGGACTAAAGGGTCAACCAGACGTGGTTTTTGTACAGTGTAGCACCAACTGCAGGGTGTCACCTCAGGAGGCTTGCTGTGACGTCACTGTCTCATCACTGTGTTCTCAAGGCTTTAGGAATTCAAAACAATATACAAAGGAGGGCCTTTATGACTTTTATTTTAGTATTTAACATTGAATATGTGACAAGATTTAATGACCAAATTAGTCATTTACATTTTCAAAGATATCTAAATATAAAATTGCTAAAAATTCAAATACAGAGCAAGCTACAAATAATATTTCTTTTGGGGGGAGATAGGAATGGAAGACATTAGAAAAGGGTGCTCCTGTTGGCTGAACAGATCAGAATGAGAGAGGCATTCATTCAGTCGACCCCTCTGCAAAGAAGCATACTTGACTCTAAGATGCTTAGACACAATGATTTAAAAAATGTCCTAAACATGGGTCGTATAAGATATTGGCTGTGGCCCTGGCCCAAGACAGGATGCTGCCACAGGCTGGACCATGGTGAGGTCTGCAGAGGCATCTTGTGTAGACAGAGGTGTAGTGTGGTGTCAGGGTGCTGGGTACCTTGCCTTTTCTGCCCAGGGCTTGCTCTCCTTCTCCCTGATTCAGTGCAGCAGCAGCAGTGACCATGGGGCAGGACCCAGAGAACCTGCAGCAGCAGCAGCAGCAGCAGCAGCAGCAGCAGCAGCAGCAGCAGCAGCAGCAGCAGCAGCAGCAGCAGCAGCTGTTGTTTCCGGCTCCACAGCAGGCACCGGTAAGAGGATCGGAGACAGGTCAGCTAGGCAGGCGGACCGTATCATACTTGCTATGAGGAGATGAGAGCGGACTCTGGCTGGGAACTCAGCACCACCTGGAGACACTGTCACACTATCCTACCAGCACCTGTCCCTCAGATCACAGGTGCTGACATGTTGAGAAGGCCTTGAAAGGGGAAATGACAGCCTTGGACACACGCACGCAGGCATGCACCCACGCACGAACTCACGCACGGCACATGCTAGGTCCTCATTCCTAACTTTAATAAGATGCTATTCTCAAAGCAAATGCACTCATTTAAACTAATGGCACAGTTGAACTACTGGCTAAGCCCTAAACATTGCTTCTGAGAGCTCCAACCACAGCTTTTGTAATCTGCCTGTTCAATCTGGGACAGATTTAAAAGAAGACAATATTGTCAATCCTCCACCCCAAAGAATGGTCCATCATACCAACCATGATAAAGAGTACACCTGTTTATTAAAAGGAAAAAAAGAGAGAAATGTACACTTTTGTTCTTTGTTTGCTTTAAGAAATATGATCAAGTTGCAAGGAGATGTCTGGCATGGTTATGTACATCCTTGGTGGGGCCGCCAGGCAGTGCACACGGCTGAGCAGGACGTGGCCCCTCCAGGAGGTGGTCTGGCTCCTCGGCATTGCTACTTAGAACCATTGCCAAGTTTCAGTCCAATGGCAGCTCTACCTCTCAACCTTCCCCTGGAGCCCAGCAGCCTGTGCCTGTGGGTCTCGGCACTACAGGATGCTGATGGACTCTGGTCCACCTGGCCTTGCAGGAAATCTGGGCTGCGGCACCAGACTGGAGGCCCCTGTCACTGCTGCCCTGATTTCTTCTCCTTCTGAAAGCTGAAGCTTGTACGCCTGTTCAGTTTTCTTTGTTTTTGAGCAAAATAGTCCGCGCGGGCAGTGCTTGCTCGTGATTCCAGGATGTAGTTAACCTAGAAAGCAAGAGGACATGGTTGTCATTGGCAGCACCGGCTGTTCCCCCAGGGCAGAGCATGGGGTGGAAGAGAGGCCAGGTTTGGGCAAGGGATCCTGGGACTAGCTGCTCTGACACTGTACCCCCTCTCCCCCCATAGACGGGAGGCCCAGTGCAGGCTTCTCAGTCACTGAGCAGTGGGGCTACTGATCCCTAGGCTTATGTTCTTCGGTGTGGGCTGCCTCCCAGAGTGCTCCCGACTCTCAGATTTGCCCAGCCAGATCCCTAGTCCTGGTTATCACCTGACATCGCCGGCCTCCTGCCCTCCGCCTCCTGACAGTCTGGCATGTGTCCTCTAGTGACCACTGCACCCACCAGCCAGGACCAGGTAAGAAAGGTGAGGCTCAGAGGACTCAGAGGACTGAGGTCACCGAGGTCAGGATGGATTTCAACTTGCAGTGTGTGTCTTCACTGGGCCACCTGTGCACCTTTCCAGACATGGTTTTTTGTGAAAACACAATTCTTTCACTCTCACACGTTCTGAAGCCTTGCCAGAAAGCTCAGCCTTCATTTGAAGAAGGCAGCCAGAGGCTCTCAAGCAGGGCAGTCATAGATTGAGGCTCTGACAATGTCCCTCCAAACATCCAACAGTGGGAGGTACAGGCACGTGGGTACAGAAGGCCTGCCTCACCTGGCCAAGTTACCAGTGGAGAGCCATAAATCAGGATGTAGGTTGGTGCGGGTGATCTGGGACAGCGTGGACACGGTGTGGGGATGGCAGGAGGCATCCTCATGCTTGGTGAACACCATCTCACCTGGCGTTTGCAGTGTATTTTTGGCACATTTAATCTGACAAAAGCATTTAAAGTGGTCCTTAACAAGCCAAGTATTTCCTAAATTTATTATCTTCAGTACTTTGTGATAATCACATAGATAATTTTAATGCAAGATTAATGCAATAATCAAAAGATAAAAACGCCCTTTGGTCTGCCATTAGCTGGTTAATATGCTGTGGTTTAAAACGTGCCCAATTTTATGCACTATAGAGGGTTTTACTTTCGATGCACTTTACAGCTTAAGGCATAAAAATATAGGGAGTTTTCATGGTCAATAAAGCCACAGCCTCCGTCACTCAATCACAGAAGAACCCGGTGTGAAGAGCCCAACAGTGGCTCAGAGATTTCTCTCGGGGCTAGCAGGAGGGACTGTGTGGCCCGCATATGTGGAAGGGGGGGGGGGGCAGGCCTGAGCAGCACGGGCCTCCAGTGAGGCTCCGCATCCTCTGAGACTTTGGGCCTCCAACTCCTCACCTTGAAAATGGAGACAATGATGTCTACATTCTGCAGGCCAGTTGGGAGGGTTGGATGAGATATGGGATGTAAGACATGCTAGATGTAGCTGCTACTCAGCCCCTACTGAGGGGATCCCTCCATCATCTTACAGAAAGCCCCTGTCTCTGATGGCTAAGCTGGCACCAGTCTTTGGGTTTTAATTTCTTTATTTAATTTTGGTCTAAACTCTCATTTTTACTTGAGTCTGAGGTGAACCCTGAAGAGCCTCAACATTTCTGTCAAATTTTGGAGCCAGGCTGAGGTCTCAGAAACTGAGCGCTGACACAAAGCTCACATTGGCCTGGCTGAGGCACGGATGGAATGTTAGAAAGCTGACATTCTCAGCGGGAAGTGAAATTCAGCCTTTGGTCGGGACCATAACCATTAGCTATGAGTCAGGCAGGTCCAGGGACAAAGCCCTCTGAGGTGCATGATGATGTGAGATTTCCACAAACATCTTGAGCACACAGACATTTCAGGGGAGGCGGCAGGCCTGGGGGCTGCGGGGGAGGGGTTGCAGAAAAGCATGTGCTCTGAGGGAGCATTCGGCCCTGTGATGATTTCCCTGCACCTGATCTTCTGTCTCATACTCAAGTCATAAACCTGTGTTTCTGTCATCAATCTGCTGTTGTGAAAATTATTCTGATGTCAAACACAAGATTATAATTTTACTAGAATCCTTCTCACGTCTTGAATATTTTAATGCTGGCTATAAAAATAAGTCCAGGCCCCAGTGTGTGTGTGTGTGTGTGGGGGTGGGGGGGGCGGGACTGGGATATTTTTATCCAAATACCTCGGACTTGCTCCATGGACACCTTATGAAGTTCTGCCAAGTTAACGCTTGGCTCCCGGGATTTAGTGGTGCAGAGTGGGCTCTGTCCTCACCCTGCTCTCTGAGGAGCTTGGGTCAGTGTGGTCTGTGAGCTTCCTCATCTGCCCATGCCACTATGTGTCCTCTTTAATTATCCTCCTAGGACGATTTCTTGGTGACCATGTGGTATTTGAATGACAGTATTCCAATATGGCCAGGGAGCCTTGGATATGGGCAGTACACATTCCAGAATCTACCACACCTACCATTAAGTTCTGGTTCTTTACCGGAGTCACCATCCTGGCTGAGTCTCCTTTCCTCTGAGTATTTTATTCATGCATAAATGGGAACTTTCAAGGGCAGATCAGCTGCTGTCACTACCACCTGACTGCTTTTCCCGGAAGCAAATGACCCAGAGGGGCTGGTGCATCTCAGCTGGTTTATTTAAACCCAAGCAGCTGCTTATGGATAGGGGCCATGCAGCTACTTTGATCACCACCTTACATGTAGGGAAATTGAAGCCCAGGATAGGGGCACGTCTCCCTTCTTACTCCTTAGCTCTGCTTCTTCTACTTGTTCTGATGGTATAGGATTCACCTTAGGAAAGGGACATTGGTTTTGAAGAGTCCTGGTCAAGTTGTACCACACAGACTAATAGTCTGGGTGGCACCTGGTGCTTCAGAGAAGGGGTCATCCCCAGGCCCTGACCTAAGCACTGAAATCAATAAGACCCATGAGGTGCCTCCTAGCCTGGATGCAGCCTCTCAGAGACCCAGCTTGCTGCCTGGCCCCTTCCTGGGTTGCTGTGAATCTGCCTGTTCACCCAGGGCAATGTCAGCAGCTTACCCTTTACAAACCCACAGCATCTCTGGGACTGTCAGCATACTGGTGTAATGTCTATTTTGTTCTGTCTTCCCTGACAAGGGAGAGCTCCCTAGGGGTAGAATAGCCATTGCTGAAGCAGCTGGGATGCTCACTTAGCACCAGGAAGGTACCTGGTACGATAGCCCCAGTTGGCATGCTTCAAACAGGTTGGGAAAATCACCTTGAGTGATTCAAGACTATTGTCTCCTCAGCTGGCTCTGGAGCCTCAAGGGACTCCTGACAGTGCTTGGGGAAAATAAATGATGCATGAAGGAAAAAAAAAAAAGCTGAGGACCCCCTTTGGGGGCTGGAGGGGAGCTGGAGTCCTGCTCTGGCCGAGGCAGGTGTGGCCCTGGCCTGAGGCTAGCCCAGGTAGAACCCACCCTCCTACTTCTGGGTCAGAGGCCACAGTGAACTCACCTTGAGCACGATTTCACTGACTGTGGCTGCGTCGGACTCGAAGTAGAGGTGCTTATAGTCATGACTGCTTAGGTACGTAAGCTTAAATACCGCGTGACCTGGAGAGAGGGGAGGGCCCAGGTGAGTCACCATGGAGGGTGGGGTGCCCCGAGTGTCCTCCCTGATCCAGACTTGCGCGAGAGCACATGGAGGCTGGATGGCAATGCTCCCTGGGGTGGCTGGGTTTCTCATTACAGGCTGGGTCTAAGGCAGACAATGAAGATTCACAGTCCAGGTCCCCTCTGCACAACGCTGAGGGGCGTGCCTCAGGAGGGCTGGCCTTCCTAACAGTGCTGCCTCTACAGCATCAGTACCAAAGCACTGGTATCCTGAGAGCAGAAGGCCGAGTCACCCCAAATTATGACTCTGCAAGTAAAGTACCTGTGCTTACACTGAAATAAGCTAGCAACAGGACAGGGCACGATCAACAGTTGGCCTTGTCACTGTGCTGGCTCCTGCTGGGGCGCGGCCTGGTTTGTCACTGCACAGAGGCTTCTCCTAAAGGCCACGAAGCAGATAGCAGCATGCAGTGCCTTGCAGTGCCACCGACCTGCATTCAATTCTTTCCCACTCCTCTCCCTTCAGTTACTGACGTCACAACACCCCGTGTCTGGCCTATGGTGCTCTCTTGCAGGTGCCATCAGATTTATGTGGGCCTTTTCCTGCACCTATCACCATGACCTGCATAGGAAAGCTCTCTCAGACACACTTCCTATGTGGTCACCCCAGCAACCGTGGCTGTCAGACCTGTTTCTTGTTTTGCCTGCTTGAAGCTGTGTCTATAATCCGGTCTGTACTTGATGGCACACACATGCCAGACAGGTCCCCAGTTCTAAATGGAGCTAGAGATGTCAGTGTGTGTGACCTTCACAAGGACAAGCTAAGAGGAGGCTCTTTGGGGTCCCTGGCCTCAGCCTGAGGGGAGACTCCCCAGCTGATCTACACAGGCCTGGTCTTGGCACCTGAGAGACTCAGAGCCCTTCCAAGGTCTGAATTTTTCTTCAATTGTGTTGAAGCTGGTTTCCAATAATGGCAGGCAAAGGTACCCGAGAACATGGTCCTGCTCACGGAGTCCTGTCTAGACCAAGAGCTCTGGGCACATGATACCAGAGGCCCGCAGCCCCGCCCCCCAGCCTAAAGCCCCTTCTTCTCAGCTTCACCAGCCCACACATACCTATTAGGCCTCCTCATCCATTGTCCTTTTAATTGAAGCAGCGGCTGGTCACATTATTAATTAATAATATGTCACCCACATTACTGTAAGTTCCCCTCCTTCCCGGAGAAATCTTCTGGGGACTTTATTTACAGTAGCTAATTTTTCAGATCTCCAAAAATAAACTGATATATGTTGTACATTTGTGGCCAGAAAAGTTGAGCTGCTGGTATTTTATCCTGGAAACATCATTACAAGATACTAATTGGGACTATAAATCCTATATTAAAAAAATTACTAATAATTTCTAAAAAAAAAAAAAAAAACCCTCACTTTCAGTCAGTTGACAAATTAGGCTTGATTTAAAATTGTGGCTCTAAAACGTAAGAATTCTTGACTGGAAACTAATCAGTCCGTTAATGTATAAATTGCTTGTTTCTGATAGGGAAGTGAATTTCCAATGCTCTCCCTCATTCAACACTAGAGTCTTAGTGACGTCACCTTGTGGAAGACAATGCAGAGCCATTTGTTGGCCATGCTGTGACCAGGCAGAACTATGAAGGACACGGGCTGTGAAGGACAAACAGAAACATTCCCCCAGGAGGCCTTGTGTGGACACCTGGCCACGACACAGACACCATGGCCTAGGGCTAAGAAGGACCAGAAGGTCTTAGGGAGGCCTGCACACCTGAAGCTTTGGGGTTCACTGACCACTCTGATAAGTGACCTCATGTACTGTTTACACCACCTGCTTCCACCTGTCACTGACAAACCCTCAAGATGCAGGTGGTATGGTTTGCCTGAGAAGCTGAGACATCATGGGAAATGTCCTGTAGATTTGGCAGAGTCAAATCCACACAGCACATGTGATGTGCAGTGTGCACAGGCCCGCGAGGGCACAGAGGGTAAGCCCGAGGCCCATCTGCACAGGAGCTGGGTGTAAACACAAGTTACTGTTAGCCAAATCGCAAAGGCCAGAGGGTCACTGTGACCCCTGCATCCCCACATTACTTTTTGCTGTTCTTGGAATATGTGTGTTTCTTGTCTGTCTCAGTTCTTGCGTCAGTGCCCGACTGAGGGAGAGGCAGATGGGAATGACGAAGGACTCACGCTCTTGGGTCTGACTGCTTGCCAATGGCAGTGAAAGCAGTCGTCCCACTGAGGGAGCCTTTAGAGATGGCCCTGACCAAAACCCTGTGTGCTCTTGAGCTAACCATCTGCAACTGGGCTAAGGCTGACGGAGAGCCATAGCAGGCAGCCACAGACCAGAGCCTGGGGTCCAAGCACGGGCCAAGGACAGTAGCTGTGTTTTCTCCCATGTTGGACTATAGGACTAGGGGATGAGTTTGCTCCCCAAGGGGTTTTAACTGGAGGTCCCTCACTCCAGCCTCTGCGCTTTGCTGGCCTAGATTCTGACAGAGGACAGGTTGGGGAGGGGCAGGAAAGTGAACAAGGGTCAAGTGTGATGTGTGGTGTATGTTGTGAGGGTCCTAGCTACAGGTGCTGCCATGGAGACATGGAGGTGAGAAGACTTGTCAGGTACTGGGAGGAGCCCTTAGGGGCAGTTTTATGGAGGACAAAGGATGCTGGGTAAGGAAGGAACAAACAGAGTGCTGAGTGTGGAGGGATCCAGAGCTGACCAAGCTCCTGGTGTACAGACAGGAGGGACTGATAATGCCCAGATGTGCCAACTCATGAGGAACTAGTAGGTCTGAAACAGCAGGGAAATACAAAATAAGTTGTATTTGGGGGTGCTTCCCTAGTGTCCCCAGAGTTCAGGGGGAGAGAGATCAGTTGACACAGTGGTCTGCCCATGTGGCACTGAGCTAAAGAGGGGCAGAAAGAATGCTGACTTAGGAGAAGGCCACGGTGGGTGGGCCTGGACACAGGTGAGCAAACAGAATTCACATCTGATAATGCCATCTAGTTCCAAGCCTGAAAATCCTAAGTGTGGCTCTTTAACTGACATGAACCTGCCAATACGGCACAAATGGCTTATGCTACATGGGGAACTTTCAACAGAGGCATCAGAGCCTGGACTGAGAGGTCTGCTCTCACATCCCTTGTTGCCATAGCACCTCAGGACCAAATGAGAGAGGGAGTCCATGAGGCTTAGGTCTTAGGGACCAGGTGGGTTGGTCACCCTTAAAGATCTAAAGAAAACCACCAGTTCTCATAGAAAGGGGAAGCCACAGCTGCACTCCATCTCTGTAAAAATGTCAGCAGAGAAAACAACTATTCATAGAAATCTAGTATTCAGTTAGTTCAAGGCATTATGTTCCACTTGAGAATTAGGGCAGGACAGAGGCTTGAGCCACTGCAGAAGACAGTCAGATGTGGGCTGCAATCCCAGCCTAGGACACTGGGAGGCGCTGCCTCCAGCAGCCCAGGCACCTGTGGTCTCAGCAAAGGATCCCAGAGAGACAGGATTCTAGCTTGTAACATCTATGAGGAGAAGGGGCTCAGTGAGGGTGATTCTTACAACTCCTGGGACTGTTATTTGGGCAACACACTCATTGTCTTGAAAGTATTGCTTTTAGTTGGATTTCTCTGAGCCAACTTGCTTTTACAGGGCCATAGGAATAAAGTGCAACATAATGGGGCAAATGTGGCACCTAGGCATCGGTCACATGCTCAGGGGGGCCATTGAGACGTCACATCTGCTTCTGAATGTTGAAATGAAAATCTGCATATGTAAATGTGTCTCTACATCCACATATTTTTAAAGTAAACCAGAGAAGATGGCGTAAACCCATAAGAGGGCTAATTACAACCGAAATGTCAGCAGTAGAGACACGGAGCCTCTGTTGTAATCTGTCTTCTGTATTCATTTTCACTAAAACAAAGCTGCCACTGTCTCAGGATAGGACAGCTACTACAGCCATACTTCCCTGCTGAGAAAGGAAGTACCCTTGGGGAGAGGGGGAGAGGGAGAGAGGGAGGGGGAGAGGGAGAGAGGGAGGGAGGGAGGGAGAGAGAGAGAGAGAGAGAGAGAGAGAGAGAGAGAGAGAGAGAGAGAGAGAGAGAGGACAGAGAGAGACAAAGAGAGAGAGTGTGTGTGTCTGCTGACACACCTGTCAGCACCAACAGGGTGATACCTGGTATGAGCCCACAGTTATCTATGCCTAAAATTCCTAGTGGTATCCTTGCTCAAAACACCAAAATGAGCTGAAATCTCTTTCATTTCTTTTTAATTACAAGAATTATAAAAACATTAAAATTGCTCAAAATTCAGAAGACAAAGGAAAACCTACACATCTCACACAACCCCAGCAACAATGTGCTGACGCCCACAGGTGCCTCTAGTTGTCATGTTTTCTCATGGTTTATTGGAATTTAAGGGGTTTGTTGTTGTTTTGTTTTGTTTGAGATAAGATTTCACGGTGCAGCCCTGGTTGTCCTGGACCTCGTTGTGACCTGGAACTCAAGAGATCCACCTGCCTCTTCCTCCTGAGTGTTGGGATTAAGGATGTGCCACCAACATCTGGCTTTTTTTCCCAGCCCACCTCTGCTGTAATCTTTTCCGTGACCTCTCTTTCAATGGTTGCATGTCATCCCAACTGGTGGTAGGAACTGTGTGCTTCACTCTGTGGTTCTGCTGGCACCTTGGGAATAGCACTTAGGAAACAGCAAGCACCATAAAGGAGGCGCTCGAATTCTCCCCTTATGGCAGAATAAACAAAAACAGTTGGCTTCTGGGGTTAGGCTGTCTCTACTTCCTCTTGTCTAAAAGGTCATGAAAAACCTCACTGGACTTCTTGGGGGAAATGGACAGTAACACACTTTCCTTTGGTCATAACACTGCCTCTATTTGTTTTTGAGACAGGGTTGCATGCAGCCTAGGCTAGCCTCAAACTTGCTATGTAGTTGAGGCTAGCCCTGAACTCCTAATCCTCTGGCCTCCATGTACTGAGATTAAACCAAGCATTTGGCTGTTGGCTCTGCCTTTCTGTAGCTCTAGCAGCTCTTTAGCCACAGACTGAGCTGCCAGCTGAGCACATTACAATGAGAGAGGAACCAGAGCATAATGACCTCTGTCCTCTGACACATAGGCTCCATCTGATCTACTTGGCCTACTCTGCACAGATCTTGTAAGCACTCTTACACGCTGATGATGAGGCAGGGGTACCTGGGTTAGCCCCTTCTCCAGATGGCAGAGGCTTCCAGGGAGATTGCGCTGCTGTCTTCACACCAGCTGCACCTCCCTTTCAAGGCAAAAATCCGAGTCTCTGTAGTCCATTGGACATGTGGGGGAGTCACTTGGGGCTGGGAAGAGGGACAGCTATGCACACTGAAGAGCACTGACCATGGCAGTTGTGATATTGGCAGACTGAACTCATGGCTAGTCAGAAACTGCAGGCAGGTCCAGAAATTGATGCCCATTTCCAGTTAACTTGTATTTACAAGGAAATACTAACGTTTCTACTCTGACAGTAAAATCAATTGTACACTGGCCATATTTGGAGGTGTGGCTTTGGTGGTCTTATACTCCAGGTTAGGGTCCAGTACCAACAACTCCAGCGGTACAACCAACACAAATGGGTTCTGAGGTGCCTGACCCCATCTGTTAGACCCTTATGTCTAGAGAACTGAAAGTCAGTTCATGATGCAATATTTAATTTGGATAATAAATTATAAAGTTAGAAGAAAAGACAAAGTAATACTCAAACACCCTATCTTTCCGTTAAGAGAAAGTCCTGAGTACAGGGGAGGTGTTGCCCCACACCAGTCACTCCTCTCTGGCTAGCTCTCCCATGTCCAACCCTCTCCCAGGTCCTGACGGGTCTACTGCTCAGACCGTCTTTAGGTTCAAGCAGCCACCTGTACAACTGTCCTTATAAAACCATCTGTAATCCCGGCACCCAGGAGGCCAAGGCAGGAGGACTGTCTGGAGTTTGAGGCCAGTCTGGGCTACAGAGCAAGACTATGTCTCAAATCCAGTGACACTGGTCTGGATCTGTCACCTTCCTCTTTAGTGTACCCTAATAATTCGTGTCCTGGCGCCATCCTTCAACTCCAACACATTTGAAGATGGTTTTCAACAATACTGTATATTCCAGTTCTCAAACTTCTGGTTTCAGGAGCCCTTTGTACTCTTAAATATTACTGAGGAACCTAGAGTTTTAGCTTATATGGATTATGGGTATTAATTTTTATTATGCTAGAAGCTAAAACTGAGAAATTTAAAATAAATTTATTCATTAAAAATATAAGCCCACGCCAGGCAGTGGTGGCGCACGCCTTTAATCCCAGCACTTGGGAGGCAGAGGCAGGCGGATTTCTGAGTTCGAGGCCAGCCTGGTCTACAGAGTGAGTTCCAGGACAGCCAAGGCTATACAGAGAAACCCTGTCTCAAAAAACAAAACAAAAAACAAAACAAAAAAATATATAAGCCCACAAGTTAACCTAAGTATTTTTTTAGTTGAAAAGCCCTTATATCACCCAAAGTTTAATAATATTTAAAATAATAATTAAAATAGTATTTAAAAATATTTTAGGGCTAGAGAGATGGCTCAGCAGTTAAGAGCACTGGCTGCTCTTCCAAAGGTCCTGAGTTCAATTCCCAGCAATCACATGGTGGCTCACAACCATCTGTAACGGGGTATGATACCCTCCCCTGGTGTGTCTGAGACAGCGTACTTATATACATAAAAATTATTTTATTTTTATTATATTGGGCTACATTAGGCCATTGTCATTTGAGTATATAATATGCTGTACATTGAACCGAGGCCTCACGAATGCCAGGAGGGCACTCTACAGTGTGTCTGACCTGTGATCCAAGCAGCAGTTCATTGATGCTCTTTGTGAAGATTCTCTGATGTTTACACCAATAAAGGCCCCAGTGAAGGGGCTTTTTTAAAAAGCACAGTTGTAGTATATCATGTAAAATCTCATTAGTGAGCTTTCTTATTGTTACATTAAAATCCACTGGTTGGAGGCCAGATGTGATGATATACACCTCTAACCAGCCAGTGTACGATCCTGTTTCAAACCAGCCAAACAATAAGCCAACCTAAACAACAAACCCCTCTTGGTTGGTCTTGGGCTTTGAATAAATCTTCCTCCTTGTCTTAAAATATAACAAAAACAAACAAACAAACCCCTAAATATCACCAGTCTTTAAAGCTGGCACACAATGTAATGGGCTTGCTACAGGATTTCCCTAAGTAGTTTGTTTTTGTTGACTCCCATGCCCCCACTGCTGCCTTCTCCTGCCCGTCTCCACCCCCACGGCCCTCTTTCTGCCTTCCTGTCACGTGCTCTTATTTCCCCTACCCCTCCCTTAAGAGCCCATCACTCCTTAAGTCTTGATTTCTGGTTTCATGACCTTCAGCCATGTCCTTGTGTATACACATATACATATATAAAAATATACATATGCAAAAATAAACAAAATATACATATATAAAAATAAACCCAGAATTTGCATATGGGAGAGAACAAATGGAATGTCTATTTGAGTATGGATTATTTGGATTAATGTAATAATTACCATTTCCATCCTCTTCCCCGTAAATGTCACAATTCCATTCTTTACAGCTGCATAAAATCCCACTGTGTGCATTCTATATTTTCTTTACGGGTTCCTGTGCAATGGGCATCCTGGCTGTTGTGCACAGTGCAGCAGTAAGCATGGGTATGCAAGTTCCTCTGGGGTATGCTGACAGAGAATTCTCTGGGTATATGTCTACCTTGCCTGGGTTTGTAGCATCTCATCTGAAAAATATTGGTTCATAGCACTGCACGGACTACCAATACTGAAGCATAGTTTACGCAGTATTATGGAAGTCATGTTTTAGCACCACTGACTGTGTCAGAAAAGTCTTGAAGCAATGAGAAGCCAAGCTCTCAGAGACAGGTACAAGTTTTCCAGAGTTAGAATTCTGATTTGAGGCAGTGTGACTTTTATTACTGGGACAGACCTGGCAGCTTCTTCCTACCTGAACTAGCAGGTTCATTTACTTGCTTTTAAGAAAATGGTGGTCAAAGTCTCAGGGACTTTGGAGAATCAGTTAGTTGTTCTTCAAGTAAAAATATGTCCCATGGAATAAATGGCTAGTTCAGCTAGCAACTCAAACAGCTGGACAAGTGCTTTCCCTTGCTGCAACGGCTGTCTCCAGGGACTTCAGGAAATGAACTAAGAATCGTGGTTGGGTGCCTAGAGAGCACAAGGCTCTGAGTTTAATTCTCAGCAACACAAAAAGAAACAACATCAACAACAAAACAAGTAATAGTTTAGGAGCACTTTGAGTGATTCTCCTGGTGTCTACACTCTTTCAATATTCCTTTCTATTTTAAGTAGTAAAATCCCATATTATATTATGTACTTTTTCTCCAGTAAGAGGAACTCAAAAGTGTGTGTATATGTGTATTTGCGTGCATGTGTGCATGTGTGCATGTGTGTGCACTGTGTACATGTGTGCATGTGTGCATGTGTGCATGTGTGTGCACTGTGTACATGTGTGTGCATGTGTGCATGTGTGTGCACTGTGTACATGTGTGCATGTGTGCATGTGTACATGTGTGTGCATGTGTGCGTGTGTGTGCACTGTGTACATGTGTGCATGTGTGCATGTGTACATGTGTGTGCATGTGTGCATGTGTGTGCACTGTGTACATGTGTGCATGTGTGTGCACTGTGTACATGTGTGCATGTGTGCATGTGTGTGCACTGTGTACATGTGTGCATGTGTGTGCACTGTGTACATGTGTGTGCATGTGTGCGTGTGTGTGCACTGTGTACATGTGTGCATGTGTACATGTGTGTGCATGTGTGCATGTGTGTGCACTGTGTACATGTGTACATGTGTGTGCATGTGTGCATGTGTGTGCACTGTGTACATGTGTGCATGTGTGCATGTGTGTGCACTGTGTACATGTGTGCATTTGTGCACACATTGTGTGCGTATATGTCCATACTTGATGTAGAGGCCGGAGAATACCAGGTGCCTTGCTTGTTCACTGTCTTAGTCCCTTGAGACAGGGTCTCTCGATGCATCTGGAGCTCGGCTAGCTTGTGCAGGTACACATGCAGCCATCCACTCCTACCCATAAGCCCTCTGCCTGGTCGGAATGACTACTTTATCTCATTCCTATGTAGAAACACTGGACAGCGTAATTTCCTCAGGACCTCACGAGGCGCCAAGCTTGCCACCCAGCTGTTTCATACGTCTGTGCTTATTATTGCCTTAGGCCCCACCCTCCCTTGGATTTCTGGGAGTCTTATGGAGCCCAGCCTGGCCTCTAATTCACTGTGTATATAGTCAAAGATGGCGCTGGGTTCCTGTTCCTCTTGTCCCCACCTTCCCAGTGCTGGTCCAGGCACTTGAGTGACCACACTGAGCTTCCTTCCTGCTTTCCTCTACTGCAGATTTGATTTATTCTGTGAGCAACACTTGGCAGCCATGCCCTCCCCTCCCCCTTTATTATTTAACTGTTACTTTGTCCTCTATGCTAACTTTCTGCATTTAACAAGCTTTAGAGGAAAACCTAGGGACCAAAGCACGGTCGAAATTTGTTAGAAAAATAACTCCCGGGCTGGAGAGATGGCTCAGCGGTTAAGAGCACTGATTGCTCTTCCGAAGGTCCTGAGTTCAATTCCCAGCAACCACATGGTGGCTCACAACCATCTGTAATGGGATCCAATGCCATTCTCAAGACCTCTTCTGAGGTGTCTGAAGACAACTACAGTGTACTCACCATATATATATAAAATAAATAAAATCTTAAAAAAAAAAATAACTCCCTAGAGCAGTGGTTCTCAACCTTCCTAATGCTGTGAGCCTTTAATACAATTCCTCATGTTATGGTAAATCCCAACCATAAAATTATTTTCACTGTTACTTCATAACTATAATTTTGCTACTGTTATAAGTCATAATGTAAATATTTTGAGGATAAGAAGTTTGCCAAAGGGGTTCTCCCACAGGTTGGGAGCCACTGCTCCAGCCTGGGTCCCAGCTGGGGCTAGACCTGCATGGGAAGGAACAGATGCCTGGTCCTTAGCTGCGTCAGTAGCAAAAGCAGGACATAACCTTTGTTTCTACTTCTGTGTAGTCCTAGGCCACTCCTTACAGGATGGAGTGTTTGTCACCACAAGATGAAGTCCAGCAAACCTGGGGCTCTGTACTGTGTAGACGCGTCCCAGAGTTGCTACCAGTTAGGTGACACACGGGAGCCTCAAGCGCTTGCCTGACAGATGACAGGTCCCTTCGTCTTTCTACTTTCATCTTTTGAGACAAATAAACTTCTTTATAAAGAATCACAGGGCAGATATTTCAGGCTTTGTGGCAAAATTAAAAATATATTATAGACACATCAGAATACAGAAAAATGTTTCTTTTTTTTTTTACATAAAATTCAATATATAATAGTGGAGTACACTTGGCCAACTTTTAAGGGGATGTAGCAAGAAAGGATGAAGGTTTTCCCTTTGGAGAGAATTCACCTAACTACCAGTTAAATTAGTGTTCCCAAGATGAATTCAAACCATCACCCTAAAAACTGTGTCCTGCCCTCTACTCCCCACCCCAGCCTAAGGCCTGCTTCCTTCCCTCCAGTTGGCTCATTCTATGCAGGTGCCAAACATGGGCAGCAGCTCGAGGGGTTTCTTCCCTGTGGAAAGCTGGGGGGGCTTCTTCCCTGTGGAAAGCTGGGGGGGGGCTTCTTCCCTGTGGAAAGCTGGGGGGGGGCTTCTTCCCTGTGGAAAGCTGGGGGGGCTTCTTCCCTGTGGAAAGCTGGGGGGGGGCTTCTTCCCTGTGGAAAGCTGGGGGGGGGCTTCTTCCCTGTGGAAAGCTGGGGGGGGCTTCTTCCCTGTGGAAAGCTGGGGGAGGGGCTTCTTCCCTGTGGAGAGCTGGGGGAGGGGCTTCCTCCCTGTGGAGAGCTGGGGGAGGGGCTTCTTCCCTGTGGAAAGCTGGGGGAGGGGCTTCTTCCCTGTGGAGAGCTGGGGGAGGGGCTTCTTCCCTGTGGAGAGCTGGGTTCTACCTTGAGTTTTCCCTCCCCAGTCTTCAGCACTTCTTTGCACTGGTTTGGTGGTGACAAACTTCACTTTCTGACTGTCTGCAATGTCTCTATTTTACCCTCAGCTGAGGACCACTTGAGAAAATAGAGACTTTGGGTAGATATTACTTCAGTGTGTTAGAGCTGGCACGTCATTGTCTTTTGACTGGCATTGCTTCTGACGGGAAGTCGGCCATCATTCCTATCATGGTTCTGTGAGGTGCACAGCTGCTTTCTTGGGGTGCTTTTCAGGTTTTTCTCTTTATCACTGGCTCTCAGCAATTTGATTATGATGTGACTCGATGTAGTTTCCTTTGTATTTATCCTGCTTGGCCTTGCTACGCTTCCAAGGTTGGTGGTTTGATATTTTAAATCAGATCCCGAGCACCTTTTTGTTCCCTGAGACTGCAGCTACGGAGCTGCTGGAGGGGATGAGGGAGCTGCTGGAGGGGATGAGGGAGCTGCTGGAGGGGATGAGGGAGCTGCTGGAGGGGATGAGGGAGCTGCTGGAGGGGATGAGGGAGCTGCTGGAGGGGATGAGGGAGCTGCTGGAGGGGATGAGGGAGCTGCTGGCCTCTGCTCTCAGCACCGGCTGCAGTCTGAGCCATTTCTATTGCTGTCTTACGGCTCACTCATCCTGGCAGGCAGACTCTGAACTATCCTCTCATGATGCTCTCTCCTGATTCTCACGGCTTTATGTAACCCCTTGCTGTTTATGGGATGGTCTTGTGGCTTGCTTCTAATAACCAGTCATATAGAACACTGTAGAGATGGTGTTCTGAGTTAGCTCATAAGAGGCTAGGGCTTCTTGCTAGCGTTCTTTGATGCAGCCCACTGCCATCTAGTTAGTTTTTCTATTGTGATGGCCAGGTAACACAGAACTAAAAGCATTTCCCAGGAGCTGAATTCTGCCAGCCACCATTCAGTGAACTTAAAGCAGATTCTATGACTTTTTTTTCCCCTTCCTTCTCTTCCCACCCGTTTTGGGCAGGATCTTACAATGTAGCCCAGGGGGACCTCAAACTTGACTTCCTGAGGGCTGAGACCATAGGCACTCAACATCACATTTCCCACCTGACTGACACCTTGACTGTAGCTTCAAAGAAGACCGGAGCCAGAAGACCTAGCTGAGCTGTGTTGGGCTCCCCACCCATCCACCTAGAAAATAATACATATAATTGTTGCTTTAAGCCACTAAAGTTTAACTTGTTATATGGTAATAGATAACCTGCACCCTAATAATTTTTTATCTTCCTTATTTCTTCCATTAATGAATGTTTTGACAGAAGAATTACTTCCCAGCTCTAGAATTTTCATTCGGTTCTTTTCCCTAGCTTATATTTCTTCTCCTTTGGGAGTGTAGATTTCTCTTCATTTTAAGTTTTTGAATGTATTTAAAAATTTTACCTTATTCTAAATTATGGGAGTATCTCTGTGTGTTTGGAAATGTGCACACGAGAGCAGGTGTCTGTGGAGGTCAGAGGCATCACGTCACCTGGGAGTGGAGTTCCAGACGGTTACCCACTTGATGTGGGCTCTGGGAACCGACTCAGGACCTCTGTAAAAGCAGCAGGCTCTTAAGTGCTGAGTTAGCTCCAACCCCTTTGGACATAGTTTTAAAGCTGTTTTCCTGCTTCTATGCTTGTCTTCTAAGACAGGGTCTTATTATGTAGCCTAGATTTGCCCCAAACTTGTTATCCTCCTGCCTCAGCCTCCTGAGTAACTCTGTGAGTGAAGTTCACTGAGGGCATCCTCTCCAGAGATGCTGACTGAGTCGTGGATCAGTCTGGTCCTTTCTAGGCTCCTTCCAGGAATTGGCTTGTTTCCTGAGCTGAGACTTGAACCCTGGGCCTTGTATGCCATGGGTGTATTTGTCATTGTTTACTGCTGTGAAGAGACACCATGACCAAGGTTACTCTTAGTAAAGAAAGCATTTAACCTGGAGCTTGCTTACAATATAGTACAGCAGCACACAGTCAAACATGAGGCTGGCAAGGGAGCTAAGAGTTCTGTCTCTGGATCCACAGGTCATTGGGCCTGGTTTGGGCTTTTGAAACCTCAAAGCCGCCCCCAGTGACACAACTTCCTTCGACAAGGCCATGCCTCCTAATCCTTCTCAAGTATTGCCACTCCCTGATCACCAAGCATTCAAATATGTGACCCTATGGGGGCCATCCTTATGCTATCACTGAACTCTCTTCCCAAACCGGACTCTTTTCCAAGCTTTATTTGGCAGAGTAGTCTCTCTAGAGCAAGTGGAGACCATTCCCATGTGCTGGCCTCTACAGAGTCATTCCAATGCCCTGTATGTGCCACCACAAGTGCAAGTGACAGCCCTGACAGGGAGAGCTCTTCCCCAAGTGGCTCCCTTCTGTCTTCTTGGCAAGTACTAGCTGCAGCAGCCCCAGCTCTTACCTTGGTCTCAGCCCACAGGAAGCACTGGCACTCACTCCTTCCCTCAGGGATCAGGAGCCTGTGCTGCTGAGACAGCAGGGCTTTAAAAGAGTCTGTCCAGTTTTCTAGTCATTTATTCTAAAAAAGCTAATTTGCTAGTTCATCTTGAAAATTGCATGTGAGAACCTCAGAGGCAATAAAAATTTTGTTTTTAATGCAAGTATAGTTACTTTTTCTATGTCTATGAAGGACAACTTAAGATCGAAACACCTCATACATGGTGTTAAGATTTTATGGAATTATTTATTTACAGAATTTAGTGTTCCGGAAATACAGTTTGGAACCTGGGCATAATCCATGACTGAGGCCTGCAATCCTAGTACTGAGAAAGCTGAGCTCAGAAAAACTGCCTTGAGCTCAGGGCCAGTCTGAGCCACACAGTGACTTCTAGACCAACCTAGACCCCAGAACACAGGAGATTCACAAACGCAACAAACACAGTGGTGTGTGCTGTGACCTCAGTGCTCTGGAAACAGAGGCAGAGGCAGGCAGATTTTTGAGTTTGAGGTCAGCATGGGTTACATGAAGGAGTAGAAGTTAGATAAATTCCTTGACATGCAGACAGACAGATTGGGGGGTAGGGGTGGTGCCACAAGAGTAGGTAATACAGATGCTGAACTTCCAAGATGGCCGGCTTCTTCCTCACCCTCCTGATGTGAAACAAAAGCCTTGACAGCTTAAAACAAAAGCTTAGTGGGCTTCTTCTCCTGTCAGTAGGCCTCCTGCTGGTGGGACTGGCTCAGAAAGTTCAAGGCTGGATATGATGAGGACATGTCTGTACAACAGTTGTGGGCCAATCAACCACCCTGTTTTCCTTCAAACTGAACAACCCTAAATTAGGAAGATCCTCCAAAGGCTTAAAACAAAACAACCCACCTTTGAGGAGACACAGCTCCAGGCTTTCCAAATCTTTCTCCATGTGTCTCATGTGTATGTTTCCTCACTCCTAATAAAAGCCTTTATCTGATGTCTGAAAATTTCTCTGCTGTCACCTGTTGCACTGGAGACTTCTCTGCCTTTTAATTCTTTAATAGGTAGTGAAAACAAGTCTGGTGAAGACTCCTAGATAGTAACAGAGCTCCACAGGACAGCTAATGTTACATAGTAAGACCCTATCTCAAAACAAACAATCCTCTAACCCCCCCCAAAAAACAAACAACAACAACAAAAAAACCCAACCAAAAACAAAACAAAACAAACAAAAAAACAAGATAAAATCACATCAAAAGAAAACACAAAAACAAACAAAAAACTCACCCACCCTGCCAACATCAAACCTAAAATAAATAAACTACAATGGGATCGAGGCAGAAGCAGAAGGAAAAAGAGTCTGTCCAGCATCTTTGTTTCCACAGGGACAGTCCCTGCCCTACCATGACTCACTCATGGTAATAATCTCGAATGGATGAGTTTGAGGGGACCGGTAATAAGAATCTAGGAAACGCAAACGTACTCAAATTTTCCACTCTATCTTGATAACTGATTTGTTATGATGGGCCCATAAAACCCAGTTAACCATTTAGTGAAACTGAGACACAAGAAGGTAGCTTTTCCAGGACAGCATGCCCACTCTAACAGACACCAGCACACCAGCTAATGCTACAGCATCCTCTACTTCTTTCTGGTACAGTGCAAGTGCACACTAAGAAAGCCACGCCCCACAGCAGCATCAGTCTGACACAGCCCAGAGAACAGTCGATGCAGTCACTGGTGTCTTTCTCACTAACCAGCTAGGCTCTTAGGACAAACTCTTGCCTTCGAACTTCACCTCTCCACAGGTCAGGCAGTACAGAGACAAGCACATGGCCACACACACTGGCTGATTCTGAAGTCATGAGTAGTGATGACTATACTGGGGCCAGGAGCTTCTGGGCAGCAGAGGTGGGTACCAATCAGGTGTCAGTCCACAGCAGAGGGCAGTAGACGGACACATCCTGAGAAGCTGAGCTCTCAGGGGTCTGTTCAATGCCTGCCAGCCTCCATGAACTGTCCCAAAACGCAGCGAAGGCTGTTTAAAAGCCGTTATAGCTTAGGTTACAGGCTATTACACTGAGTCTAGCCTAAGGCCTGGAGCTGGCCTCTGACCACACATGGTCCCGTGCCCATAGTTTTTTCCACTTTTATTGTGAGCCACACTGGGTCTTTCCCTTTCACACTCCTGGAGAAACTGAGGCCTGGTTCCTTAAGCCCTTCTCGAGAGTTCGCGGTTTGGGAAGGAGATGATAAATAAATCCACAGGCACTCAGCAGAGCTCCGCAGGCGCTCGCCTCCTTCACTGAACCTGCACCTCATCAATCACACTATTGTCTGCTTGAAAGGCGAGCCTTGTAAATGTCATATCCACTCAGGCCCAAGGAGAGGCGCATCCAAATGCAGCAAGGAGTTTTAATTGGATACTGTAATTAAAACTAAAAAACCCCAGCAGACTCCCTCTGACAGGCTAGATGAAGACCCCTTTTAATAGGGCTAGGGAACATATCTGTTAAGAGGAGAGACGTCCTGTTTCTGATTGTGCTCCAGAGCACTCTTAGGAAAAGGCAATGCAATAACTGGGGCATTTAATCCAGGAGAGTCTGTTGTTCTGCCAACAGGCAATACTTACCATATTTGATCTGGAACTTTGGAAAAGAGTCCCTGTCAGAGACATAAAAGCACAACACTGTTGGACTCTCTCATGTGTGAGGCCCGATCTCCTGGGAGTCAACAGAGCCTGAGAGTAGGGCTGTGGGCCACTTTGTATAAACACAGGTGCCCACTGTACAGCAGCAAGGACACGCGCATTCCCCACCCCTCACTGGAATTTCTCTTACACACACTCACAGGAGCACCTAAAGAATGACAAATATCCCAGGCATGTGCTTCTTCCTAAGCTGAATGAGGGTGCCTGTCATGTTGGAGAAGTGTGTTTATGTGTGGTCTCTGCTGGAGCTGCACGTCAGCCAGGGAGAAAAGAGGGTCAGCGGGTTTGGTGCCCGGGATGGGGTGTGCCAAGTGACTTTAGTAAAAAATCTAATTTCGCTGCCACCTTTCCTGCTTGCCTTTACTGGGAGAGGGGCACGGGAATGCCACCCAATCAGACATGCAACTCTGCACATGAGAGTTAGGAACACATGAGGACGGATGTCTTACAGGTAACCTGAGTCAGTCCCTTTCAAATAAAATGCCGCTGTCCCAGAAGTTCAGAGAGCCCAGTGTGGGGTCTACATTTAAGAGATGCAAAGTCAGAGCTCCTTCCAGAGCTTTCCAAAACCAGACAGTTGCTTTATTTACACAGACCTCAAAGTCTGTTGCCTGGGTGCTCAGGTAGATTTTTCTGTTTTAAGGATGGTGGCAACTTTTAACTCATGAAGTCTGCTTGGCGCTGTCTGTAAACTTGTGAACATCCCTAACACTAGTCTTTCTCTCTATGTTGATAAACCCATTAAAGGCCTGTAAGTGAACACATATAATCTGTGAAAACTGGATACTGAGTAAACCATCAAATACTTTTAGGTTTAAATGAAAACTACATAAAAGCATTTCAGCCATCAATTTGGCTATCACTTCTAGCCAGTATGAATTCTGCTGGAAAAGCTATTTTCGTGCAGATGTGAAATTCAATGGGAAAGACTGACTCGTGTACCAACATCAATCAAAATGTCGACTTCCCTGGCAGCTCTCAACAGTAAGGCAGGTTCAAAGGTCACAGGATAAAGAAAAAGCCAAGCTCTGGTTCAGCTCTAATATCTCCTTGGTACAAGTCTTGCAGAAGCACCCCTTCTGCATTAGCCTGGCTTTCATTAATCTTCTTGCCACCTTCTTTAACTAGTCATGCAGAACCGTTCGATAGCAAGGCGTATAATGGGGAAGGCCCTGTGCCTATTACCGCGTTAACATTTTCTTAAGCCCAGTGCAACAATAGAACGAGAGGCAGAGGAGAGCTGGACGCAGGCTGAGGTTCAGGCAATTCAATCACAGCCTGGCTTACCTATGTCCTCTGACCCACAAGACACAGGGGCCTTTGTGTCTAACCGGCTTGGCCATTAAGGCCGCTCAGGAGCACAACAGAGCTAATCCTTTCCATTTACGCTAAATCAATGTGGACAAATCATTATTCAGTAGCTTTAATTTAATTAGTAAATTAAATACACTACTTTACAGATCTTGTCAAGTACTTATGAAAAGAAAGATTCATTTAAATGCGAGGTCACCAATAAGCCAGCTAATTTAGCTCCTGCTCTTAACTGAATCTTGTCTCCAATATCCAGGGGTTCTAGTTACTAGAGTCATGGCTGCAGCTAACTCCTAACCTAGAGAGTTCCTATTTTGGGTCCAAACAGTTTTGGACAAAAAGCAAAGCAAAGCAAAACAAAACACCTCCCACCAATATAACCAAAGCAACAGCAGAATCAGATTTCCTTTAAATTATACTATTGCAAGAAACGTAATCAGGTTACCTCTATTCTGCTGCTTCCTAAAGATTGTATATTATCTCTACTTAATTGAGATACAGAGCGCTTTTCAGCTATAAAGATGACAGCTACTTTATTAAGGTTTAAATCTGATTTCTTAATGATGGCTGCTTCCTTTAAAGAGCCGGAACCTGTGGAAGCTTCTCTGAATGAGGCCAGACCTGCTGTGATGGACATCCACACACACAGCCAGAGAGCCTTCCCTGTCACAGAAAGGTCCCTGGTTTTGTTTAGAACTAGTATTTCTTAAGAAGCCGACCGACCACCCATAGCCCATGTCAAGCATAGATCTGCTAAGACACATTAAAATTCACTTAAAAAAAAAAAAAAAGACCTTTGTTGGAACCCTTCAAAATAGCAAAAGAAACCCTAAGTGGAGGCAAGCCAGACTGAAGGAACCCTGATTTGAATAATAAAGGGAGGGCCTTTCTTCCCCTAAATTGAGAGAGAACTCATTCTTAATTGTTCAGGGCTCCCCCTTCAGATTTTCAGAATTCTTCTAAGAGTCTGGATTTATCCATGCAGCTTTTTAAGGCTTGTATCTATTTAGTCATTAAGTTCCAGGTCCTTAAACACTCACAGGGACAGAGTGATAAATCTTCTCTCTAACACTGGCCTAAGAGGGAGAAGCCGGGTGCAGGAGTCACAGAGCTGCTGCTGGGGGCCTGGCCGCACTGATTCCACAGTCTGCAATTCCATGTTTCACCGACGCTAACGCTCAGCTCTGCCCAGTCAGCTATTCTCACACTTTGGAATGCAGCATCAATTAAACCTGAGTTGTGTTTCCTATGACGACCAAATGAATGTATGACAGCAGCTTTCTTCACAAACCCTGCAAAGTGGCCACATTCAAAGGGTTTAAAACATTTCTTCTCTGTTCAAAATCCTGACAAACACGTCTCAAGTAAGAACGTGGGGATAGCTTCATTATCTCCCCACCCTTAATGCCTTTTTGTGAAGCAGGCTGCTTAATAACACGTCTGCTCTGTTTTCACAACTAAATTATTCCAGTTGGTCACACGTTCCAGTCTTTGGGAAGACACTTGTGTTATGAGAGATAAAAACATGAAAAAGAGAATATATTGCAGAAATCAAAAACCTTATCTACTTCTAGACTCTTTTCCTTTGCCATAATTCATTCAAGAAGCCCTAAGAATAATTTTTGATGTAAACTCAGCTACAAACATACATCACTATGCTGATAAAAATCACAGGCTAAACTTATGAAATATAGTGACTTTCATTTCTTTAGTGCTCCTAAAATAACTTTTTTTTCTAAGGTTCAGCAGACATAGAAGATAAAAAGGGTTACCATTAATCCTTTAGGGAAAAAACGCAAGAAAGGAGCAAGAGAGAAAGCAGAAGGCCCCGGAGATTAACCCCGTGTCGGTGAGGCCCTGAGGGGGGGCTTTCGAGATCCAGGCTGAATTAATTTAGTGAAGATACTGGAAATCATAAAACCACACAATGTCAATTTGATTCATTTACTAACATCCCAGTGTGGGCATTTTACAAGAATTACAGGGGACAACTTTTGGTTCCAGAATCCTGGCTCATTCAGTTGACTAACACTCACTGCAGACAATGGCCAGGGCTGGCTGGGCCGCTCAGCTCAGTGGAGACTGAATGGGGGTTGGGAGGACTCTAACGAGATAATTTGGCACGCTGCATTGTCCAGAGGTCTACACAAATGTCTGAGGGAATGAATGGAAAGGAGTGGAAAGAAGGACAGAGGTGGCAATGGCCGTGAATTAGAGGTCGGGCCAGGCAGGCGCACAGAACAGACTTTGTGAGCGCATCTCCCTGGCCAAGGTCTAGATGGGGAATTCTGGCCTGAGAGGCCCGAGTGCCCAGTAGTTTTCAATGTCAGTGAAGGCTGTGAGGGGAGCCTGAACTTTACTTTGCAAGCCTATAACTTTAAACTCTTAAAAAATATTTATTATATTTATGTGTATTGGTTTGAGTGTATGTGTGGTTGGAGGCCAGAAGAAGGTGTCAAATGACCTCCAATATTATTCTCTGCCTATCACTTTGAGGCAAGGCTCTCCCTGAATCTGGGGCTCATTTTTTTTTTCTCAGCTGGACTCCTTCCCTGCCTGGAGCAGGGGTTACGGGCATACATGAAATGAAATGTTTTCTCTTCTTTTTATTGTTTAAAGCAAAACAAAAACATCAAATTTAAAAACCCCCAAAGTAAAGTTTTACCTGTGAACTTCTTAACTCTGGGGCTCCCAAATACCATCCATACTCCCCTCAGCCCACAATGGGTCCTTTAGGTCCCTGAATGTGTAACTTCTGAGTTCAGAGACTATGGCTTGAAAAGCTCTGCTGGAGTACAGGGCAGGGGCTGTTCTCCTCAGCAACAGACAGACAGTCAAGGACAGCCCCCTCTCCCCAAGGGCTCAGTGCCTGGTTTGCACACTGGGACCCTGGAGAGAAAGTCAACATTGAGAAGATGGCCCTGTCTGTTATGTACTCTTAAGCTGAGCATGTGGCCAGGCCACGAACATAGATGCCCAGCAATTACTGTGACTGCCTGATGCCGTCGGACAGTGGGAGGTGGGTGATTGTGATGCCTGATACCATCAGACAGTGGGAGGTGGGTGACTGTGATTCTCCCTTCCTAGATAGCTGGATGTGCCATATCTACACTTTTTCAGTGCCTGGGTTACAGCTTTCTTAGGCACAGCAGCAAGTGTCTGTCAATGAGAGAACCCAAATCCAGGTTTCATTCCTCCCCCAGTCTGCCCATTTCAGGTGAGGCCCCTCTGCAACACGCAGGTGACCACTTGCTATTTCTGAGACAAGTTACAAAACGTCTCTTCAGAATATCCTCAGTGCTTAGGAAGGAAGGTGCCAGGACAAACATATCTTGTCTGGCCATAAGACAGAGTGGGTGGAGTCAGGGAGAGGTTCACTCATGGCAGAGGGGATATAGTAGCCTTCAGGCACCCAAAAGCACCAAAGAATTGTCTTATGGGTTTCTTCTGGCAGGTGTCCTGCAGTCAGTGCTTCACAGGGGCAACAGAGATGACAACCAGAGGCCAAGAATGACCTCTCTTCTCTCTCTACCTGCTTAAGCCTTCATTTCTTGCCAAACTGGAGGCTATGTCAAAGGAGCTTTTTCATAGCTGGATTTGACAATGAAATTAAACACTTGTCATAGGGGGCGTGTGGCATGTGCCTAGCTTATAAGCCTTGCTGTGGGGCTTGGCTTTGCAAGGTGGCTTTTTAGTCATGATGACCTTGGAAATCAGCCACGTTATAAATGTTTCCTAGCCTTTACCTAGTGCTCCTTCTGATTATATGAATCCTCTGAATTTTTTCTCAAATCCATAGACACAGGAACATAGGATCCCAAATTAGAGCCTCAGTATGTACCTCAAGTTACCAAGAAATGCTGAGGTGCAGCTGTGTCTGGAAACCCCGTTTGTAGGCCTTTCCTGTGCAACCAAGAACATGACGAAAGTTTTGGCTGCTTGCTTTTGCAGAGAGGCTCTACTCTGAGCTATGTGTCCTTTTTGCCCCTTACTAGGACTGGAGTCCTAAAAAATGATTAAGTCATTAATCTAAATACTATACTCAATTACTTAACTGCAAAAATATAACATACCCCCATGGTATCTGCTTAGATGGTTTAGTGGAAGGATGCCAGCCCAGCAGTGTAGTGGCCTCTTCTGTAGGACCAGGCAGAAGTCCAGTTATAAGTTGGAGGTCACAGGCTGCCAATAATCTGGGTGTGCTGGCACTTCTGCCATGATGGGTGCCTAAGTCTAGTCTCTGGCTACTGCAGGAAATCCTCTATCTTCCATGCGCGGCACAGGGAAAGCAGGTCCAGGCTGACTGGCCAAGTTCCCCCAGTGGGAAGAGACAGGAACACAAATTAAATCAAGCTGTACCCCCTTGGTGCAAATTCCCAGCAGGAACCTGCCTGGTACCCCCCTCTCCCCGAGCATGGGCTTCAAGGGTCTCTACTGACAGCAAGATGGAGCAAGACAGGGGCTCCCATCAGGCTCTGGGGACCAGAGCACAATCCTGTTTGATTAAAAGAAATTTCTGGTAATGAATTAAACAGGCCCAAGGAAAAAAGGACATGGTGGCCATATATTCTGCCAGCGCCCGGCACCCAGGGAGGAGGGGTGAGAAACGGAGACATAAATAAAAGACTACTCACTGGGGCTCTTCTCCTCGGCAAGGTCACAGGCACAGAGCAGGTCACAATCGATTGAGATGGGCTTCTGCTTAATCCAAAACTTAGTGCTGGCTTTCTGATTTGTAACAGGGTCTATCTCTACTTTGTCTCCAGAGATACCTGTAAGGCCAAGGGGTGGGGTGGGGGGAACAAAAAAGAAGCCATGATGCCTGTGACTTCAGTGCAGTGATCTGACCTACTGGATAAATCAGACAGTGGGCAGGCATGGGCTCTGAGGGCTTTAGGGAACATGGGATTCTTCCACCAGGCCAAGCTTTTAAACAGCATCCAGACTGTCACAGTCTGGCTGAGCAAGCAAGGTGTGTGGTGGGAGTGACCACCCAAAGTTATCTGGAAAGCCCATAGGGGATGTGCCTTTTCTGATATAGCAGAGACACAATACCTAATTTCCCCACATACTGCTAAAAGCATTATGTCTACATTGTAACACATACACTGGAACAGAGGGCTGGCCATTTAAAGCTAATTCTGATTTTTTATTTTTAAATAAAGACCCTAAGTAGCAGATTATGCTACCAATATAGAGTTTCTGATATGGAAAAGTCTTACATTGAAAATAGAGGGAGAAACAGAGTTTCCCTCTGTGACACTAAATAATTTCCCAAGTAATATTTAAGGGAAGCCATAGGAAGATCAAAGGGTCTTTCCACAAAATCTTTGAAGTTCAAATCTTGCAGCCTGGCTTTCAGGTAGGGGAGGTCCTTTCCTCTCTGCCAGTCAACGACCAGGAACAAATGTGGTGCAGGGTGCAGGAGGTGTCTGCAGTGAGGACAACACACGCTGACAGTGCCTTCTGGGTATTTAAGGGATGGCATGCTCTGTCCGACACACTGAATCTAGTCTACAAGTCCTCCTTTGTGGAAAAAAAAAAAAAGTGCTCACGAAGTGAGACATAAACCTTTAGTATGTGTTCTGCAGTGAGCCCCACAGGAGCCTTAAAAGTAATTAATTTTTAGGTCAGGGTCTAAGTGGAAAAAAAATTAAAAAGAAGTCAAGATTTAAAAAAAAACCCTGAAATAATCAATTGTATATACTGTGATAGAGAAAAGCAGGACTTGTGATAGAAGATCAGTAACTCAAAGAGGATAAAACCCACCCAAGCTCTGCTCAATTAATATCCCTACTCCAACCAAAGCGCGCGCGCACACACACACACACACACACACACAAAACCACTACAGTCTGACAGCAAATTTAAATGTAAAAAAATAATAAAAATGAATATCCTCTCCATGATTGGCTTTTGTCCTTCCTGCTCTGGATTACTTTATGAGCAGATTCATTCCAAAACCAGTCAGACAGAGGGAGAAGGCTGTGTGCAGAGAGAGAGCAGAGGACACAACACAGGGATGGTCTCGAACCCCTCTTCTTTGGTAGAGCCCAGAAATCAGCAAATTTGTTTGTTTGTTTTTATTAACCAAATGCTGGGGTTACACTGGATGTGTTTCAGTGAGGCATGATGTCTTGAGTGCAGCCTACTCTGGGTCTCAGCCTACTGAGAGGCTGTCAGGAGACCAGTCTGGTTATGTTTCACTTAAAACAGATTATGACTATACGCTTGCCTCCAATTTGCTCATTAATTGTTAAGGATCTGGACATCTCTATTGTTCCCCGAAAGGGGCTGAGTACTTAAGTCATGGCAGTGGTGTTAAGTATTCATGTACGCTCCCGCGGTGGTGATGGGCTGAGTGTTCATGTGCGTGTATGTGCGGTAACGGGGTGAGTGTTCGTGAGCATGCACGCTGTGGTAATGGGCTGAGTGTTCATGTACGTGCACGCTGTGGTGATGGGGAGTGTGTGCGTTCATGGTGAGCAGGGCTTCTGTCCTTATCTGCTTCTTATTCTGACATTTATAACAGTCAAAACAGACAGAGCAAAATAAATGTGCATATCTCTTATGTGGAAATAAACCCTGCCCCACATTCCTCTTTCAGAAAGGAAGAAAGAAAAAAAAAATCATCACCAGACAGAGATGGTTAAAATTTTGTTCGAAGGCCATGCAACTCCTGAAGCCGCAGCCAGTCAATACTGTTAATGTACCTTGTTAATTTGATAGGATTTGTCAGGTAACTCCACTGGAAAATTATATAAAACTGTTCCAGATGAAAAGATGATAGTGACATGAATTAAAGTGATAGAACAATAGTGGGATATAAACCAGAAACGACACCCAAAGTGGCTGTTGATTTATTGCCACACTGAGTTTGGTTCTGGGCTCCCATGTATATTAGCGCTACAAATCTGGGTCCATTTAGCAGAGGGATGCTCATACATACATCACCAGCTCCTGCTCCAAGCCAAGGTCAGTCCCCATTGCATCAATCTTTTCAACAGAGCTTACTTCACAAAGCAGGACTCCTGAAACCATCGCAGATGTAACAGACTGCTCTCCTCTTTCATCTTTCTTTTATCATGTAAAGCACACTTTTAACTTCCATTATTTTTATCTGCAAATTGTTAGCGCATAGTTCATCCATTACCTGCTGTATCAGTGCATCAGTTGCCTACACCCCGCTTGGCCACAGAACCCTTTCCCAACAACACCCTTTCCTGGGGTTTCTGCCACTGATGCTGTTTACAGAAGGGAACCCCAAGACTGAAATTAGGGGATGGAGATGTGGGAGATGAATGTAAAAGGTTCAAGATGGGCAGACAGGTGGAACATCATTTAAACAATTGGTGTGCTCCACAGAACCAGCATACACATGAGATTTCCTTCCTGAATCAAATCACATTTTCCCACTGCCTCAGTTCCAGTGGTGCTCTATCTTCATTCTGGATTGATCTGTAATTGGCAGGAACTCCCTACATTTCAGACACTTCAGTTTTAAGTTTCCCTGCCCTGCAGGCTTTCAGTCAGGCAGTTAATGATCTGTAAAACTCTCGCCTGCCTCCAGGAGTCACTATTTAAAGGAACCTGTAGGGGAATCTTTCGAGATGGGAAAAATCCTTTGTGTGTTAAATAATCTCACTACGGACTGAAGAGTGTGAGTGTTTGAGTCGGGCCCCACAGGCTTTGTTGTTCCTACTGGACAAGTGAGGCAGGCTAGGAGAGCCTGAGGCCGTCTGTGGGCATTACCCTTGCTGAGCACATTGGACAGAGCCTGGAGACCTCTGTGGGGCCTGGGATCTGTCCATCCCTCTACGTACATTCACTTTATACACATTCATTCATTCGTTTGTCCACTCATTCATTCTGGAAGAGTGGATGCTTGCGGGAGGGACGCTGGCTAGCAAGTTCACTCCACGCTGTGGATAAAGACACTGGGGCTAGTGTACAGTGTGTAACTGCCCAGGAGGTCAGTCAGTACAACTGCACCATCTGACATTCAGCCTTTCAAGTGTGCAAAGGAGAAGGTGGGGCGAGAGCAGCAGGGCTTTCCTGTGACTGCAGAGCACAGACACTGTCGCTGCCATGCTCCCTGTGCTTCGACATGCTTGGCCCAGCCCTTTGGCAAAGGTGTGACCCTGGCAGGCACACTCACTGCCTCCCAGCAGCTCCAGCTCCAGGAATCATGTGGCACAGTGTCCTCAGGCCCAGCAGGCATGGCTCTGTTACACTCATCATTTAGTAAGTGTCTACAGCCTGTTCATGCAGCGAGCGCTGAATGTCCACTAGGTGCCATAGGTTGGAGAGCCTCTTTTGGTGTGTTCTCTAGCAGCCTCATGAAACAGAGATACAGGATAGCTACGAAACCTGTCCAAGGTCGCACAACTCACATGTGGCCTGGGACCTGGAACTAGGAGCTCTGATGCGAGACCCAGTCTCTCATCACTGTAAGGGCCAGCAGGAATTGTGCTGGCTTCAGTACAACATGTCTACTGAGGGACAGGGCTATTTTGATCATTTAGAGAGCTTGGAAGTAGGAAAGCTGTTCCTCCAATCCAGAACTGACTGGAACCCAGATGGCCCTCGTGGCTGCTCAGTCTTGAGTCAAGAAAACACAAAGGAAACGGTCCAAGTGGTCCTACAACCCCTCCCTCTACTCTCCCAGGGTATAAGAAAATGGTCAGATGTCAAGCATGCCACACCCACATCTGCCAAGCCAGCACACCTAATCGTTGGTTTTCCGACTTCTGTACTTGCTCTTAATGGGTAAAGTTTTTGTGTGACATCTCTGGAAAATGCAGATGGACTCCTGACAGTGTCATTTTCAACACAGTGTTCCAAGCAAGTCAAATTATAAACATACTAAGAAAGAGGGGACGTGGACCTTAACTAAATATATGTTTCTTCAAACTGAATAGTTACACTGAAACATTCACATGCCTATAATGAAAGAGAGCACAACCCAAGGAAATCAGGCCAGAAAAAAGTTTGATTAAAAAAAATGTCACAATACCAAATGAAATAGGAAAGAAAAATATTTATACAGGGGTTGGCAATGGAGCTCAGAACACTTGCCTGACATGGACAAGGCCTGGATTTCATCTCCAGAACAGGAGGCAGGGAAGGTGGTCTGGGAAGGCTTTCCAAAGGCTCCATTCTAAATGCACAGTCAGCTTTGGTTAGCAGGAGGCATGGACCCAACAATACATATTGTTTTTAGTTTAAAATTTTATTTTACATGTTTGGGCATTTTGCCAGCACGTGTCTGTATACCTGCAGACATGTGCTGCCTTGTGTTTGCAGGGGCCAGAAGGGGGTCCTGGATCTCCTGGAAACGGAGTTCTGGGCAGTCACTAGTAGCTGTGTGGATGCTGGGAATCGAATGTGTGTCCTCTGGAAGAGCAGCAAGCAGTTTTAACTCTGAGCCATCTCTTCAGTCCACAACAGTATTTTTATTTACTTATTTATTTATATTCTGTGCTGCTGTGGGCAGAACTTGGGCCTCAGGCATGTCAGCTAGAAAAGCACTTTTACCACTGAGCTATGTCCCTGTCTTTTAACAAAGCCATCCCTGTTCTAAAAACTTAGCTAACTTTTCCTACCGTTTCCATTTCAGAGTTTGCTTTCCTTCCCCACCTGTAGTGTGGGCAAGGATGACCTCACTGGACTCTGCAATGGTGGTCGTGGAAAGCGACCATAAATACAAGCACACTTCCATCTATAAGATCTTATGCACCCAAGGGGCCGAGAGGCAGACAAGGGCTTCTCTGGAAGTCCTGCCACTGTCACAAAGGTGCTCAGAGCTTCCCAGTCTCAGCCCCTGCAGGTAAGGAGGAAGAACACAGGGCTGGCCTGGAGTGGCCAGGGTCAACCCTTCCCTCAGAAGCATGGAAGGCCATTTGTCTCCTTTGCCAGCTCTCCTCCCTGCCCACTTATCCGTCGCCATCCGTCATGACCTTTTCATGCTCCCACACTGACAGCTTCCAGATACAGTGAGTCAAACTTCACTGGAAGCAAACTATCACGCCAACTGTCAAAGGCAGAAAACATGGCCTGATTGCTGTCCTACATCAACGCCAGCATATAAATCCTTCCTTAACAAGACAGCTCAAAATAAACAAAGCGCAACTCTAATGCAGCTACAACTCTCTGGGGAAACAATTTGTCCAAGGTTTAGAGTTATCACTAGGGGATCCTCATCTGTTTTAACTAACCAAAATATTTCCATAAAAGGAAATTAGCACTGTATATCATCATCCACAGTGCAGCAGAGGTCCCCCTTTGGGCAGCTCCTGGCCTTAGGTCCTGCTGTGACAGTGGCTCACTGAGTACCTATATCTCTGAAGGCAGCAGTGCTAAGTGGTTAGGGTCTGAGTGGTTAGTGGAACTCTGGATCAAGAAAGTCCTAAGTTCAAGCTCCAGCACGACTTCAAGTTTTCACTTGGGGCAGACTGGGAAAGAGGCACAGGATGCTAACTCACAAGTGTGGGGCTTTAAGGACTAGTACTTTCTATTGTGATAAAGACCATGACCAAAAGCAATTTAGGGAGGAAAGGGTTTGCTTGGCCCACTCTTTCAACCACAGTCCATCACTGTAGGAAGCCAAGCCAGGAACTCAAATAGGGGAGGAACCTGGGGGCAGACACTGAAGCAGAGACGGCAGAGGAATGCTGCTTACTAACTAACCCTGCTCCTCCTGGCAACCCTGGACCACCTGCCTAGGGATAGCATCTCCCATAGGGGGCTGGGCCTTCCCACACCCACTATTAATCAAGAAAATGCCCCACAGACTTACCTACAGACAAATTTGTTAGAGACATTTTCTACATTGAGGTTCCTTTTCCCAAATGCCTCTAACTTGTACAAAGTTGAAAGAAGATTAGCCAGTACAAGAATGAAGGTGTAACAGCTATAGACACCTGCTATTCAAATGACATAGAAGGAAGCCAAGGAAGAATATGAACAAGTATGTCCCTGGCCTTAGGCTTGGATACCTAGGATCTGCTCTGTGTTAGTCTTGAAAGCACAAAAACGTAGAATGCCTGTCCAGCCAGGCAGTCCAATAGTCTACCACCATGGATTCTTCCAATAACCCCTATCACTAAGTTTCATGGCACAAACCTTCCTGTAACCACTAGGCACTTCTGCTAGGGAGTGTCCATGTGCAAAGCCTCCAGGAGACTTTGGTTTCATTGGAGGCCAGGATCTGGTAGAGCACATTTTCATTGGTGTTATCTTGAGTAAAGAAATTTATTTTTCCAGGAGCCTGAGCCTTTCCTTCTGTAAAATGGGGGTAACAAAAGTGTAAGCTCCTGTGGATGGAATAGCACAGCACATCAAATGGTTATCCTGTACTCCAGCAAGAAATTCAAGCCATATTACAGTTCTTAAAGATGAACCCAGACTCGGGGAGGGAAAGCCAGGTTTCTTTCACTGTCTGCCACCTGGTATATCAACATACTTCAGGGCAGGCTCCAGGCCCAGGAGGAGTTGGCCAACACAAACTGGACACAATGGCACAATGGGTTAGATCGAAAGAGAAAGAGAGAGAGAGAGAGAGAGGGAGGGAGGGAGGGAGGGAGGGAGGGAGGGAGAACATGAGCAAACGTGCACCGCACAAACATGAAGCTGGTGGGAAGGGGGCAAGGGAGGAAATGGAAGAAGGGGGTGAATATGATCAAAATATTTTATATGTAATTTTAAAGAAATTAATAAAACCACTGTATATATGAAATATTTGTGAGTGCGTGTGCGTACCCAAAAATGAAAATTATTAGTGCTATGAGATGAACGCAGAAAGGGGAAACGCTAGTAAATTGCAAAAGGGATCAAAGCCACACTAGAGAGCTGTTTCGAGTTGTCGCTGAGGGACACACTGTCGTGGGCACACTGAACATCACCCACCTCTAGGGAAATGAGACTGTACCTTGGCAACACTGCAGCAGCTGCCACTTCATACGCAGTGGGCAGCCTGAGTCGCTGGTTACTGGCTTGTACAGGGTGGGGTTCATGCATCAATTTCCTACAACTTTGAATCTGAGCCTATGAAGCCTACTGCTGTTAAATCCTGGAGCAGTTTCTGATACAGTTCCACAATCCTCATCTTTAGGTCACACAGAGCCTGAAGGCCCGGAAAGCCCTCTGGGAGTGCCAATGAACAATCCTTGGCCAGAGTGGATTTTGCTGAATATATGTGGCAATCGATAGAATCACAGAGCAGTCAGAGAAGTCTTTGAGACTTGTCTGAATTTACACATAGGATCAGACACACAGACTATTTGGGCTTAATGAGACCTCAGAGATCAACCAGTCTGGGGCTTTTATTCTCCATAGGAAGGCACTGAAGCTCAGGGCGAGGGACATGACTTGTCTGATGTCACCCATTAATGACAGAGCTGTAACCGTAATTCATCTCTCCATACTAGCAGGCTAGGGCTTAACAGACCAGCACTCCTGACACAACTGGCAGAACACATCACAGTATGAAAAGCACCGTCAAACAGTATGCTAGGCACTCAAAACAGGAGAAAGTCATTGGGTACAGTTGTGATGAAGCCTGGAGAGCACTGCTTCCCTGGACAGAGAGGGTGTGGGCTGAAGGCTCATAGGTGCTATTCAAGAAGCTCGTCATCTCAAGTCACTGGAGCCCCAGCCAAGAGCTGACAGCTCTAGTGTGGTAATACAGCTGGTGACGAGTGAGTGCCCCAACTGGACTATGGGTACATAGGTGAGCACATGGGTGGTCCCAGCCAGGATGGCAGCATTCAGCACAGGGCAGGGCACAAGACAGGGCTCGTCCCAGGGGACCTGAGGTTGTATGGGCTCAGTGCTGTCTCTGCACGGGGGCTAAGTTCTCTTTGAGAGAAAGGAGTCCAGCACTAGACACTCACGAGTGTTCAGCTTCAGCTGGGAAGTAGCAATGGTCTTTCTTCCTAGGGACTGGCCCCTCTATCCTGAATGCCGAGGGCAGGGAGCAATCAAGGGTCATCCTGGCGGAGCCCTCCCTCAGGAAGCCACCCTGGCTCCTTCTACTGCTACAGCTCCACTCAACTTCTATGTTCCCTCTTTCTTCCCAGTGCTCAGTCCCTTCTCATCCAACGAGGACTCTGACACTGTTTTGAGTTAAGTCCAGATTGCTGGACAGGAATTTTCCCAAGGGAGGCTCTGGGAGAGGAGTTGGAGATGATACCCAGTTAGACAAATCCTGAAATCTGCAGTCATCAGAATCTTCCCTCAATAAACCACTGTGTTAGCTCTAGCGCACAGGATTTCTCAGAGGCCACCGTCAATTCTGTCTTGTTACCATGAGTATTAAACTCACTAGATTTTTTTGTCTATCTCAATCAGGGGGCCAATCACTGAGCTGCAGAATTGTCAATGCTGCATCAAATGACCACACAGATGTGGAGTCACATGTGGTCACTGTAGTGACCTGACACTGGGCCAGGAATATGGAGGACCAGTTAACTCCTGAGCATATGAATTCTTCACAGGTACCTGGCTAAAAACTACACAAAAGAACTGTCTTGTTCACAGAGCCACCTAGAACTACGCATACCACACAGGCAGGAGGAGGAACAGAGCCCTGGCTGCAGCTGCCTGCTCTCACTGGCTGGCCTTGTGGTGCATTGTCAATGCCCCTATTGTAAAGTTAACAATGCTGGAGTCAAGTTTTTCTTTGAGTTTTTGCTTGTGGTTACCAACTAGAAGATAAAGTGACAGCTGTGCTGACTAGCAGATCTCTTTGGTGATGTGGGAAGGGTCTACGATGACAGACGACAAGGCAAAGGAAGCAAATTAGCAAAACTGGCTCACCTACCACATGACCTCTTGGTCTGAGACTGTTGAGAAAACCGGATGTGAGGCAGAGTTCTTTGAATTCTGTGAGGTTGAACTTCCCAAATACAGCAATTATGAGACAAGACCTTGGCCCTTTCTCCCCCGAGGAGGGGGCGATTCTGAACCAGCCAAGGCCAGAGTTACATGGTCAGGACTGTAACTCTCTATTGCATAATGAGTGGTATTATCATGGCGGTATCTTTGTCTTCTGCCTTGTTTCTTGTCTTAATTCCTGGGAAGCCTTTTTTGCCTAGTGCCACAAAACACTTACTGATAGGATATCATAAGCTTCTAGATCATGGCTGGTACTCAGCATCTGACCCTCACCCTGTTTTGAGACAGGATTTCTCTGTGTAGTTCTGGCTGTCCTAGAACTCACTCTGTAGACGAAGCTAGGTTTGAACACAGAGATCTACCTGCATATGCCTCCAGTACTGGTACTAAAGGCGCACACCGCCATAATTTCAGTGTCTACAAGCCTACTTGCCCCTACCAGCCCTGGCATACAGACCCTACCCGCAGAAGGTTAAGGGAATGGAAACAGTCTCAACTTGGTATTAGCACAGTCAAGCTTCATACTTCAAGGCATCTGAACTTTCAGGCTCATGGAGAGGGGAAGCAGATATGATAAAACATTCTCGAACGCTTCAGAGAAACAGCCACAGATAGGATCAGGTCTAGGTGGAGGGAGGAGGTGTGGTAGCTGGCTGGCACTACCTAATGGGGAGTGGAGGATGACCCATAGCCAGGGAGGAGCAGAGGGAAGGATGTTCACTGCTGGAAACAACGCCTTCCTCTGTGCAAGCCAGGTTGAGAATGTCTGTGGCATCTCTGGTATTACAGCTGGGGTCTGGCACTAGGCTTCGGTCCCAAGCCCCTAGAAACCCCACTATATCTTGATGAATGAATGAATGGGAGGGAAAGCAAATTAGTTAGTAGCTATTAAAAGCTATGTGCCTCTTACACACCGTATTATCTCATTAAATCCTTCAGGCCTCAGTTTCCTTCAGTCAGGAATTGGGGTTACAGTGTTGATGTACCAATAGATTAAATAAGGTAGCAAACATTGTCTGTATGCTGTGAACAGTTAGTGAACTTGAGTACTACAGCACAGACAGGGTTGCATCCAGGGCGAGTTACCTAAACACCAGTTTCCTCAGGCATGCCATTGGTATGTTAGGTAACAGTTCTGTGGTTTCAGTTATTAGTGCACAGAGTCTGGTCACTCAAGTGCCAGGTACATACTACACATAGACTAAATGATAGCAGCTGCTAACTTTTTCATAGTTCACTACAAATAATCAACATTATTGCAGTGTTAAAGCTAGAACTGAGGGGCTCTTGCACAGGTAAGTGTTCCTCCGTGAGCTGCACTCCTAGTCTCTTATTTTGTGTGTGTGTGTGTATACATGTGTACACGTGCAGGCATGTGCATGCACATGTGCATTTGTATGCGTGTGTGGGGAGGCTGGAGGTCAATGCAAAATACCTTCCTTAAGCACTTCCTACCTTACAGTCTTACTGAACCTGGAGCCTATCCATGCAGCTTGCCTGGAACAGCAGACTCCAGGCATCCTCCTGTCTCTGTCAGTACTGTGATTATGTCCATGTACCATTGCGCTCTGGCTTTTTCATGGGTGCTGGATATTGAATTTAGGTCCTCGTGTTTGTGGGCAAGCGGTATACAAACTGAGCTAACTCCCAGTCCCTCTTGATAATAGCTTAAATAATTAGGTCTTTGTCATGAGTTTATTAACAGAATACACTGTTTCATAGTCAGAGATTGTAGAAAACTGGTTTACATTTGAGTCTTACAGAGCAAAGCTTGAGTGTCTCTCATCCTCTGACTTTCTTAGAAGTAAATGGCAGATGGTAACTAGAGTGTGGGCCCCTTCTGCACCATCAGACAGACAGCTGCAGCCGCAGGGCAGAGCCCAGGTTCCCACCTTCTGTTGTGTGAGCCTGCATACCATGGATGTGTATGGATGCTGGCTCTCTGTGGGGTAAGCGGGGATGCTGGGCACATGCTGCAGAGAGGCGCTCACCGCAGGGCCATAGAAAATCTCTGATGTGACTGACACGGGATGGATGGGTGGAGAGAACTATCCATCAGTGTCAGCAACGATCCAAAGCACTGGCTGGTCAGGTGAAATAAAATAAATGATTTACTGATCTCAATGTGGCTGCTCACTTGAACACTCATGGACAGAGTACTGCTTGATGCCCTAAACTCTGGGTTGAACTAAGGCAGAGAATTCCTGGATTGCTGTGTGTAAGTGTGTGTGTTGTGAGTTGGATTGCTGTGTGTACGTGTGTGTGTGTTGTGAGTTGGATTGCTGTGTGTAAGTGTGTGTGTTGTGAGTTGGATTGCTGTGTGTAAGTGTGTGTGTTGTGAGTTGGATTGCTGTGTGTAAGTGTGTGTGTTGTGAGTTGGATTGCTGTGTGTACGTGTGTGTGTGTTGTGAGTTGGATTGCTGTGTGTAAGTGTGTGTGTTGTGAGTTGGATTGCTGTGTGTAAGTGTGTGTGTTGTGAGTTGGATTGCTGTGTGTAAGTGTGTGGGTTGTGAGTTGGATTGCTGTGTGTAAGTGTGTGTGTTGTGAGTTGGATTGCTGTGTGTGTGTGTTGTGAGTTGGATTGCTGTGTGTAAGTGTGTGTGTTGTGAGTTGGATTGCTGTGTGTAAGTGTGTGCATTGTGAGTTGGATTGCTGTGTGTAAGTGTGTGCATTGTGAGTTGGATTGCTGTGTGTAAGTGTGTGTGTTGTGAGTTGGATTGCTGTGTGTAAGTGTGTGTGTTGTGAGTTGGATTGCTGTGTGTAAGTGTGTGTGTTGTGAGTTGGATTGCTGTGTGTAAGTGTGTGTGTTGTGAGTTGGATTGCTGTGTGTAAGTGTGTGTGTTGTGAGTTGGATTGCTGTGTGTGTGTGTTGTGAGTTGGATTGCTGTGTGTAAGTGTGTGTGTTGTGAGTTGGATTGCTGTGTGTAAGTGTGTGTGTTGTGAGTTGGATTGCTGTGTGTGTGTTGTGAGTTGGATTGCTGTGTGTGTGTGTTGTGAGTTGGATTGCTGTGTGTAAGTGTGTGTGTTGTGAGTTGGATTGCTGTGTGTAAGTGTGTGTGTTGTGAGTTGGATTGCTGTGTGTGTGTGTTGTGAGTTGGATTGCTGTGTGTGTGTGTTGTGAGTTGGATTGCTGTGTGTAAGTGTGTGTGTTGTGAGTTGGATTGCTGTGTGTAAGTGTGTGTGTTGTGAGTTGGATTGCTGTGTGTGTGTGTTGTGAGTTGGATTGCTGTGTGTGTGTGTTGTGAGTTGGATTGCTGTGTGTAAGTGTGTGTGTTGTGAGTTGGATTGCTGTGTGTAAGTGTGTGTGTTGTGAGTTGGATTGCTGTGTGTAAGTGTGTGTGTTGTGAGTTGGATTGCTGTGTGTGTGTGTTGTGAGTTGGATTGCTGTGTGTGTGTGTTGTGAGTTGGATTGCTGTGTGTAAGTGTGTGTGTTGTGAGTTGGATTGCTGTGTGTAAGTGTGTGTGTTGTGAGTTGGATTGCTGTGTGTACGTGTGTGTGTGTTGTGAGTTGGATTGCTGTGTGTAAGTGTGTGTGTTGTGAGTTGGATTGCTGTGTGTAAGTGTGTGTGTTGTGAGTTGGATTGCTGTGTGTAAGTGTGTGTGTTGTGAGTTGGATTGCTGTGTGTAAGTGTGTGTGTTGTGAGTTGGATTGCTGTGTGTAAGTGTGTGTGTTGTGAGTTGGATTGCTGTGTATAAGTGTGTGTGTTGTGAGTTGGATTGCTGTGTGTAAGTGTGTGGGTTGTGAGTTGGATTGCTGTGTGTAAGTGTGTGTGTTGTGAGTTGGATTGCTGTGTGTAAGTGTGTGTGTTGTGAGTTGGATTGCTGTGTGTAAGTGTGTGTGTTGTGAGTTGGATTGCTGTGTGTAAGTGTGTGTATTGTGAGTTGGATTGCTGTGTGTAAGTGTGTGGGTTGTGAGTTGGAGTGGGGTTGTCATGTGCTTTGTGAGGAGGGAGTGTCTGAGGGTAGACACCTGACCTGACCTACTTGGGAACTTACTCATTACATGCACGACATGATACTCAAGGGCAGTTTATCTGTTACAAAGTTCCTTAGCAATAACCACTAAGCTCTCTGCTTTGGGTGGTGAAGCTTGAGCCCAGCAGATAAGCCCATTCTGATGAGACTGCGAACCAAAGGGCATGTATGCCCTGACAAGTATCCTGGATCTGGGATCCCCTCAGTCTCACTTCAGAGAACTACTTCTCTGGGTTGAGACACCAGAAACACTATCTTTATCTTTTTCTATCTCACTGGTTTCCTTTGTGGCTACAAGTGAGGCTCGGAGAACCATTTGCAAACCTGGGCAACCCGGTTTAACACTTGCAAGATGGAGACTAGGAGGGATGACAAAAGGCACCAAGGATGACATCCCGGAGCTAAGCTAAGCCACCGCTTAGAACCAGCTTCTGGGGCCAGACACTTGCACACAACCATACAAGGAAAGCATTACAATACCAGTTGTTTAATAATTTCTAACGACTAAGGCAGAAGAGAAAGGGACGTGTCCAGGGTGCCACCACAGTACAAAAGAAGGTACAACTTAAACCTGGTCCTGACAGCAGACTCGGAGGCCCTGTTTCTGGGGATGGATCTGCAGGTGGGTCAGGTGGGTACAAGTTTTCCTTTTGCCTTTGGGAAAGAGTAGGAGACACACCCAGGTCTGTGGCTGTTCCAGGCTCTGCTTCTGGAAGACTGAGTGGTAGGCTTGTGGGATACCCTATTTTGGACCCCTATCCTGACAGCAGTTAAGCTACAGTAGGATTTCCTAGAAAGAAGCCTGAAGTGGAAACTTAAGGGTTTTTTGAAAAGTCAATTGGATGGTGTTTTGCTGGGGCAAACATGTAAAGGACTGTTTTGTTAGAGTGGACACAGGTGTGAAAGGCTAAGGCCGACTCCTAAAGGAAGTTTTCACTGAAGCAGACACAGGAGAGAGGATGTTCTGCTAAAGCAAGCACATGAAAGGACGTGTGATGAAGGATTCTTTGCTAACAATATGCATGTATTGGTCCACCTTACACTGCGTAGTTAAACTGCATTTGTTGGGACTCCACAGAGAGAAACTCAACAAACAACTTCTGGTGGTGTGCTGCAGTTTGTGGCTGACTCCAGGACTTGGGCTGATCGGCAGAGTGACATCAGCTGAGACAGATGCACGTGCTGAGGTAAGACCCATGAAGGACACGTGATGTCTGGAGAGGGTATAAACAGGACTCAACCGACAGTGATGGAGGCCGAGTGTGGCTTGCTTATAGAGCTAAGCTGTGCAGTGCTCGTGGGTCTCAAGTCTTCCCTGATCTTTGCTTCCCTGAGAGGCACAGCCGAGACCTTCTTCTGGTGTCCCTCAGGGTCCCTCCTGCTGACAGGCCAAGGCCAAGGCCTGCCTGTCTCTGCTAGGTAGTGCCACCACTGCTGATTCTTGTTTGCTATCCCAACTCTATGGAACTGGACTGTTGATGTATCCGTGAGGTGTGAGAGAGGACTAAGCTGCTGCTGCTGACCTGTGAACTGAATTCCGCTGATTTCCACACAACACAGATGGGAGTTGCTCCAAAGAACCTTTCAAAACAGGTCCACTTCCCCATATCCTTTCTTTCCCCCTACCTCTGGTAGGTGGTGGACTAAAAAGGAGGTTAAAGCATTTAAGAACCATAATTAAAAACAGGTTTTTTTAAAAATTAAAGTTTCAGAAGTCATCAGAAAAAGCAGCCCCCGAGGTTGAGGAGGACAGCTCATGTGGTAGTGTCTTCTGTGTAAGAATGAGTTGGACTTTCCAGAAGCCGTGTGGAGAGTCCAGGTGTGGCAGTGTACAGCTGTATTCCTGGTGCTAGGGAGGTGAAGACAAGAGGATCTCTGAACTGCTGAATATCACAGCCAAGTTGGCACTCTGGGTTCAGCAGAAAGGAAAGGAGCAGCTGAGGGTGAGGTGGGTCAGGTGTGGCCATCACAGCCAGCACGCCAGAGTCAATGTGCTACCAAGATGCTTTCCCTGAGCACCTGGAAGTTCAAGTGCTACTCAGACCCAGTGAAGATATCTGTCTAGGCTTCCAAAGGCACTGGTGGTGACTTCTCACAGTCCCCAGCTCTTCCTATAGTCCCTGGTGCTGACCGACAAGTGGGTGATCCCCTCATTCATTGCTGAGAACTTTGTCATGTGACACACACGGGGAACAGACCTCTCAAATGCTTCACACTGACTTGCCACCTCAAGCACACACTAGTTTTTGAATCAAGTTTTAAGAGTACACTCAGTAATCTTTTACTATCATCAGATCTGAGATTCCCACACTCAGTTATGTGAATCCATGTGCGTCAAGGCCTACGGTTTGAGAAGCTGAGCTCAAGAAAAATGTAGCTCCCTGCAAAACCAAACATGTTCCTGTGTGGTGCATTTGGGAAAAGGCTGTCTGAATTTGGTTTATATTGTTGTGAAGAGACACCATGACCATGGCAACTCAGATAAAGGAAAACATTTAATTGGGGCTGGCTTATAGTTCATAAGTTTAGTCCCTTATCATCAGGGCAGGAAGCACTGAGGTGTGTAGGCAGACATGATGCTGGAGAGGTAGCTGAGAGTTGTACATCTGGATCTGCAGGCAGCAGGAAGAGAGAGTGACACTAGGCCTGGCTTGGACATTTGAAACCTCAAAGCCCTCCCCTCAGTGACATATCTACTCCAACAAGGCCACACCTCCTAATAATGCCACACCCTATGGGTCGGGCAAGGATGGGGGGCGCATTTTCATTCAAATTACCTCAGAGGTCAACCTTCTTTTGGAAGGTTGTGATACTGAATGGAGGATCCTGAGTAGGCTGGGCAAATGCTCTTACCTGGGTTCACAGCGGCCCTAGCCACCTGCCTTCTTTCTGAGCAGTGTTTGCATTTCATCTCTACAAGAGGCACCAGAGACAAACGTCCCTAGTGAATACAGTACTCAAAGTTTTATGTTCTTAACTTTGGTTTTGACAGAGTCTTACTATGTAACTCTGGCTGAACTCCTGGACAGGGCATAACTGAGGCTCAGAGAGACAGTTTTAAGTCAGTTGAAGTTCAGTTGCCCATCTCTTAAAGGAAGCTGAATGAACAGTCAGCATATGGCAATAAAGCTGGGAAGGGACCTGGGGAGATGACTCTGTCAGTAAAGTGCTTGTGGGAGCAGGCTGAGGACTTGAGGTAGGATTCCCAGGACTCAAGTAAAAAGGCAGCACTGAGGTGTCAGAGGTGGGAGGACCCCAGGGGCTTGCTGGTGGGCCAGTCTAGCCAAATTGGTAAGCTCCAAGGTTGGTCAAAGACCCTGTCTTAAATGAGAACGTGGAGATCAGCTGACCTCTGGCCTCCACAGGCTCACACCCGTACACACGCACAGTTGGGAAAGAATACTGGAAGAGCCTTTTGAGGCCCAGGACATATTAGCTAGGTTCAGCTTAATGCCAATATCAGAGATTTTATTATGAGAAATATAAACTTAGTGGTTTTAGAATTAGATTAAATCTTTATCCCCTTATGCAACAGCGAACAAGGCCTTATGGGAGAGAGTTATGGCAGGCAGGGTAAGAATTCAGCTTCCCTACTGTGTGAGCCTGGTAATCTCCCAGCTTCTCCCCTCCCCACGGGGATCTTTGTTAGAGTGCAGAGGATGAGAGCTGGTCAGACCTGGGTTCCAGACACTATCACCACCAGCCTGAGTGGACTAAGTTGGGGACGAGGCTCTCTCTGTCCCTCTTCACCATCTCTGTCAAGTGGGATGGCAAAACCTACCACCTTCTAGGTAGTAAAGAGCGCAAGAGAAGCAATTAACACAGTGACCCAGACGCAGTGGACACCTCAACAACAGTCATGATGATGTGATGTCTTAATATCACATGATTTTTCTATTCCTGTTAGGTTTAAGTAAAAGCAGAAATTTAGTGTTTAACTCGAGCAAATCAAGCCCTAACATTAGCTGAAAGTAAGTACTAGATTTTCTAGTGAGACACAAATGTAACCTGTAAGATCATTAGGAAGCTTCATGAACAAGAAAGCTCTAAGGTTGGGGAGTAAGGACAGGTGCGCTGAGGACATCCCCAGGACCAGAGGAGCCATGGGACTTCTCAAAAATCTACCCGTTTGAGGACAGTTCTCTTTCTAATCTGCTTCACAGAGAAGACAAGACAGAACCCTTGGGTGGGAAAAGGATGTATTTTAAATTTCATTGTTTAACACTTCTTCAGAAAACAAATTCCCTTTAGTCATGCAGGTCACATACACGCTGCATGCCACTTCTGTGCCTGCATGTCTACACGCACTTACCTAACTGCACATCCGTCGTGAAGCGCAGTCTGTGAATCATGCTGACTTTGAATGACTTGTAATGGTGGCTGCTAAGCATATCCTGTACTGTAGCGATGTCAATTTGTGAGTCCTCCTCGAAAACTCCGTCTGCCCTTGAACCTGGGGAGGAAAAGAACACTTTAACACATAAAGATACATGAGGCTTGGCGAATGGTGTCTGCTTAAAATGCTTTGGGATAAATTAAAATAATACGGCTATTTAATTTGGAGGGGAAAAGGCTGAGCGATGACTTAATAATGCCATTCCAGTAAACAGAGAATGCTATCGTATTAATCATCCAACAGTTAATTCCACAAACACTGCCTATGCCAAGACGGGCCCTCGGCTGGGCAGTGGGGAGACGGGCGTGAGCAGGGATCAAGAGTGTGGTGTTCATCAAAGTCCTCGAAGCTCCTTGAAGAACCCCGACCCTTCCACATCCCTACCCTGTTTGTTCAGTAACTCCCTGCCGTGCTCCACAGCGTCCCCTGCCTCAGGCAGAGGCCTTGGGACTGCTGAGCTGCCTCTGTGATCTGGCCACTCACTCAGTCACTCACGCACTCACTCATTCATACACTCACACACACACACTCACTCACACACACATTTACTCACTCATTCATATACTCACACTCATTCACACTCACTCATTCACTCACCCATTCACTCACTCATTCACACACTAATACATTCACTCACTCATGCACTCATGCACTCACAAACTCACACACTCATTCATACACACTCACTCACACATTTACTCACTCATTCATAAACTCACTTCATTATTATTATTATTCATATTCACACACTCACTCATTCACACTCACTCATTCACTCACACATTCACTCACTCACTCATTTACTCACACTCATTCACTCACACTCATTCATACACTCACACATTCACTCACTCATTCACTCACACACTCATTCACTCACACTCATTCATACACTCACATACTCAATTACTCACACTTATTCATACACTCACACATTCAGTCACTCATTCACTCACACACTCATTCACACACCCATTCACTCACTCATACACTCATTTACACACACATTCGCTCACACACTCATTCACCTACTCGTACACTTACCCACTTGCTCACATACACCGTGTAACATGACGTGACAAACAGGAAGACTGGTGCCCTACAACTCTCCCAGGCCTCTTGAACGAAGCCCTTCCTACAGCCAGCAGCTAAAGCAGGGCAGCTTATGAACTGGCTGAAGAGTTTTCCCATCTCTCATCAGTCCTCCCAAACTCTGCAGACTGCTTACACCAGGCAAAGGCAAACACTTCTCAGGTGCAATTGCTGGGCCTTGTTCACGGTCCAGTCTACTACTTCAGCCCTACCCAGAACAGCCAAAATCTTCCTCTTTCCCAGGCTAGCTCAGACTTCACCTCTTTAATAAAACCTGTTTTGGTGGCTCTGACATGCATGTACAGTAGCTGGTATGTACTGGACCCAGAGCTGGACAGACCTAGTTCAACTCCCACCTCTGCCTTTAATTTGCTGTGTGATCTTAGACAAGTAACTACCTCTGTGAACTCACCCTTGATATTCACAGAACATAAAAATTCATGTAAAGAATCTATCTAATACATACAATGGTTAACAAAGAGTAGCCACGGGGCTGATACCCAGCCTTGTCCTAGCCTTGTTTAATGGTTGCCCTGTTGTAATGTGGAAGTTTCACGAAGGTAAATCAAGTTTCTTATTCACTTTTATGCATTCTCCTGAGACTAGCATACACAACTGGTATGCTCACATTAAACTTGCTAAATAAATAATGGCCAGTCTGCTACCCAGACCAGCCATGATGTCAAGTACTTTACTCATGTCAAGCCTCATGACAACATGGAGGGTTCTGGAATTTCCCATCTTAAATTGATGAGAAGCGAAGTCATACCCTAAGGCCACACACACTAGTTACAGGCAAACCACAGGGAACTTCAGGAATTCCTTCAGATGGAGTTGCTGGGAGAGAAAGCACTAGCTTTGGGTATCACAGTATAAACTGCTGTTCTGCAGCCTGACAACTTCATGTTTTCCTTTGCCTATAGGCTGACCTTTAAAGAAGTCACTTTCCTTTTCTTTCACACTGAACTCAGTTATTAGGAGCTGTATATTCTGCTCCTGAACACTACGGCTATTCATGGATGATGCAGCACCTGTGATAAGGCGGTCCTGCTGGGAAGGATGTGCTACACCTGGGGCATAGTCCTGTCTTCGCGCACATTACACATGCTCAGAGCGCCCTGTTTCCTGTCTCACTCCCTACTAGACTCCTTCCCCACCCCTTCTCAAATGCTGGCTCAAATGAGGCTCCAGGAAGGGGGATTTCCCCTGACTCTAAGCTCACAAATCTAGTACTGCTCCTGACATTGCATCCATATCTTCCACTGAACAGTGACCAGTGAGTCACTACCTGTCTCTGCCTCTAGACTGTAAGCCACAGGAGGGCAGTCAGTGATGGCTGTGCTCACCCTGCAGTTAGTCTTAGGCACTGTGCAGAGAAAGCAGGAACCCAGTGTAAGTGCAGGGTGGGCACCAGGGGCTGTGTTCAGAGAGGCTGTGACTTATCCAGCATCTTACTGCAGGACAAACTGAGTGACATGCCATCTCTGCAAGAGCCATCTGTTGACTGTTTTCATTCTTTGAAGCACTGGTGATTTAGGACAGGTGACGGTCTTCAATGTTTCCTGGGTAACATGATATCAGAACAAGGGCTGGGGGAAAGTTTAGCACAGCCACTTTCTCCAAACTACATTTTAACAGAAACGTTAAGTGCCAAATGCATTTATTTCTATCATAGGACATTTTGTACACACCATTATGAAGAAAGCAGTCCTGATTTCTAAAATACCAAAGTCCACCTTTGCCATCCTTGCTGAGAAGGACTCATTAGACAGAGCTGAATTAGACCGAGTTTAGCTCTGAGTTCCAAAGCTTTTGAAACTTTAACTAATTGGTCTTTCCTAAACATTGCAGGTATTTGATTTAGAAAGAGTAATAGCTCATTACACTAAAATGCCAATTACTAAAACAAAACAAAACAACAAAACCCCACACTTAAGATTTTTACATTTTATGTTGCATTAAAACCAATTTAAAAATTACTATAATGTGACATACAATTTTTTTTTTACTGAGCAATTTCAATGCCAGCTGCTAATGAAGCAACTTAGCTGTAAATGATAATTCAGATGCTTTTAGATAAAGTGGTGCATAAATACAGCTAGAAATTGATTTAGCTTCTTGCAGAAGCTGCTGAAGAATGACACATTCTGTTTAATACACCAGCTAATGTGTCCTAAAAGCTCAAACAAGTGCCAGTTTTCATGGCTAACTTTACTGTGGGAGATTAATGAAAACTTTATATTTTGCTGAAATGTTAATAATGGGCAGATGAAGCAATAGGACTTCAGTCAAGGTCTAAAGCTATAGAATAACCAGCAAAGCTTGTCAATTTCCTTCTATTAATTCTGTCCAAGACTTTCATAGCTGGAGCTGGTTCAACACTAATGCTTCACACACTGACCTTCTGCTCTCTGCCAGGGAAAATCCACATCACATAGAGGGTTTCAGTTTCCTGATGGTTGAGTGAGCTCTCAGCCTTGCCCCGCTGAATCTTAAGATCAGGAAGGCAGAGCATCAACAGATGCCCTCCAGTGCTGGCTGCTCAGTCCTGCATCCCTTCCAGGTAGGCCACTTACTGAATGGGACAGCAACTCCAAAGTTCACTGCCAGTTTTCAAGTGGGCCCAGAGAGGCACTGAGTGCAGGGCTTATCTGTGCATGCACGTGTCTCGCCCTCTTGTCAGGAGTGCAGAATGCGAGAAGGTACTGGCAGAAAAGGATTTTGATCCTTGGGGCTCATGACCAAATTATAGAACATAAAGCTACAGGACAAGCAGACGAGCCCAATGAATGGCGTCTGCAATAGGCACCCCACCTCACGACAGATATCTGAGGCAAAGCATTGAATTAGCAGTGTGTTTGGGGACCAGAAAAATGGGTTGGTCTGTAAACCTTCTATGTCTGGACCCTGGAGAAGGGGGAACCCAAACATGCATGCAAGACACTTGGTGTTGTGCCATTTGCATATGGAAATCATAGCCGTATTATCAACTTCACATTTCAACCTTATTTCTGTTCAAGATGACATTTTATCTTCTCAAAGTGAAAAGAAGAGAGAACCAGAATGTCTTAAAAACAAATACACAGATCCCCTCCCCAAACCATTAATTTATTCGAGATATAACCCTTTGGTATTTTGTTAAATTAGCAATTAAAAAGGTCACAAGCAATTAAATAAGACAAAAGCCACACTGTGTTCATCTACATTAAAGCTGAACTGGATCTTCTCATGAATGACAAGATAAATTGTAATGGTGCCTTCAAAGACTTCACAGTGTACTCTGTCAAAGTCGTGAGTGGTAATGTCTCTATGTGCTGTGCATTACCATAATGTATTGTGTCAAAACGCTCGGGTTGCAGGAACTCAAGGCTGAAAGTGATAGATCACATTCTGGGGGTGGGGCTTAGCGTTGATTGGAGCACCAGAGCACAAACGGACTAACAAGAAGGCTCTGAGAGGGTGCAACTCAGAAGGGCCTGGGGACAACAGAGAATCTTAGAGGAAGCAATCTAATTCTCTGGAGTAAAACCAGGAGGACTTGGTTTTAGGGGAAGAAAGGCCAAACAGGCTGGAGTGAGAAACACAAAGGAAAGAAGAGGAGTTAATAAAGGGAGCCAGGTCCAAGGCAACTTTATCTCTACAGTAAAAAAGAGAGTCAGTGCTGGGAGACTGACCACGGGTAGAAAGGTAGATGTAGATTAACATCTGGGTTTACAAACTGGGACAGGACCGTCTGGCTCTGGAGTCCTTGTGTTCCTTTTTTTTTTGACCCTCACTCTGGATTTAGAATGACTAGGACAGGACGGTCTGGGTCTGGAGTCCTGTGTTCCTTTGCTGTGTTTCATTCGCTTTCTCTTCTCCTGGTACTAAAAGCAGTTCCTACACTCCCACGCCGCATGCCCACCCCTGTGACCCCAGGACAAGAGAATGTGGACTAGAATAGTGAATTCAAAACAGAGATCCACAAGTGTAGGTAGGCCTGGGCCAGTGGTGGGCACATCTACCTCCAAGCTCCCTCTAGGCCCTACGGTCCTCTGCTGTTTTCACAGTAACAGTAAAACATCTTTTGCCTTTTCCGCTCATTCCCTTACAAGTGCACGGTATAATAAAGAACTCTCATTCCACGTTGCAATTAACCTTTAGAAAACTATCACTTGAATTTTGATATAAATGAAAATTAATACCAACAATTATCTGAAAAGGGTACAGAAAGTCTCTCCTCTGTTTCAACAATGTATCTGTGTTAGGACAAATTGTCTTCCTATACTACAACCCAAACAATGTAGTGCAACAAACCGAGTACAGAGCAGATATGAAGATCTAAGATATCCTATTGACCAGACAAGAATGTGCAAGAGTGTGCAACAGGGCTGGGCCGCAGCTCAGGTGGCAGATCATCTGCCTGGTGTGTGCAAGGCCCTGGGCCCAGCAAGACAGCTCAGCATGCACACACCAGGCACGGATGTGCACACCTGTAACCCTAGCATGTGGGAGGTCATCCTCAGTACAAAAAGACTCCAAGGTCAGCCTGGCTACCAGACAGCCTGCCTCAGAGCTGGGGAGGAACACAGAGCTACTCTTTGCATTAACATTTCAAAGAAAATCTAGTATTGTTTCTTTCACAAAAGCGTTTATGCTCACAGATGTACTGTTTTTAATGACTTAATAAACACAGCTTCTTGTCTATATTTTAGGTATAGACAATAAATAACTTTTGTAGTCTTCAATACATTTTTATTAGTCAGATGGTACACACATCTGCAATGTCTCAGATTCAGTCCCCAGCACCAAAAAGGAAGGGAAATGATTTGTTTTGTCATTGTGTATTGTTTTGATTTGGGAACTTTTGTTTCCGGATTTATTTATTTATTTATTGACAAGGTGTGTCTATGTGTCTTAGGCTGGCCTGGAACTCTCAATCCTCCTGCTTCAGCACTTTTTTGGTGCTGGATGGTAATTGAACCTGAGGTCCTAACTGAGCTAAGCATCTGATCCAATACCAAGCTTCAGCCCCAGCTACCCTCAGTAACTTTCAAGCATGTAAAGGGGTTGTAACACAAGCAGTACAAGAACTGCTGACTTGGTGGGTGGGTAGTAGGCCCTTCCTGTCCTTGGTGCCTGGACACAGAAGTGGACTCAGACCTGTGTGCTTGTGTATAACCTGACAACTAACTCAGCTAAAATCTTCTATATACATTCCAGGGGTAAGTTTGCTCTCAGCACTGAGAACCATGGCTAACTATAATTCCCCATTTCAAAAAGTCTTTCACACAGGTGATTTTATAGGTACTAAGGGGAACATTTAGAGGCATAAGGCTTTTTTTTTTTTTTTTTTTTTAAACAAGTAGGTACTAGTCATTAAGTCAAAGCTCAGATGGACTCAGATGTTTGCTATTAGCAGGTTTCTGTATCCATAGAGCAAGTAACACAGTTCACCCTTTGGCTCAGTGGGTCTCAGACTGAGCCTAAAGGCCTAGTCTAGTGCAAGTTAAGGCAACTCCACTCTCCTGCAACAAGCCTAGAACCTAACCAGAAGGTAAGCGTCCTCTCCCATACCTTTGCCTTTCAATTTCTTATGACAAATCCTGATGACCTGTTTCCTCCAGCCCAAAATAAACAGCACAAGGCAGATGCTGGGCTGCACAGGGACTGAGCAGGCAGGGTTCTCAGATGATGAGAAAGGGTAGGAATTCTGAGCAAACAATGAACTGTGCAGAAGGGTGAGTGGGTGTTCAGAAGAGTAAGGGCTTGCCTTTGGCTGGAGAAGTGGGGGAGAAGAATGGGGGGAGTGTAAAGGTAGAGAGCCTGGCACACAGAAAAACATGGCTGTGCAAGGAGCTAACTGGGAAAGGGAAAACAAACCTCGGTCCCCTCGATTATACCCCAAAGTCTTGCAATCCTTTCTACTCCCCAGCCACTCCTGCTTTACCCTAAGTTGGACTCTGCTCAGGTTGTGCCCTGTAGCCAGGGTATCCTTTCTTCTTCAAAATGTCTATGCTTCAAAGTCTAGTTCAATAGAACCTTCCTTGTCTCTCTTAAAACCTGCAGTGATCAGGGGAAGGCTCTCATTGTGGCTCTGTCACACAAACACCCGTGGTCTCCTTGTGCACAGGCACTCCTGCAGGCTGGCCATTTCCACACTATGTGGTACACTGTATGGCACTCAGTAAATATTCAACAAAAGCTGCCAGTAGAGGTAGAGGTTGCATGGGCAACCATAAACTGTGATCTGAGAAGTTCTGTGGTTAGAAGAATGAAGGCTTAGACCTCACCCCGTGAGTTCACCTGGGTCTACTGAACTCTCCAGGCCATGCAGACCCTTCAACAGAGGGGTGCACAGAGGACAGGGGTCTAGCCCGGCAGTTATTCAGTGTGTGTACATACATACTGTAGTAGATGCTCTATGTTCAGCACTATGGACATGTGGTCTCCTTTCATTTCCCAAAGTCCTTTTAGGTCAGATGATATCCTCCTCCAACAGATGAGAAAAATGAGGCTCAATGTGTCTTCAGGTTCTATGGTCCTGCATCTGTGAAAGCTGAGCCAGAACCTGAATGGCCTGTGTAACCACTGTATGACTTCCTGTGGGTAAAGGCATTCCTTCAATGGGCTGGAGCTGGACAACTCCACAGGCCGTAACTGTACTGAGGAAACAGATTACAAACATGCCTGCCCTGCTGGAACAAAGGAAACAGGAGCAAGACTTAAATGTCTCTCTTCCAGGCAGACTCAGTGCTGGACGCCTGAGTGAGTCATGGAGAAAACTCTTCCTTAGTGCTCTGCATCCATCACTTTTTTCCAGAAGCCATTTAAGTCCCCAAAGTCCCATAAGCCCAAAGCTTCCCCTCTATTAAACACTTCCCTTCAGCTGCTAGTCATTTTCGCTGGTCTCTAAAAGCGATCAATAGGTGATATACTATAACACACACAGACCCCTCTACCGTACTCTCTTTAAAGCCACCAGGATCACACAGTAGGATATAGGATATGCTACAATCTGAGTAGGGATCCTTGCTGTCACAGTGTTTAATTGATTGAACCCCTGGAGCCAGAGGCAGCGTGCTGGAGGACTTCCCACGTAGAGATGTCAGCTCTCCCTCAATAAATCAAGGTAATCTTGCTTTATGAGGTGGTCAGAAAGAAGCAGGTTTAGGTTTGCAGAATTGCTGATGAGAAGAGATGACAGAAGGGGCCCTGCCTAGCCCTCGGCTCACCCTGCTCTCATGCTCAGGCCAGGGTGATCCTCCCAGTGCCAAGCGCACTCTCCTGTCTTGAGAGGCTTCAGAGGGGCAGTGTCTAGCTTACAGCAGTCTCTTAGTATTGTTTGACTCATTTTTCACTTTCCCCAAAGAAGCCTATTCCTCTAGAAAGACACTCAAAAGCTGCCTTTGTAAATAAACACACTGACTCTTCACGTGAGCCCACCAAGTAGCAAAAGCACATGCCACTCCATCTTCATTTGTATGGACTTTTGACTGGGGGAACAGAGGTGAATGACTTCCTTGAGTTCCCGAGAAGAAGAGCAAACCATGCAGACAGAAGAGCAAAACCATGCAGGACAGAGCCCTTTCCCATTCCATTGAGGAGAGGCTTCAACCTAAGGGGCAGCTGATGAAGAGCATAACACTTTATCCAAACACCTTGCTGGAGGGACCAGAGCTGAGCCACGATGGGCAGGACCACACCTTAACTAGACTGCGTTCCTCTTGCCCTCCACTTAAACCCAAGTCTCTCTCAGCACCTGAAAGCAGACTTGGGCGCTGCTGAGTGCTTTATTTGTTCCTCCTCCTGCTGTGGCCACACTGGGTAAAACCTCTTTCTCTGCCTTTCACCCTCCCGTGTCTCTCTAGTATATCACGACTGGTCTTTGGTTGCCCACTCTTCAACCCCATAAGCTATCGTGGATCATAACCGAGATCCAATGTGTCTTGGCTGCTCTTCTGTGTCAACCTGACACACGCTAGGGTTATCAGAGAGAAGGGGGCCTCCCTTGAGGAAATGCCTCCATGAGATCCAGTAGTAATTAGTGACCAAGGAGGGAGGGCCCAGCCCATTGTGAGTGATGCCATGCAGGAGCAAGCCAGGGGAAGCAAGCCAGAGAGCAGCACCCCTCCATGGCCTCTGCATCAGCTCCAGGTTCCTGCCCTGTGTGAGTTCCAGTTCTGACTTCCTTTGGTGATGAACAGCAATGTGGAAGTATAAGCTGAATAAACCCAACTTACTTCTTGGTCATGGTGTTTCACTGCAGCAATAGAAACCCTGACTAAGACACAATGTTAACCTATAAAGAACAAATGAACAAATACCCATTCAATGTGAACACAACTGCCCTTGAGAGCTGGAGTATGACCATTTTCAGGGTGGGACACAGGGCTCATGATAGGTTTGCTTGCAACTTTGGCTGGCAAAACTCCCATCCCTCCATCCTCCAAGGTGTTTTTGCTTCTGCTCAGGACACAAGGACAATAATGGGGTTTTCTTGGGTGCGAACACTAGACAGTTTACACGGCAGAACTCCTAGGGACTAGGAAAATCTGACCAACACTGAGGCAGCTCTCTCCCTGTCTCTGGAATCAAGAAGTAGAACACATCACTGGAGGAAACCCACCTCCCATCCAGCCACTGCAGGAACGGCACCTGATGCATTACCAAAACCATTACTGGGGGCAGCGGGGCATATTCTGGGGCCAGGAGCCGAGCGGAAGAGAGCGAGGCTCTGTGCCCTCACTTAGAGCCCAGACAGGGTTTGTGGCTCGTCAAACATGTTTCCTTTCTGCTCTAATGTACCAGTGTATCGCTTAATGAAAGTTCTTAATTGTAATTCAATTAATTACATACACAGAGTCCCCAATTACATTTTCCAATAAGACATTGGCTGTGGTACAGGTCTAAATGCACTTAACCAATTTTAATATATTAAGACCAATTTCCCTTGAATACTAATTACTACCTAATGATAAAATGAAAGGGGGGGGGTTTCAGAAAGGGGGAGAGAGAAAAAGTCAATTCATGTGGAAGTTCTTAGCCCATATAGCACAATGGAAGCTTTCATTACTCAAAAAGTTCCCAGGGACAGGGCACAGGTTTGCTTCCTATCAAGGTCAGCACAGCTTTTAGCCCCGGGGTCCACTCCTCCTTTGCCTAAGGGACTGTGGAAGTGCTCAGAGGGTACTAGGAGGGCTCTGAGACAGGGCGGTTGGTAATGGCCAACCCTCAGAGGGTGCACTGTGGTTCACTATGAGCTTTCAATGCATTGTGTCATTTGCTTCCACGGCTGACACCTCACAACAGCCCTACATGGTGGGATCACCATGACATTCATCCCATTCGCCCAGGTGACAAAGCGGGGCCAAACTCTTTACCTTTTCTCCTACACACAACCCAGGACCAACAGCAAGAGGTGGACACAGGAACCGTGTGATAACACTTCCATTTCATTTACATTCTGCTCGTGTGCAAGGGGCTGTTATGCAACGGCAAGTAGAAAATTCCTTACAGAGAATACCTACCCCCAAGCCAGACAAGCAACTGCCTTTCAGCAATAAGTCACCCTGAAATATGGACCACGGGTGCCACACGTCACTGCTCCTTGTAAACAGAACTTATTTGCATGATCACATTTTCCTTTGTATTTGATGAGTACCGCTGTGGTCTAATGAAAGAGCTTTAAAGCCCTTCGTTCAACTCACATGATAGAAACTGGTGAGATTAATAATTTGAAACAGAAGAAAGCAATGCCTCCATGAGCAGAGAGAAACCACCAGGGAGTCTCCAGGCCAGGCAGAGAGCAAACAGGAGGAGGAGTGGGCCTGCTGAGAATAAGCAACACAAAGGGGTATGAAAAACATCAAAGAATGCCAACAGCTTTCCTTCAGTTTTCTTTTTCTTTCTAATTCACTGGTGATAGGAGGTTGAATGAAATCTAACCCTGGAGAAACCTGCTCTAGTAAAGACACCTTTCCTTGGGTGCAGAGTGAGGGACTTTAGGGGAATGAGAGACAGGGCATTCATGTCCGGTCACTGTCCATGGTGATAGGGCTGCAGTCTAGCTTGCAACAGACAAATCCACTAAGTATAGTCAAAGAGGAGGAGGTAGAGGGACTCTGAGTCCAGGATGTGACAGCCAGGGTCCCAGCAGGCTTAGAAGAGTTGCTCTCCTGGGTCTTTAGGGGGGCAACTAAGTGAGGCCTCACTGGTCCTGCAGCTCATCCGTTCCACCACATTCTACCTGTGTTTATCCATCCATTGCGTGACCTACAGGAAGTTAAGTTCAGGAAGCTACAGAATGAAGGAAGGCTGTAAGTGGTGTGCACATCTCTCTGATGGACGTCCAACTGATGGCACCCAGGCCTCTCTCCACAGTACCTTCTATTAGGGAAGTAGAGGAATGAGGCTTGGCTTTTTGGTAGAGTTAATGGGGGAAGACACAGTCGGTTTACCAGGCTTCTCATTAGTATTCATAAAACATCAACAAATCACTTTTTGTGATTTTGAGGCCCTCTCAGAGCCTCAGTTTCCTCCTCCTTGAGCACACTTGCCTAAAAGGCTACAAGTGTGATTCTGTCTCATTCCATCTCCACAAAACACCTGCACAGGAAACTGAGTCCAGGAGAGTTGTCATTCATGTCTGAGGCAGTGAGCACTTCACCTAGGGTCAACCTGGCTCTAGTGACAACCCATAAAGCACAGTGCTCAGCTATTATGATAGCAGCCTAGGGAGTGATAACAACACAGTGCTTGGCAGTTTCTAGGAAGTCCCGAAAGCCACGTTAATCTTGAGCATATTTTGGCTCCAATGAGGAGGAATTCCAGAGTTCCTATCTCAAAGCTATCAATGAAGATGCTCCTTTCTTTTAAGGCCCTTGATGAGAATTAGATTTGATGGGTGTGAAAGGTCACCCAGAGCATTTGGCAGAAGAGAAAACTGGGGCTCAGTTTGGTGGCAGGACTTATCCAGAAGCTTGAACAAGAATGGGAATCTTCTGCTACCACCTCCATGGAATGTACGCGCTGCTTCCTTCTGGTCTGCTTCCAGCTTCGAGCAGACAGTTGGCTGAAGGATGTGGTAGATTATCAGACAAGGATCCAAACTGGAAAGCTCAAGGACTCTGGCTCATCACAGTCTTATCTAGGCCGGGTTCCAAGCACAAATGTGAGCTCTCAGTCCTAAGGCAGAAACTTGTCACATCAGTTCATTTGCAAGTTTCTCTCTCACAGAGTACAAAGGCAATCGGCCATAACCATTCTCAGGATCGGAAATTCAGGTTATCTTAGAGTGAGTGGGCTTTGGGATCAGAATGCTGACTTCAAGTTTTGGTGCTCTGTGGTTTCTAGCTGGCTAACTTTGGGAAAGTCTCCTCACAATGAGAATGTCTGTAGGAGAGTTTGGAAAACATCAAGAAGCACTTGGAAAATGTTCGGTGCAAGATTCTGTAACAGTAGGCTTCAATAAATGACTTTAAAACACTGTGGGGTGTCACTACTTTAAAAATGTCATGAGCCGCCGGGCAGTGTTGGTGCACGCCTTTAATCCTAACACTTCGGAGGCAGAGGCAGGCGGATTTCTGAGTTCAAGGCCAGCCTGGTCTACAGAGTGAGTTCCAGGACAGCCAGGACTATACAGAGAAAGCCTGTCTCGAAAAACCAAAAACCAAGAGCCAACCAACCAAACAAAACAAAACAAAACAAAACAAAACAAAACAAAACAAAAATGTCATGAGCCACTCCTCTGAAGACAAACTGAAAGGCTGTATATCATGGCTGTTCCAATCCAGTGACACTAGTTATAAACTGAACCTCACTGTGGTACAGCAGGAAGCTTTCTTTTGGTCCTCCATTACAGGTCACTCCCTCTACTCCCCATCTTGGCAAAGGCTCTGATAGCTCCCAGGTTCCAGACCGCCACACCTGTGCCCCTCTGCTTTACCAGCCACAGATGGCTGCACTACCATTATTTCTGAAAGCCAACACTCCTTGATGATAAGTATGTAGCAGGTACTATCCTAGGAGCCTTAGATGAGAACACAATGACTCCTGCTGAGAGCAACAGGGAGCCAGCTAAAGTGCTCACAGTTCCAGTGAAACGCTGGTGCTCTCAGAGTAGTAAATGGTGTGCACAGGAAGCCATGGACCCAACAGCACAGTCTCCAAGTCTGTTGTAATGCATGAACTTGGCTCCCTTTGAACATGGTTCTAAAGGTTAAGTGTGTGCCAGGCCTGACCAAGCATACCAAAACAGTGAAAACCAAACCAAACCAAACCAAACCAAACCAAACCAAACCAAACCAAACCAAACCAAACCAAACCAAACCAAACCAAACCAAACCAAACCAACAAACACATTTCTGAAATACTGTGTTGCTCTAAGTTCTTAGTAGATGGCTAGCAGAGAAGAAAAATATATGGTTCTTAGTTGGGATCTCTAGTTTTTACAACATTTTTCTATGAAAAAAAATTGCTTTTCATAATTTGCTTCTATTTTATACAACTAAGTCAAATAGTCCATCAAATTCTTCTGACTGCTTCCGGGCTCTATCATTTGCAAACACCCGTGGGTTTTTTTCTTATTTCTAGTAGTTTTGACTCAGAACACCAGAACTGGAACACATGACTAAGCCTTGGGGAGAGTGGTCCTGGGCTCAAGAAAGCTGCACAGTGGAGACCCATGGTTTTGCTTGGTCACGGAACAAGAGCTAGAGTGGAGATGCCAAGGTCACTCACTAATCCTCACACCTTCTTTTCCCTTATTAATACAAGAAACCTGGGCCTCATCTGAAAAGCAAGAGCTATCTGAATCATAATAAGCTTTGGGGTAAGAGTGGAGTTAAGGAATATAGGAATTTATACACAGAGACTGTCAATCAGTGCAGAGTAAGCTACAGCTATCACTAAGGCGATAGAACAGCGGTGAGGGAAGTTACCATTTGTGTTTTTTTTTGTAAGGAGGAATACAAACAAGAGCGTGTGTACTTGAATATGCACATAGATACTCATTTGCATATGGATGTGCACAGACCATCCCTGGAGAGGCCCTGTTATCTCTGCGAAGAGAAAGAATGGGAGAAGTGAAGCTTAATCCTTACACTTCAGTACAAGTACGATCATATGATCGTATCTGCTGTGTCACAGTGCACTCCTGACATCTCTTCCCTTTGCTGTTCCACCAAACTTGCTAAGCACAACCTACTTTTTAAAATAAGTGTAAAGACTTTATTTACTTGTGTGTGTATTTGGGTGCACAAACAGGTGTGTGCAGGTGCACTAAGAGGCCAGAGGCTCGTGTTACAGGCTGCTGGGAGGTTGCAGGCCCTCTGTAAGAGTAACAAGTACTCTTATCTATTAAGGCATCTCTCCAGTCCCTAAACACAACTTTTAATGGCAGAAATGACAGATAGATAGATGGATAGATAGATAGATAGATAGATAGATAGATAGATAGACAGACAGACAAATAATTGCAGAATATTTGCTCACATTGTGAACTCCAAGATTGTGTTATTACTGAAAAAGCCTTGCTGTGGTGTGGCTCTGCCCTAGCACACACCTTTAATGCAGGAGCTAAATGAAGTCAACAATAGGTCAAGCGGCAGATAGATAGATAGATAAAATTCTGTACCTACTTTTCTCCCTCTTCTTTTACCATTATGCAGCAAATTACATGGTCTAGGTGTAATTAACATTAAACCAATTCTGCACTCTGGAGTAAACCCAACTTGGCAGTGGAGTGTGACTCTAATAAAATGTTGGTATGCTAGTCTGTTATGTTAACAATTTGTTTGGAATTTTGGCTCTCTTGTTCTAAGATTGGTCTGAAAGGTTTCTGTCTTGCGTGGTGGTCATTACCAACGTTCTGCTTGCCTCATTTCTTTCATAAGCTCCAGGGCAGTCTCTCTGAAATGGCAGGTGTGAGTGGGCTTGTGTATTCTCAAGTGCCCCATCACTGCTCGCTTGAGTTCTCTCTCTGTAAGGTTTCCAATCACTAATTAACTTTAAAATCCATCAGAACATCCACTTTGCCTTTTGTGCTAATTATGTTCACTTTTTCCAGGATTTTCTTCTTTTCATCTACGTTTTCAGAATTTTCACAGTGGAACTTTTCAGAGTAATCCTGTATGGGCTGGGAATGGCTTTAGTGGGCAAAGTGCCAGCTGTGCAAGCATAAGATTCAGAGACACAGGAATCCCTGGGCCTTGATGACCAGGCAGTCCAGCCCCTGAGCTCAGGTTCAGTGAGACCTTGCTTTAAAAGATGAGGGAGGCCGGGCAGTGGTGGCACACGCCTTTAATCCCAGCACTTGGGAGACAGGCAGGCGGATTTCTGAGTTCGAGGCCAGCCTGGTCTACAGAGTGAGGTCCAGGACAGCCAGGGCTACACAGAGAAACCCTGTCTCGAAAAACCAAAACAACAAACAAACAAACAAACAAACAAGATGAGGGAGAGTGGTGGGGTGAAGCACTAGCTTCCCATGCCTCTCTATGGGCAAGGGAATTTACATACACAGACACACGCACGGCTCCTGCTATATGTTTAAGGGCGGTAGGATCTGTTGTGTGTCTCCTTTTCATGCCTGGTACTACTGATGCTTCTCTGATATTTTTCTTTCTTAACTTTGATCCATTTAGAAAGAAGTTTCCTGACGTTGAGTCCTTTTGGAGGCTTCTAGCTCAACACTTCCTGATCTCTGCTGTCTCCTTTTAGTCTCTTATGCTTTTTTTTGTTTGTTTCTGTTTTTCTATTTTGTTTTAAAGCTGAATGCTCAGTTCATGGCTTTTCCTTTGTACCGCATCTATCCGAGGGCCAAAACACTCCTGCACGCTGCTGGAGCTGTCCACGAGCTGAACATACAGCATTGCTGTTATGCCATCAAAATGTTTTCTAATTTCTACTACTATTGTTTTCCTACCCACAGCCTCCGAAGCTTATGCCTCAGTTTCCAAATGGATACAGATTTTTCTTTCCCTTTTCTTGATTTCTAGGCTAATTTTATTGTGGTCAGTAAGCATATCAAGAAACTGCATAAATCCCCAATGCAGAGATAGGCAGAAATAACACTGTGAAAACCAGCAATATATACAAATCTTTGCTGCATTTTAGGTCTTTTCTCAAGGTAGATTCCCCAAAGTGGAAATTTTGTGTAGAACATTCTTAGTCCTTTTGATCTATCCAATTATTGTCTATACTAGACTCCACTGCTGTCACCAGTGTCTAAGGCAACAATACCTCAGGTAAGGGTGTTCTCCCCACTGATGAGGTTTTATTTATTTTTTGCTGAGATATGGTCTTATGTACCTTAGGATGGCCTTGGACTCACATAGCTGTCGGTGACCTTGAACTCCCGCCTCTCCTGCCCCAGCCTTCGATGTGCTGAGAACAGCTGCACAATACCATGCCCAGACTGGGAGGAATATTTCTGAGATACATACTTTATTTGATATGAGAATATCAGATTTTGCATAGAAATAATTGTATATTAGACTCTTGATAGGAACACACATTTATAAATATTTACTACTTGCTTAAAGTGTTTTTAGGCTACTTAGGCACTACTAATTTTTAATTTTACATGTTTTTGCATAGGATTCTTATAACCAGCTGCAGATGGTAAGGCCATCAACCTTTAATTTTAAGAATTTGTTTTGAATGCCAAAAATGCATTTCCTCTTCTTGGTAAATGTGTGCATTTACCTCCAGAAGAGGTGGCCAAGGGCTCTGGTCTGAGTTAAGAGGCAGTGCAGGACTAAAGATCTTTTATTCAGTCACTCACCCAGTCTGTTTTCCCTGAGCCCCTAGAGGGTGCAGTCTTTAGCAGACCGTTGAGTTAACGAGGAAGCGGTATGGGTCAGGCATGCTCCTGCAGCTGTGCAGTCCAATGGGGAGGCAGACATTAGCCAGTTACTGAGCAAAATAAATAACAGAAATAATGCCATAAAGAAAAACCAGAACACTCTATGGTAGCATTCTGGTGCTCAGGTGAGAAAGGAACCAGGTTTGGCTGGCAGGGTTATCTCTGCAGATGTTACTTTAAACTGAGACAAGAAAGAGGGAAGAACACTTCAGGCAGAAGGAGCAGCTCTGGATCATGACTGGCCGTGGGCCGTTTATCCCCTCCTATTCAGCATCTAGCAGAGAGAACCTTAGAACTCAGAAACTCTGGAGACAAGAAGGCATTCAGTTCTCACAGTGGCACTTGCAGTAACTGGGACGCCTTCTGCCGAGAACAGTCAAGTGGTTAGATTTCTCTAAAACATGATGTTAAGCAGTTGACACTGAGCAGGCCTGTTGCTGTATATACAAAAGAGCCTTTGCTTGAGAAAGGGCCTCTTGTTTCTAAGCAGTTTCCAGAGTTGTTCCAAAATTGGAAGATGTAGTTCAAGAGCAAAATATTAATCACACAGTGCTAAACAGGATGCAGACTACAAAATAGCACAGAATCTATCATTCTGCTTTGGGACACACTTCTAGCACCAAAGGCTGTGGTCTGCCTTGGAAAACAGTCACTTTTCGTCTGTGTAGGGAAGCCAGACCAGCAAATACTCTCAAACACGTTACACCTAAGCATGTTTGCAACAGACAAAGCAGCACAGAGCGAGGCAGCCAACGTACTGTTCTCGCGAACCAGGCAGAACTCCCAGGCGTTCTGGCTCTCCAGCGTGCTCTCCAGGTCCACAGCGATGTTAGGCTCGCTCTGCTTCTCCAGGCGGTACTGAGGGCCTGGAAGATCAAAGGGGCAGGAGGAGGGGGGATGTCTGAAATGGTGAATGTAACACTCAGAAATTACCACACACTGGGGAAAGCCAAAGGAAAACAGTAATGTCTGTCCCAAGGGTGTAGCTATCCAAGATGGCAGAAACTGGCTTTTCTCACCCTGTTCTTAGTCAGCTCTTCCCATACCAGGTGAGATATTTGCTGGAGAGATGGCTCAGTGGTTAAGAGCACTGGCTGCTCTTCCAGAGGTCCTGAGTTCAATTCCCAGCAACCACATAGTAGCTCACAGCCATCTGTAATGGGATCTGATACCTTCTTCTGGTGTGTCTGAAGACAGCAACAGTGTACTCGCATATATAAAATAAATTATGTCTGAGCCAGAATGAACTGGAGGCAAATGTGATTGCCTTATTCTTGATATGAAGCAGGCTACCTTCCTCTCTGGACCTCTTTCCTAATATGAATAGTGGGATGACAAGATGACATGGATAAAACACTCAGAAGGCAGAGGCTGGCAGATCTCTGTGAGTTTGAGGCCAGCCTGGTCTACACAGTGAGTTCTAGGACACCTGGGCTATGTAGTGAGACCCTGTCTCAAACAAACAAACAAACAAACAGCCCACCACCCACCCTACTGACTTAGGAATCACCAGCTCCACAGGAGGCAATGCTGCCAAGGTACGTATGCATAATCATAACAGCACACTAATCAATTACAATCAGGAGGTATGTGTAGAACTCTATGATAGTTCAAAGTCAAAGAAATAAAAACCATGAAAGTTACAGAGTGAATCTCATGCTCTGGGTTTGGTAATGGAAAGATAGCAGCTATCAGTTAGTTGTTCACACTTTTACTCAGACTTGGTGGAAACACTAGAGGCATGGTTTCAGTATTTTAGTATCTAAGAAGTCTACTACCCATCCCATGCACCTAAGTGTTATGGCAGATCTAAGAAGACAGCAGAACATTTTATACATTTATTCATTATTTCTTTGTCAACCTAGATAGCAATGGTGTTCTCAGAAAACACTCAATGGGTCAAAAGGTCAGATACAGACTGTCCCTCTGTATACTCATAGTTACTGAACAGGTGAGAGGCACAGAAGACTCTCATCCCCCTGACTCTGAATGATGTGTTTGGTCAGGTAGGAGGAAGAGGTGTTGAGAAAGCTGAGGATAGCAGCACCGAGGTGCAGGGGCCCCAGAAGAATCTAAGCCTCTATTCCTCACACCTCCAGAGACACAGTATGTCAGGGGCATGCATCTACTTCTATGACTTTAGAGTAGAGTCTAGGTAAAAAGGTTAACCATAACATTAGCCCTCCTTATCTATGCTGCATTCAACCACTGCAGACTGAAAACACTTGGGGAAAGTTGTCTACAGTACAATGCCTATTTCCTATCATTCCTCATTGTCTGTGCAGCAACCACCCCCACACATAGTGTCTGCACTGTGCCAGTCTGTGGGAAGAGCATGGCATGCAAACACTACACCACTTGTAAAAGGGGCCTGAGCACCTGTAGATTCGGGTGCCCATGGAGGTCCTGGATGCAATCCCTCAGCCAGGATTCTAATATCTGATAACTTATGATACACTCAAATTCTGAGAACAACTTAGATTTGATATCAGAGAGCCTACTAAATAGATACTGTGGACTACTGCTGAGACATTACAGCATACTACTTAAAAAACCTGAGGCACAGTTTTCATAGGATAATTACAGTTGTAAAAAAATTTTCCTTTGTGTTTTCCTGTATTTTTCAAATTTTCATATAATAAAGGCTATTTTTATAATTTAAAATGTTGCATATACCTAAGATGTTTCCAATTTCTTACTATGTCTTTTTTCCCCCCCAATACCACAAAGTGTGGAACTTGGAAGAGCCTTTCACATACAATAATTTAATTGAATCAGATCTGAAGTTTTATCCTAAGTCACCTTGTACCGTGGCACCAGCACTCTGAGGGTTCCCGGGGTGTTGGGCTTCTCAAGCTGGCAGCTGGCCTGCATGTCTGTCTCCACTTTCCTGGCCACTGGGAACCAAGGCCTGGCTGCCACAGAGAAAATTTCAGGTTGCTTTTTTTTTTTTTTTTTTTTTTTTAAATTTCCAGTCTCTGCAGTTTCCTGGGAAGCAGAGATCAGGGAAGTCAGGGGTGCTAAGGGCCCCTTATTCTAAAACCAACTCCCTGCACTCTGATATGCCATTTGTTCAGGTCTTTCTATTAAAAATAGCATGTATCTTCAAGTGACTTTTAGGACTTTCTCTTGTTTCTACGACTAGCCCATCATGTGTCAAGCACTCCCATTCTGCTCCCACTGGACCCTGCAAGACAGCCTCAGCAGTCCATTTCACAGACAGGACCCCAGGAAGAAACCTGCCCAAGATCCCAAGGTAAGAAGTACAAAGAGGGGAATAAGGCCCAAGATCTTTTTGGGCTTTTGGATTTATCACTCTGGACCTTTGAGCCTTTCCTCCTCCTGCAATCTATAAATTACTGGGACATTACAGAGGCCACAGCTTATATCATAAATATAGATTTTTGAAGATTTGTAGATTTATCTGGTTCAGAATCACTTAACTTGTGGTTTATATAGATTCAAAATGAAAATGATCTAAAATAATTTATTTTAATGAACTTGACCAACACCCCGAGCTATGGCTGTGCTCTGGTCCATGGTGATACAGGTCCCAACAAAGAGCAGATCTCTTCATCTTTCTATCCAAAAATATCTTTCCTTCTTTATTACAAAAACCCAAACCAAACCAAACCAAACCAAAACTCTGTGCTGTGTGATGACGTATGCATCAGGCAGCCAGTGTGTGAAACCCGGAGGACAGTGGAGGGGCCGCCTTTCTTCTTCCATCACGTGGGTGGGTCCTTTATCTGCGAGGGGGTGGGGGGGGCACCTCGCCCACACCCACCTTTCTTAAGAACTTTCCTATCACTCTCCATTTGTTGGGAAGTGAAGTCTACTCTGGGTTGCTGTCTGCTCTGTGTGCCCTACTGTTCCCTAGGAAACACAAGCTGCAAACCGTCTCTGAGCCTGGTGAGAGGCTGAGGGTCTTGGCTTTGGGGAAGGGAAGGTTCTTTTGCTGAAGATGTGACTCAAAGACCTAAATCACCAGGAGATTAGATAAGAGATCGTGTAGAGGGAGACTTTCCCACACAATCCAGAAAAAAAAAAAAAAAAAAAAAAAAAAAACCCTCATCAATAGCTTCCATGCAACGAGAGCATGCTTGACCCAAGTGAGAGGTAAAACAGCTCATGCTGGGCTCAGTTACCTAGCTGAGTCATTTAGTTCATGATGTTGCCAACTTACTGAACCTCCAGTCTGTTTCTTCTTTTGTAGTATGAGGACAACAGCACCAACCTCAGAGGGCTGTCTGAGGAGTTCACATGCCAAGAGCTGTATATGTTGTCTGACAGGATGACTGTCCCCCATTGGCTCATGTATGTGAACACGTGGTCCCCAGCTAGTGGTTCTGTTCCAGAAAGCCATCTAACCTTCAGGGTGTGGAACCTTCCTGCAGGAAGTACGTCACTAGGGAAGGGCTCTGAGAATTTATAGCCTTATCCCATTTCCGGTTCCTTCTCTGTTTCCTGTGTGCCACTGAGATGTGATCTTTCAGCTTCCTGCTTCTGCTGCCATGCTTTCCCTGACACTATAAACGCTTGCCCTTAGGAACCAGGAGCCAAAATACACTTCCTTCTTTAACCTGTTTCTGTCATGGTGTTCTATCGAAGCTGGGGTGAAGGGTGGTAACTCCAATCACCCACCATCACTCGAAGGACTTCTTTGCCCCAAGGACTGAGTAGCCTTTCCTACAGATGGCTTCACTTATGCTTCAGAAACCTTGAGAAGTAAAGAGCAAACACCATTTAAGAGATCAGCTGGGACTAAGAGCTGACAATGTGCTTCCTGGCCCTCGGGGAGCGGTGGCTAGGCCCTGTGTGCTGAGGCCCAGGCCCGTGTTCTCTATGCCATGATAACCCACTGAACCCTTAGCAAACAATACTCCAGATCAGCACGACCTTCACCCACTCTGCCAGACTACATCTCCATTAACTTTGTGTCTGACTTCTAGAGAGCTGGAAGAAAAGAACATCAACTAGAAAGCCATTTAAAAACGGTAAGCTGTGAGGTCAGTTTCTATGAACGTGCTTTTGCCAAAGACAGGGTTTCAGGAAACAGAAGAACACATTGAACAGCACACGGCTCTCAAGGCAGTGTCCGACCTTTGCAAAAAAAGGTTTTAAAATGTCACAGTTTTGCTTGAAGCTACATGCCCTCTGGTGCATAGCAAAGGGGAACACAAAGAGAAGGTTCTGGGAAGCAGTCACTTTACAGTGACAAGAACCTGGCTGGGCATTCTTATGGTGTATTTATTGTAGCAACGCCACAGCACAGAATAGTCTGGGAGCAAAATACTGCTCTGGCACTTTGAGAAAATTCTAAGCTGCAATACATAGGCACGGTTTTATAAACCCAAGGCAAAACATCCCAGCATATAAGTTTCAAAGAAAATCTGTACAATCTGGCAGCTGGGAATACATGTTCACTGTGGCTTCCTTGAACTCTGACTCTGAAACATGAAGGGTTTCAGCACATGGCTCCATAACAGCTGAGACTCAGCTGGAACTGACATCCAATGGGAAGCAAGTGCCTAGTCCAGTGTGAAGATGGGGAAGCCATCCTGTGGCCCATCAGTTTGTGCCTGTTTTCTGAAGGTCTTGGGGCTATGGAATGTGGGACTTCCCCAAAGTACCTGGTTGCTTTTGTATCATCACAAAGCTTGGCAAAACCCTGTCACTGGCATCTACCTTATCTCTTTTCCCGTTGTCCATCAGAACGTAGCACTCAGGGTGGAGCCTGACTACTGTGATCAGGACACCTTGCCACTCATCCAGCCTATATTCTCCTTTTCCTTTCACACAGTGGACTGATCCAAGGGAGGGAAAGAATTGTCAAGGCTCATGCTTACATATTCATGTCAACTATTTCCCAGTCACCACCTTAAAGAGTTTCTTGTAGTCAAAAAAAAGCTAAGAATTAGCTAAGAGGCAAGGCTGGGCCTTGAGGGAGGACTAGAAGGCTAGTATTTGTACTTCAGAACAAGAAGTACTGTCAGCTGTGCATTCTGGTACACTACTTAATTATCTGTAAAATGGGTCCAACAGAACTTTGCTCAGAAGTCTGCTGTGAGGATGAAGTGAGACAAAGACTCCCTAGGCAAAGTACTCAGGCGATAGAGCTATTATTAGCAATGCTGAACAAAAACTGTGGTCAAGGGAGCAGCAGATCCCTAGGCACGGGGCACAACAGACGAACACATCACAGGTGGACACATGGAGACTAAGAATGCTGGTTCCAATGTAGCTGTCTCTCATGGCAGACCACATTTGCGGGAAGGAGAGGCCATAGAATTCTTTTTAAAAACCTTGCTTTGACACTATAGACAGCATTTACGATTAGAGACTTGCTCAGTAGCTGGGATTCCTAGTTTCCTGGCCTCTGGGTTTGAAAACGAGTCAATGTCAGAACTCATACAACAAGCCATGACAGCACAGAAATCAAAGGCCATGTGTGGAGACCATCCATGGCCATCTAACATCCTCTGAGCATCAACGATGTGCCATACTCGGGGGCAAGATGTGTAACCAACAGCCCAGCCCAGCCTGCAGGGAGCCTGGGGAGGCTGAGAACTGCAGCAGCTCAATTCCATAATAAGGGCTGCTCTTACCAAAGACAAGGTGGTGTGGGATCAGAAGTGAGGTCAACTCAGGTCATTGCTCTTCCCTGTAGGGAGAACATCTGATCTGGGCCTCCTGGGAGGACTAAGAAGCCTGGGGTAAGGTTGACGAAGCAGACTCCTCTGGAGTCCTGAAGAACCTGCGTAGACTCTAGGAAATCCAACTTGAAAGAAGCCATGACAGCTTGGGGACACATGCAGAGCTGTCGTAGACCACTGGTCAAAATCTGGAGTTTTCTTCATAGCAACAGACACTACTAGGACAGTGTGGGGGGGACACAGCCATCTATTTGGGGAGATTCCCCTGGTGACACTAGACATGGGCTGGAAGAGGCCGGTGGAGGAAGACCACCATGCAAACCTATCTGCTCAGCTCAATCCCACAGCTAAAGCTGTCGCTGACAAGCCGATAGAATAATCTACATTGGAGTACAGACACAGCACCAGCCACCCCAAAGCTCTTCCTCTGGGGGGGCAGCTCTCATCCTTCACTTAACTACATTCAAGTGATGACCACTGTAGCTTATGCCACTCCGACGCTCAGACTAGAAAATGTGGACTTTAGATGATAAAATAAGAACAAGCTGACATGGCAATGAGGTCACACTTTTGCCTCTTCTGAGCCAATACACAATTTGCTCTTGGTGAAACAGCCCAATATAATCAAATTAAACACAATTCCTATTACAAAAGAAGAAAGGCCAGAGCTGTTCCAATCATCCAATTCTCCTGCCTAGTTAAACTGCAGAACCTTCAGGAAAGGTTTTGAAAGCACGACCCATCAGTTCTAATTTTTAAAACTTATCCTTTCAGTCAAGACTAGAAAAAGGCCCATTCCAACTTTTATCTTCCTACAAAGTGCTGTTATCTTGGCCTGGTGTCAGGGGCTCTAGCTCTCTTTCTGCTGACAAGCAGAGACGAGAAAGATAAGATTGGAAACGAATCTCACTTCTCTGAGTAAATAAATAATCAATACTCATCTAAATGTAAATGAGAAGGTAGCCCCCTCTGATAACGGCGCTCTTATCAGAGAGCCAATTTTCTTCAGACATTTGGCCTCAACCAAATCACCATCATTCAGCCCTAGCCTAATGGCAAAAAATCGTAACTAAATTGAACCGATCACCAGAGATCAACTAAGTTCTGCCCTGGCCACTTCAGGTTCAAATGTTTGGGAATGCAATTTTGCCCCCATTAACTTTCAACAGCAATGAAGAGCCGACTGGTCAAGGGGGCAGCCTGTGTGAGAAACAAACCCCAGCTGGGGGCTGTCCAGGGGGCGAAGGGGAGTGGGTACATGCATAAACACCACTGCTGGAAAGACCACACCCCAAGTCTGTGACAGGAAGGCCAATCCTGCAGGTGGGCAGAGCACTCTTTCCTCATCTAAGGCCTGCCTCAAACTCAGAAGACATTTAATTTGCCTGATGAGCACACGAGTTAAAGCTTATTAAAGATGGAAATAAAGAAAGGGAGATATGAAAAAGTGACTATAGCTAAAAACAACACAAGGATTCAGATGATCAATTTCCTCCAACTCATTTGTCTCAGGCTTACATCTGGCCCAGCAGCGCCACACTGACCTGATTTTACTGAAAGAAGACGCCGTCTACAAGACAAATCACTTTCAACCACTGCACTGGGGTTTCCATTTCTTTGCTGCAAGACTCAATTCACTGCTGATGAGAGTATTGGGGAAATTATGACCATTATTGATAGGACAGCAAAACCACTTTTACACAGTAGTGTTCTAGTCGACAGAAAGCTTGTGCTCAACCATTAATGAAAGTGTCAGCTAGAATCAGAAATTAAAGACAAAGGCTGGCAAATGTCTAATTTTTAGAGCACATCCAGGACACAAACTCTAGTCTTTCATTCTTTGGAGAGGAACAGAACCTAACCAAGGAAGAGGGGTGGCCTGTTTTGCCCACAAATGCTGCTCTTTTGGCTGCCCTGGAGTCTAGGAGCACAGGCTCTTGAGGGTCTTTATCAGCTACTTCTGTGTGCTGTTTCCCAGCCTCTGTGAGCTTCTAACTCCTGACGGTGGAGGTGGAAGGAGCCTGGCATTAAAATGTGGGTTTCAAATCTGGCTCCCGTCTGACACCGAGGAAGCAAGATGGTTTAGAGCAGCAAGCAATAATCTAAGATATACGTAACACAGTGCCTGCCACAAACTAGGGTGTCATAAATGTTAACACACTGCTGGACAAATCTGACAAAATTATCAACCTGTTGTTTTTGAGAACAACTATCACTTCATCCCCAGGCCTAACAATGGCCATGGCCAACACCTGAGGGGTTCTGGTATCTTAGACAACACTACAAGGCGAGGCCCTGCTATCATCTTTGCAGCAGAGAGGGAAAGTCAACTACGGATTGTCCAGTCAGCCTGTGGTGAGGTCAGGCTCAGAAAGGTGTGTCTGAGCAGGGCCTGTGGTCTAAACCCCCTAGGCTACAGCCCACATTAGTTTTGCATTTTTAGATTAAAACAAGCAAAAAACAATTCATCATTGAGATGATTAATCAGCTTAGAAATGGATAAAGCGGTAGGGTGGGAGTAGGTATCAGGAAAGCCAGAATGGGCAGCTGTCTTAGGGGGTCAAACTCAAGATTCCAGCAGGCACTTAACCAGAACCAGCTGCTGGCTCTGCTTTTTTTTTTTTTTTTTTTTTTAAAGGGAGCTCTTTTCCTACATTAAATGATTTACAGAGTTACTGCCTCAATCCACAGTTCTGAAAGTGTGATTTCTTTAGGGTTTAACTATACCCATTTCTAGTCTTGTTACAACTTTTTTATTGCGATAGAAAACATTTACTGGAAATATGTTACTGCTATTACCAGGTCATAAAATAAAAAGAAAAATAGTTTATGTATTGCCATCATTTCCAATCATCAATCAGAGAGTGCCAAGGCAAGGAAAGGAAAGGGCGTGCAGCCAGGATCTCCTCCTTTGTGTAGGAGAAAATGCAGGGGCATCATAATTCTTCAGAACAAATCTCTTCTTGAACACCAGCTACAGGGCTGGGCTCGCAGAGAGCAAGAGCACACCTTGGCTGCGTCCTCCTTTGAGTAGCCTCTGCTTAACTCTCCCAGCTCAGAGCTCCTCCCAGCCACTTTTCTGGGATCCTGTGTCCTGAAGCACCCACAGGGCTGTGCAGGAACACTTTTGTGTATCTGTGACCTCCCCATGAGGTAGGGTGGGGCTTTAAAACCTCTGCTCTTGTAGGACTTTGTAAGTGTAGAATGACAACCTTTGTTCACTAGAAAGGCTTCAACAGGGTGGAACTTCAGATCCTACAACTCAAGTGCATTGCTGTGGGCTGCATTAAATACTGGTCATTAAATACCATGATCTATACTTAAGACATTTGCCACATCACCATCTTAATACTGCATGGCTTAAGTCACCACTGGGAAGCCATTAAGTAAATTATAGTAATCTGTGCACTGGGATGGCATATAGCTATTATAAAAAGAAGCTAGGGTAGTAAGACATGGGAAGAGTCCTGTAATAAATGACCAAATTAAAAAAAAAAAAAAAAACAGAAACCCAGATGTGCATGTCTATAATCTCACATCTGGGAGGCTGAGGCAGGAGGATCATGCATGGTATGTTGTCTCGAAGTGGCCCTCAAGTTGCTGACACCACGGCATCTGAGACAGCATGGTGAGGATGTAAACACCACCTTGTTTGAGCCAGGATTTATAACTTTATCACTTACCAGCTGTGTAACCCTAGGTAAGTTATCTAACTTTTCTATTCCTTAGTTTCCTGTCATCAAGGAGGAACAACAGCCCCTATCTTTCTGGGCTGTTTCAAGAATACACAGAAAGCCTCCACAGAAGCGTGTCTGATGCCCAGTTCACATTACATCCAAATGCCTGGTTTGCTACTCTTATCTTTAGTTCCCCAGCAGCAGTCGGAACCTCTGGAGGCCTGTCACAGCTTCCTCATCTTCTTCTCTTATACAGATGTGGTAATCAAGAGAGAGAGACTCCAGACCCTTGGACCTCTACCTAGTGGTCCCGCTATATTGGGCTGTGGTGTGTGCGTGGGTCCAGTTGGGCTGAATTATGAGTCCCGTGTCTGCCCTGCCAAGTGGCTGGGGCCATGCTGGGCGGACATTGGGCTGTGAGAAGCTGCAGGGCTCCAATCCAGGGGTGAGGGAATACAGTTTGAGACCCCATGGGGGCCGGAGTTCTTGAGTTGGGGATCCCCGGGCCAAGGGGTGGCCGGGAACCCACTGGTCTCTGGCCCTTGGGCACTCAGGTGCCAGCCTAGAGGCCGTGGAAAGGCTGGGGGTGGGGGGTGGCGTATGGGCTGGATCTACCCACAGCCGAAGGAGAGAGGGGGAGAAGATGAGCACCCAGTGAGAAGGAGACGCTTGGTCACAGGGAGTCGCTTGGCTGGGTCATGGCTGGCTGGGCTAACTCCCTTGAATTGGTGGCCTCTGTGGCTGGAATGTAGAAAGTTAGTTGAGAACCTTCTCCATGGTTCCCCATGGTGGGCTTCAAAGAAGAAAGGTAGTAGTCTAAGGTCTTAAAATGTTTATTGACATGGCGGAAAATAGATGAAGCTATACCCCATGTTCTCAGGGCGGGCTTGAGGTTAAACGCGAGGAGGAGGGTCTGGGGAGAAATGCTTAATTGGCTATGACCTCTGGCCTTTAGGTATCTTATGAATATGGAGATGTCTCTAGGCTCTGTGGCGTGTAGTCACACCCTCTACCTGTGCTACATGACCAATGGCCACAAACCTCTCTTTGGGAGGGGCTGTAGAGGGCTGTGGCTATGTGAAAACAACCAGGGCCCAGGGGCAAGGCCAAACTCCTACCATCCCTGAGGGTCTCCAGGGTTCGAAGCCAGCTTGACCAGGTACCCAGCTGCCACTCACAGCCCACTGCCCCATACCACTAGTCTCTCACCTCTTCATCTCTCTATACATTCTCCTTCTGTAAGAGTAAAACTTTGCCTAAATGGCCTCTGTACCCTCTTGGGAAGCCCAAATAAAGTATTTCTTGTTCTAGATGGATGCTAGCTGGGGTGAGAAGCATATGTCAGCAGCCTGCATTCCTAGGGCAGTCTCAGTACACAGGTGTGTTTAGGATGTGCTGCCTGCTTGGTGCTTCCAGCCTAGTTAGCCCTCTCAACCACCTCTTCCTCCAGAGTGGGGGCTCTGTCTCTGTCTAATTCCTCCCAGGGAGGCTCCTGCCAGTGCCCTAATTCTGCCTCCTGGGGATGCAAGGAGTCAGTGTAGGTCAGACCCTGAGGTTGGACAACTAGAAACCTCAAAACTTAGAGGCTAGAAGCCACTGGACAGAGGGCTCCTGCCATTAAAACAGGCAGAGAATTGGCTAGAAGGGTGAGGAGAACTCACCACATACATCTTGTCTCAGGTAGGTAAATGGTAGGTAAAAGTTCTCTTCAGAGTCAGGAGGTCTGAGATTACTTGGAATAAAAGAAATATTCTTTTCCTCTTTAGGATTCAGAAATCACTTGTTAGAGGATGGAAATCTTTAACACTTTCCCAAAGCATCTAATTTTTCAACTCGGTATGTTTCTCTTAACTTGAGTTGCTGTGACATTACCAAATTTTACATACAGTTATCTGTTGCTCTGTAAAGAAATACAGATGGTTTCTGTGGAAATAAACAGTCATTTATTTTAAACAATTGTAAAATAGTTTATGGAAACCAGTGGGGTAATGCATTCAAATAAATGCCAAAACTGGTTGATGGGGAGCCAGGGTGCTAAATCACACTGCTGAGGAATTCAGCTGTGGGGAACAGATAGTAAATCCAGAGTGACAGAATTTCCCGTGATAGCAAAGGTTTCTGACATCTAGTCCAGTACTCAAACCCATTTTCCTTAACACAGCACTGACAGGCAGTGAAATTAGTGAGTTAAGTCACAAGCACCTAAGGACAAAAAGAAAAGGAACAAACAAAAAGGAGAGCATGCCTCTGCAGCCTAGAGCCGGGATTCCAGCCAGCGTCAGTGAGGAGGTGCACAGAGCCAACTGTTTCTAGTCACTAGACTGTGCTCTGATTCCGGGGAATCTGAAGGCTACCTTTAAACCCACTGAGGCCAGAGACTGCTTAAGGCATAGCACATCCTCTCAGTCTCTGCTCTGGAAAGGACGGTAGTGGCAGGTATCAGAACCAGTGTTCAGCAAACAGCACTGGCAACGGCTGTTGGCCACAGGCCTGCTAGTGCTCCTACCAGTGAATTTACTCAGATGTTCTCAGCACTGTTGCCATGACCCAAACAAGTCACTGCAGATAAGAAGGAAAGACTCCATTTAGTTTCTAGAGACTTCAGGGTGCACAGGGCACTCAGTCTTCCTCCCTTGCTGTTCTTAGTGCCTAAGCTCTGCTGATTCCACCCACTTGCCAAGCTCCCTTGTATGCAGACCATCAGCACATAAAGGTCTTGTAACTGTCTCCAGCCTCTGGTCATTCTTTCTTCACCCACCTGTCAGAGGTGCTCTCTAGAGGCAAACTCTGAAGGTTTCCTCTGGAGCTGCTCACTAGGCTCTCCCTCTGTCCTCATTTCCTGTTCTGTGCTCTAGGAATCACCATGCTGGTCCCCTTGTAGTTCACGATGCTCTTCATGGTTCCTTGTCTGTACCCCTGTATCACTCCTTCACTCAGCACCTGTGCAAGCGGATCAATGAGCTTCCCTTGGGTTTATCACGGAATGTGTACCTGTAAGGAGCAGATTCTCATAGGTCCCAGATGATCCTCCAGCCTTCCTACAACAGGCAGGTTGTAGCACATTCCCTGTCCCCATGGGTGCTGCTCCAAGCAAGATTTCTACAATCCCAGGGGGCCAAAAGCAAGCTTCATTTTTAACAACCTGACTTGGCCTTCGCATGTCACTAAGGTAATGGCCCTTGCCTCAGGGGCCAGGTGCCCTGCTCAGTTCTCAGCATGCTCTCAGTGTACTTCTCTGAAATCCTGCCCTAACTTCTGTATGCATGGATCTCCTGTGCATAAATTCTACATTTATGTGAACCCAACTGTACTTGCTAGCTAAGAATGGAGGACAAGAGAGGGAATGACCTGACCAGGAAAACAATGTAAATAATGTGTGGAACTCCACTTGCCATGATTCTCAACAGCTCCACAAATGACTGGCTTATTCATCTTTGAAATGATGCAAGTTGGTCAATGTGTGATGAATGACTGACTGAGCTAACTGGGCAGATGGTGGTGTCTCAGTTTTCCAGCTCATTTTATACTCTGAGCATCTTTCTGGCTAAGTTTGATTTCACTAGTTGCAATTACTCATTCCTAGCTTTCATCTGTTCTAATATGAGAGAATAAAAAGTTAACTGTATGACACTTCATGAGAAAACTTATTACACTCTGTAGGTCTCCAAGAATCATTTTTCAAGGCATTTTTAGGAGGTGATTCTGATGATGAGACTTTTGCTTACTGCTTGCTTCTGTGGCTCAGCTCTGTATTAGCACGTGACTCTCTGTGCAGTTATCCCTGGACGCTAAACATTACCTGCTTTCTTGGTTTTTGTGCCGGAATATACCACCCTCCCCTACAGACTTTTTAAAACATCAGCCCCACCTGACAGCAGGGCTCCTTTCTGTCTGTCCCATCTTTCTTCCAACAAACATGTACCAAGTGGAGCCATGCTTTAAGCCAGGAAATCCACACCCTAAGTAGTTCTTGAGTAGATGAAACCCTGTGCAGTTCTTCCCAACAGCCACATGGGCTCTGGCTACAGTACTTCCCACTAAAGTGGGCAACCTTTAAATCCCAGCTCCCTGTCTCTAAACTGGGGGTGGAACCCCACTGATTCAAGTGGTTGCTGCAATAGTTAAGGGAGGCGCAGACACAGGCTCAGGACTCAACCTGGCATACAGTGATCACCGAAGAGGAGCTCAGCATACTCTGCTGTGCCCAGCTCTCAAGATACCAGACAGGTAAAAAAAGAAATTACAGATCCTGTTTTATTTTAAGCTAATTGTGACATAACTAAAAGTTTAAGCATGCTTTTCCTGTGTGACAGAGGGAAAGAAAAATGGCAGCTGAGGGGTCGAGGCTGTCATCCCGATTCCTTTCTGGGAGCTTTCTCTCTGGTTTCATCTATTATCTAGGAGCTGGCTGCCCTGCTGGCTTTCCATTTGCCTTGCTAATAACAGTAAATCCAGCAGCTTCCACTGCAGTTCCTGTCTCCTTCAGCTGACTCCCAGGCCAACCAGCATCTCTTCTCAGTTCATGTCAGATGTTCCCTGGGAAGTCCTGCTGAAAAGAAAATTTATGACAAAAGTTTCTCCTGCTTTTAACCCTTCTGCTTATCAGGGTGCTCCAAAAGAATGTAGGTCTGGTCAACACGCACCCTGCGCTCTCACTGCTGCTATGACAAGGGTCTCACAGCTCTGGACGAGCTCAAATGAGCAGCTGGGCACACAGAGGCCCATGTTTTCTGCTGTATCTCCTAGGGATTTAAGTCAAGCTGAGACTCCTTGGCAGCTATAGTCTCCCAGGTCTCAAAGTAGTTACAGCCATCAAACACACAGACAAAACCAAAATAGGACCCAAAACCAATGCTATAGCACAGAACGTGAATGGGATGGGGACTCACTTGAAACCGAGGGCAGACACATGGCAAGGTGGGGGGAAGGGGACACAGTGTGGACCTTGTAGTCTCAGTGCAATGCCACAGAGAAGACACACATGACAGAAATACAGGCATGCAGGCTAGGACACCAAGGAGCTAGTAGAAGGAAGGATGAGAGTGGAACCAGGCAGCCCTTCCAAAAGGCAGGCCTTACTCCACAGTCAACAGACAAAGCAGCAGCCTACTGTGTAGCCTGGACCATATTTTACTGATGAGGACAAAGTGCTCAGAGTAGAAAGGCCTGACCAAGGCCACCCAGTGGGCAGCATATGCAGTGGGCTTTATGCCAAAGGAGAACCTCTCCTGCCTCAGTGGTGATTCTTGACACATATCAAAGCTGCAGAGAGGCAGCACTGCAGGATCTCAGGAGACAGGGGGTACTCCACAATGTCTTCAGCAATGGCTGCCTGCTGGGGCCCAGGCTCCTTGGCAGAGGCAGCAGTGCAGCTCTTGGTACAGAGATTCTCACCACAGGGTTTTCATTCAAAGTATGTTCAAGCATCATGGGATAGCTACACTTTATCTCAACAGGACTTCTATGACTTCTCTCCACAAAAGTTACATGGCGTGATGAGCCAGATCAGTGGATTCAGTAAACCGATTTCTGTCCTAGTTTTAAAGGAAAAAAGACGTCACAATGCACATGTGACAGCTGTTCGGGACTCTAATGCTATGGAAAGCAGCTGTTTCCATCTCTCTTAGAAGTATTAGTCATTCTTAGAATGGGAACACATATTAGGCTGATAGCTTGTGCTTTGACCCACGGAAAATCCAGGTCACAGAGATGCAATGTTGGCCAAGTCACCGCTCGACAGCCATGCTCACATAGCATTTGCTCTCATGGAGTCTGGAAATGTTTATGACAGGAAGCAACTATTTAATGATGTTCTCAGAGAAACCTGACATCCAACCGATAAAATGGATGGTAGCTTTTAGTGAAAACGAAGTTTCCAAATAGAGAAAGTCCAAACAAGGAGAAAAAGGAGAAATCTTTCTAAAGTGAAGAATTTGAAAGGAAGCTTTATTTTTACTTTCATCAAAGGTCACATACAATTTGGAAATAAACAAAACTCAAGCCCTAGGATAAAGCCCAGGGACTCCCACCGTCCCAAGCCCCACCTCACAGGAAGTTAATTTAAGTTTTTAGGGTATTTCTTCTGGTATACACTTTCAGATTTTTTATTAGTATGTTTATTAGGTGATTTTAAAATGTGATCATCTAGATCAGACAGTATCTATCCGTGCCCACTATAGAAGAAGAGAAGTACACAGGCTGTGCACCCCTGACCCCTCTCACACCTTTAGAATGTGAGTCTGTTGTGTATGTCTTCTGTACATGATATGTACAGCGATTCCTTCTACTGCGACAATCTACTGCGACAACTGCCTGGCTGTGGCATGCTCCTCTGGGTCCTGATGATGCCTGAGAGATGTATATATGTACATGTATATATATGTACATTTATACACACATATATGCACATACACATATATACATAATACATACACATTTTTTTTTGGTCATGGGAGCTGTGTGGCAATGCTGCATAATGTGTATGGCCTTTTGATTCAAAGATATTTAAGTGTGTATTTAATGGTTCAACTCTGAAAAAGCTTAGTCTCTCATAGTGAAAATGCAATAAATTATTCCTAACCAAGATGGTGGTCTGATGGGCTGGAGAGATGGCTCAGCAGTTAAGAGCACTGACTGCTCTTTCAGAGGTCCTGAGTTCAATTCCCAGCAACTACATGGTGGCTCACAACCATCTGTAATGGGATCAGATGTTCTCTTCTGGTTTATCTGAGGACAGAGACTGTGAACTCATATACATAATAAGATAAAAAAAATCTAAAAAAAAAAAAAAAAAAAAAAAAAAAAAAGGCCGGGTGGTGGTGGCACATGCCTTTAATCCCAGCACTTGGGAGGCAGAGGCAGGCAGATTTCTGAGTTCAAGGCCATCCTGGTCTACAGAGTGAGTTCCAGGACAGCCAAGGCTATACAGAGAAACCCTGTCTCGAAAAACCAAAAAAAAAAAAAAAAAAAAAAAAAAAAAAAAAAAAGATGGTGGCCTGGGCCAGCAGCCAGTGAAGAGGCTGCAGGTCATGAGACAGCTGTTTAGTTGATTTTACAAAATACATCAGCCACCACCTCTGGGCCAACCAAAGTTCTGGCAAACCAAAAGGAAATCATTATTGTCCACAAGAAGCTTTCATTTTATATAATTAATTTACCTAAGTTCAACATCCCTCTTCCAAAGGAAGAGGAGCCGATCATACTTGTCTTTAGAAAGGCAGTCATCAACAACTGGAAAGGTTACCATGTTGCTGGTGTCAGTCCCAGGTCTGCTGCAAAGCCAAGATGCTGCAAGGCTTAGGCGAGTCCTGCCTACCTTCCCAGCCACTGCCGAGCCAGGTAGAGTCACTCAGTCTCTGGGAGTCTGTCTGGCTCCTGCTGCTTGGCCCAGTGCTGGTGGACAGGACTGGAGGCTCATGGAAACAAGGAGAAAGTGGGAACATGTCTGATCCTGGAAACAGGACGTTCCTTCAGTTGAAACACAGAAGGACTCGTGAAGCTACAAAAAAGAACTATTGTCCTTACATCTTGTTGCTTTACTCTCTTCTTCCCACTAGACCATCTTCTTCATGCACTGCCCAGCGCAGCAGAGGCTGCCAGAATACTTACTGAGGACTAAGGATGCTTTGACACCTGATGCTTGAAAAATCTGCATGACCCTTCAGTCTGCTTGTTTGTTTTACTTAAATTGTACTTCGTCTTAATTCACATTGTTCCACTATTAAATATAGTAAGGGGGAAACGCAGAACACTCACGTTTTGCTATGGTCTAGTATTTCTTTTACTTAGTGGTGACAGTCTCTAGGAATACAGAAGAGCCCTATGGCCACGAGTCTCCTGTAGCACTAGAGCTTTACTTGTACCTCACTGGCTTCTGTGGAAATCCAGTTTGATGACACAGCGGCACTCACACACTTCATCCTGTGACTTAGGGAGTCATAGAGGTGGGGGTGGATAATAGCCGTCTCCCTGTACAAGCCTGATGCTGCTGGCCTGAATTTAAACTATCTTTGTCTCTAGAAGTTATCACAATAAGACAGAAAAAGAAAGCCTCACTGACTAGCTCTTGCTTGGGTTTCTGAGACTCATGGAGCCCAGGTTGGCCTTGAAGTCCTCATCCTCTTGCTCCTACCTCTCAAGTGTTGGGATCCCAGCTTCTTTTTCCCAATGTGCCCACAACAATTACAGGTACACGGTAGAAAGCTCTTCTATCTGCAACTGACCGAAAAGGAAGAACTCTGCTGCCATATTGCAGCTGCTGAAAACTGCCTTCTAAACTGCTTATGGAGGAAAATGGCTCTTGTGTCAGACCTCTGCAGGCAGTGGGTCAGGGTGGAGGATGCTTGGCTGGTCTTGGAGAGGTCTGCAGGGGTGGGCTAACTCTTGTCAAGGAGCGCTTTTATGCAAAGTAGCTAAACTCAATCTTGGCAGAGGAAGAATTTTTCCAGCTGGCAACAGGATCCCTTTTCTGGCATGCCTGCAGAAAGGGTCTTCTGCTTGTGCTGGGTGGGGGAAGACCCATACTCCTCCCAGAGACACACACAGCACCTTGAGCCTCTCTGTTTGTAATAATCCTACAGTCATTCTCATGACACCCTCTTCATGCAGCTGTTCCTGAAAAGCAGCAGTCACCCTGGGAAGAGCTAACCCTCTACCACAGAAGCACGCAAATGCCACTTGTAAGTAAGTTCCTTGGCAGCACCCTTCTGCTGGCTTTACCTCCAGACTCTCTGGCACAGGAAGCTGATGACATAAGCTGTGTGACAAAGGAGTCTTGAGCTATCAGCCCTCCCCTATCACGGCATGGGCATCCTTGTTAGGAAAGCAGCTGTTTCGAGGAAATGGCACTTCCAGCAGGCTCAAATTCAAGAGTACCACAAAGGCTCCTTCTAGAGCACACTAAGTCTTCTACAGACTTAACTTACTGGAAAACAGAAAGTTATAGGCCACATGAGTAGAAAGAAAGTAAAGCAACGTCTCCAGAGAAATTGAGGCCCAAGGGTGATGATGACAGAGATGACAACACATGACTTCCACTGAGTTCTTTGTATGGATTAAATATTTTATAAGCACCCAGTGACCTGACAACCTTCTTTTCAGAGTGTGACTGAGGCTGCAGGGCTGCTGTGACTACTTGCCTCATTTCACAGCTTATCAGAGGTGCTGCTGAGGACTCGAGGTGATTTAGTTTCAAAGTCTAGGCTTTTCCTACAGAATCACCATTCTGGAAGGAAGCAGATTGGTCTTTCTACGAGAGGGGTGTACACATGTCTCCATTGAGCTATGTGTCCTGAAACCCAGTAGGAGGACACACCATGCAGTCGTGAACAGGACAACATAGGGACCCATGAGTTTATGTCCCAGGTTATTCATTACTACCATGTAGCCTCTGTGAGCTCTCATCATCTCATATATAAAATGAAATTAACAGCCAACTAAAATACATAAGTTTGAAAAGTGCTGATGTAAGCGGTAATAATTATTATCAATCTGTAATTTTACAAGGGAAGTTAAAACCACGGGCCAATGGAAGAAAGAAACCATGACCTCAAATGTTATTTAACATATTATGTACAGAAAAACAAACTATCCCATATCACCGGGTATCTTCCTGTGCTGCTCTGTGTCTTACTAGCTTGAAAGTCTCTCACTAACCCAGAAACTCACTGTTTTGTCTAGACTAACTAAGCAGCCAGTTCTTGAGATCTGCCTGTCTCTGCCTCCCAGTGCTGGACTGAGAGGCATATGCAGTGCACCTAGCCTTTTACATGTCTGGCTAGGATTTGAACTCAGCTCCTTGTGCTTATAGGGTAAATGGTTTGACCACTGAGTCACCTTTGCAGCTCCCCACCCTCCATTTGATTATTAACTTTGGTAGCTCTGAAAAGCTGAGATGTACACAAAACGTTCAGGTACCTGCTGCCACATTCCATAGCTGATTGATACTTGACTATATTTGCTCTAGCAAGTATTTACCGCATACCCATCTTTTCAAATGCATCTGAACCAAGAGACAGATACTAGTACATTTAGAACACTCTGTAGTTAAATGATTAACAGAATTCAATGTTTATAATTCTCTTTTTACTTTTAGGCACAATAAGTGCTATTTGCTCACCTGTGCTTGTGCAGCCCAGCCCTTGACCTCACAAGGATTGTCAACACACAATCTATTGCCCTTAGCCTAGAATGCTTAACAGCCTTTCATAGTAAGGAAGGAAATTCTGTGGTTGAGAAATATTACACAGAGCTTAAAAATCTAATTTCATCTGTTATCTATTATCAATACTCACAAATTGTGCAGGTGCGTTTATACACACACATACATACACACACACACACACACACACACACACACACACACACACACACACAGAGAGAGAGACATACACTCCCCATTCTTGGCATTTACAACCATAAAAGTAAAACAGGATACAGCCCAGGTCACAAGGTCTTTTGTAAAGGATAAACATAAAAATGCTGGGAATACTATAAGTTTCCAATGGACATCAGAGTCATTTCGGGACTTTCTCTCTACTTCTTTCCCCCTAATTTAAAGACGCTGCTTTGAAAAAGAAAGCAGTAATGAGGTAAGAAGAAAAAAAAAAGTTAAATGAGAGATGTGGGAAAAGGCACCTCTCTGCATAGGCAGTCCTCTCCCAATTTATCCACTCTGACTTCAGCTAATTAAACATCCGTCTCAACGGCCTCCTCAGCAAATTAGTCATCCCCACTTTGTGACACTGATTGTTGGTTGCAGCCTCTCCCCACTTGCTGCCATTTCCAGAAACTTGTAGGAGTTTTCTCACCAGGCACATGGCAAGGAATGATGCAGGGTCCCCATTAGCCCCCTACAGTTGCCCTTGGTACCAGTGCTGTTTATAACGCTGCCAGCCATGTCCTCAGACATGCCTTCCCAAAAGAAGCCTGCTCAGGGGTGACAATTCTGTCTACATTTCTGAGTCCCAGTGTAAGATGCACTTTCCAAGTGCTAGTACATATACCAGACGGAAAGGAAGTATTAAATAAGCATTTCATTGAAAATCTGTTTTATGATAGCTTTGATGAGGAAGGAAGGAAGTAGTACAAGGTCTCAAAGGGACTGAACTGAATTCTGGTAAATCATCACAGATCCTCTGAGCACTGAAGCTTTGTGAGTGGATCAAACAAGCAGCAGGCAAACAAGTAAAGCTGCCTGGCCTAGATGTGCCCCTCTCTCTCTCCACAGCTGTGTGAGCACATGCTCCTTTTCACCTGCCTGGGCAGAGAGAGAGAAGGCCGGCGGGGAAAACCCCGCTTTGCACTATAGGATACATTTTACACTTTAATCCAGTCAGACCTCTCGCAATGCCTTCCCCCCTTAAAAGACCTCACTGTCCATCTTAAATGGTAGCATCTTTTAGGAAGACAAATGGCTAACAAGCCCATTTGAAGATACTTAAGTACACTGAAGACTGAGATACACAAAGTAAAATGAGACACTAACAGCTATCTGTCCGTGTGGAAAAGCTGAAAGACTGGTAGAAGACAATGTTGGTAAGCTGTGGGAGCAGGTACCTAATCTGCATACTTCAGGAGTGGGAGGGCTGTGTAAGAGCTGCTCAAGAGATCATCGGTCTCTCTTTGTGTGTTTGTGTGTGGGTGTGTGTGAGAGAGTTTGAACGTGTTTGAATGTGTGCATGCAGGAGATATGGAAGCCAGTGGTCAGTATCAGGTACCTGCCTTATGGCTCTCATCTTTGAGATGGCTTTGCATTGAAGCTTAGGCTAGGTGAGCTCCAGGGATCTTTCTGTCTAGTACTGGAGATAAACAGTAAATAACTATACCTAACTTTCATGTGGGTGCTGGAGATCGGAACTTAGGTCCTCATGAGTGTGTGGCAGGCATTTTACCCACTGAGCCACCCCCTCTGCCTTCAATATTTTCAATAAGCAAATCACTGACAAGCAATCCCTTATTTGGCACAAATATGCAATAGTCATACAGGACTGTTTGCTTCATGTTTTGTATACTAAAAAGTCAGAAATAATCCAAATAACTTAAATGTTAGGTTAAACACATTTAACTAGAATGGTAACACAGACATTATATCATAAACACATTTGATATCACATATGCACCTCTCACTTATCATGAGCTGGCCCGATGGCTCTAAGTGAGGAATTAAAAGCATTCTATCACATGCGTTTAATGCCAGCAGGCAGCGGCAGGTGGATCTCTTATGAGTCCCTAGCCAGCCTGGTCTACATAGTAAGTTCCAAACTAGCTAGAGCTACATAATGAGGTCCTCTCTTAAAGAACCCAATACACAAATAATTAGTAGAATGAGGGTTAACAAGATGGCTTAGCGGGTAAAAGTGCTTCCTGTCAAATCTGGCAACCTGAAGGTGAAGAGGAGATCTGATTCCGAACAAGTTGTTCTCTGCCCTCCACATGTGCACTATAGCATGTATACATGTCACACAGACACCTACAAAATAAGTAGATGCTAAAGATTTTTCACAGTAAAACAAACAAGCAAACAAACAAATACCAGGGACCATATGTGTTCACAAACTTGGTCCATGTGCCTATCTGTACGTGAAATGAGTAAAAACCCAAAAGGAAATTATCTGAGTAAACTACATACTTTTGCCAGACACACCTCCAGAATCTTTCCCACAGTATTTAGTTGACAAGGCCAGCTTATGCCTCCGTCTTCTGAGACTGGCTCCAGGAGCCCAGGCTGCAGCTTCATCCTACTCCAATGTTCCCAAATCAACTTCAGCTCCAGAAAGGAAATGATATTCTGACTGGTGTCCTCCTTTTCCTCCCTGAACACAATGCTTTACATCTGCATCCAGGGCTCCATCATCTGCCATAGAGAGGTCATCTTGTATATTGTATAAATGCCTCACTTGTCAATTAAAGCCTATAGCCTATGGCTTAGGCGGGAAATAGAGATGGGACAGTGGGAGGAGAGAGGAGCTGGAAAAGATGTGAGGAGATGGATGCACGGTTTCGGAGCACAGGTAACCAACCACGTGGCAAGCAAATGTAGATTAAAATACAAGGGCTATCCTTAGTTATGATCTGGTCAGAGAAGAGCCTAGCTATCTGGCCAAGGCATTTGTAAATAAATCTGAGTCTGAATCTTCTTTCTGGTAGCATGGGGCTGGGAGGAGGAGCCAAGATGCAAGTATAGCAGCCTGCTGTCCTACTTCCTCTGGAGACTGCAGTCATGTCTTCCCTCAGGTTCTGCAGTCTGTCATCTACCTGGCACAACACACTCAGTGACTGTTTGAAGAGGAATCCTCATTAGACTGCCCTCTTGCCATCAAAATAAAGGTCAAATTTAACATGCTTCACAAGCATGCCCTAGCCCCAAGTGAGCATGCTACCCTCACACTTTCACTAAGCTCCTCCTACAGGAGAAGAACACTAGGCTGATTGCCCAATCTTGTCCCTCCTCGACAACCTCTGCCAAAAGCATATTCTGATAATCTTCTCTGATGCCCTAAGACTGAACCAAGTCTCCCCTGGGGCTGTACTTACCTTTTGCTTATCATGTTCATGGTATTATAGCTACCTGCTTATTGGCCTGCCTTCTCAGCTAATCAAGAAGCTTCTTTTTTTTTAAATTGGATATTTTATTTACATTTCAGATGTCATTCCCTTTCTCCATTTCCCCCCCACCCAGGAACCCCCATCCCATCCTGCCTCCTCCTGCTTCTATGAGGATGTGCCCCACCCACCTACCCACTCCCACCTCCCCACCCTCGAATTCCCCCACACTGGGGCATCCAGCCTTCAGAGGACCAAAGATCTCCTCTGCCACCTATGCCCGACAAGCTTCTTAAGAGTCAGGAAATCTCTAGTGCCTACACTCACCCGCTACATCATCAGCCCTTATAAGTGACCTAGTAAGTGACCCTCCAGTCTGCATTTATCACCAGGGCCTGACTAGGTTCCTGCTCTCATGATGTGAGGTGTCTACGCTCTCAGTGCGTCTCTTCTGCTTGAGATGATCTCATCTTGCCTCACAGCAAAGTCCTAGTCAATCCTCAAGAAGATGTCAAAGAATCACTACAGAGCATCTCCTCTGGGCCTGTTCCTCCAGTAGTTTTCAGCAGTGTAGTTCCTTATCTGTGATGTGTCTGCTAGAAGACTTACCACATTTTAATGTCTCCTTTCCTGTGATTTTCCAGTGTGGAACTGGCACTGCTATAGCATTTGATGACTTCTGTAAACCAAGTGGCATGTCAGAGCGACACCTCACTTCAGTACATATGTGTATGGATGAGTCTACTCAGCCACTTGTTAACGTTGAGGGGTGTAAGGCTGAGCGGGTAAGGGCATCTCACAAACACCACAGTTCTCTCATTCTAAGTAGATACTGTGATCTTCTAGGCAACCCTACAATCAAGCAGCACTGGCCATCAATATGGACATTTAGGGCAGTGATATTTCCTGAGAGCTAAAGCTAACTCCCCAGTGAGCCCATGGAGTGCCCTTGTCTTGGAGCTGTGTGTACCTCGGTTCTACCACCCAGCCAGTGCATCTTCTCTCTTCCTTTCCTTCTGCCTTTTCATTAATCTAATCTGTGCAGTGACTGCCCTGGATGAAGTGAATGAATAGATTTTGTAATGGGAAAGGAACTTCTGAAAGATTAGCGACTAGTAGGAAGAGTAAGTGCTGGTCAAACGCAGTTTTGGCAAATGATAGATTTCACGTCGCTCTGATGCGGCAGTTGTGAGAGCCATAACACCCTTCTAAAATAATTGGGTCTCTAAAGTGGTTCCAAAAGATTTTTGCTTGACATAAATTCTCTAAATTTCCAGGCTTTCTGGATAAAATAGTTGACTGCAATGCCATCCTTAACGTGCTCTGCTCTGTACTGGAGAAGATCCATCAGGAGCCTCGGAGCACTGCAGACAGAGGGAAGCTCAGGTGAGATGAGACAACAAGATAAAGAGGCAGGGGTGGTGTCTGGAGGAATATTTAATTCTGAGATTCTTGCCTGGGGCACTTCTGAGTTTCACATTTAAACACCTAGCAATCCTAATTTAGTCCAGCATTTCCCACTGCATCACAAGACACTGAGTGCTGAATCTTTATTTCTTACTCAGCTCCCATGCATGAGTGGCATCACTTGATTACTTATTTTTTCATAAGAAGGAGTTGTCTGCAGAAATTGCTACCTTTTGTAAAAACAAACAACCACCATTAAATGGTCCTGTGTCCTCTTCTTAGGAATATCTGCTATAGCATAGGGAGACTGCACATTGGTCCCTGGCTTACAAGCTTTGTTTTCACACAAGAAAGGGCACTGAGTCTCTGACTTATAATTCTATGTGAAGTAGGACTCAACCTGATGCAGAAGACACTTGTGCTCACATGAGTCTCCACAGGTTTGGCACAGAGCAATTGTGAGCAACAGTGCTCACAACTGTTAAAAACTTGACTCTACTACACAGATGTGTCCTGCCTCTTGTGGTACTGAGGATGGTATGCAGGGCCTTACATAGTCCCGGTAAGTGTTCTATCACCGAGCCACATCCCCAGACCAAGTTTTCCCTTTATAATAGGGCAGTCCAGGCCAGGTGTATGTTGCTTTAAGAAAGCTAGACATAAAACATTAGAACTGACACCAATATAGACAAACTGTGCAATTACAAAAAGAATTCCTGGCTTTATGTTGAGCTTCACCACGGGGTTCCTCTAAATGCTGCTCTTCCCTAGTGCATTCCGATCTCACAATCAATGAACAGTTCTGTTTACAGAATTTTAAATTTGTTCTCCCATTAGGGTTCTAATAAGCAACATGGTACAAATAAAAAGAGTATGGGGTTTGAGGTCAAAGAAGCCTGGGCTCTAATTTAGGTTTGCCATTTACTTGCTGTAGAAATCTGGGTAACTAGCTTCCCGGAAAGTGAGGCCTGGAAGGTTCTGATTATACAGCTCCCGATGCCACAGAGTGCCGTGTTTCCCTGTCTCTTCATTTTTCTGACATGGTATTTGGTATTTGTAACCCCCCCCACCCACCAAGTGCTTGTGCAACTTAAGTGTGGTGGTATCTGTAAGTCCACAAAGACGCATGGGGCAAGAGCTCTTGGCTCCCTGCCCCAACGAAAGAAAGATCCTGCATCTGCAAAGACCAACTCCTTCCTGTCACAAATGCCCCTAAGACACCCCTGATAAATAGCACATTCATTTATATTCAACTTTCTGAGCATGTCTGGCATGAATGTGAGGCCTTCTGTGACTGAGGACACAGGCTCTGACATTGCCCTCTCCCTTGCTGAGGTCACTGGCGGACCTGGAACTGTCAGAGTGTCATCCTCTGGACTTCCTTCCCTACTAATTCCCCATCTCTGTGTCCTTTCCTTTCTTTGAGCCTTGGTGTATCTCACAATGACTATGAGTTTGGATTTTATTCTGAATGCAGATAGTTGTCCTCAAAGGATTTGGAGCAGCTATGATCACATTCACAGTTTACAAGGTGTCTCTGGTGGTTGTGTATACCACAGGCTGCAAGTGCTAAGAGCAGTGGCAGAGAAGCCAATCAGGGGCTCGTGCAGTGTTCCAGATGAAAAGTCACAGTGACAGGACAGAGTTGAGACATGTTCCATAGGTGAAACTCACCTGTCTCACTAACGTCATGGCATGGGGAGCTTGGTGCTGGAGTATGGCTCTGTGACTAGGTGCATGGTGGTGCTGGTGACTGTGTGAGCCCCTGCTGCATGTCTCTTAGGGTTGATCTTACTGTAGTTTCTGTTAAGTCAGTCAAACAGCATAGTATACTGGAATGTTCTTTTCACAGAGATTGCCCTCCCTACTCAAGTCTTTATGGTATACACATGAAGGTCTCTGCTCAAATGTCTATTTCTTAGGAAAGGGGAATTCCCTGAGCACCTTCCTGTGTGGTGTAGTCATCTCCTCTGCCTCTGTTCTTTTTACTCTCTACCCCTTATGTCTCCTTTCCCTCTACAGTATAAGGGTATCCTTGGCAAGTGTTTTGTTGTGCCACTGTCTCCTTGCACTCAGGCCGGGTCTAATGAACAGGGGAAGTGTGATGAATAGACGAATATATAATACAGTTACCAGTGCACTCTGGGTCAGCATGCAGGCTACACATGAATGTCTAATGGGGAACTCAAGACCCAGTCATCTGTCTGTCACATGGAATCCCCTGCAAGGTCCATGGCTGCCACTTACTTCCACCACCATTGTCCCCTCCCAGCACATGCACAGCAGGGAAGGCTGCTTGAGAAGCAGTGAGTGAAGCACTGAGAACTATTGGGCATGCACTGCCTCTGGCTCTCAGCAAAGAGGACAAGGAGGAGCCAACACTTCTCTAGGTGAAATATTCTCAGACAAGCAGAAACATCAAAAGGCCATTAATACTGTAAAAACATATATATATATATATATATATATATATATATATATATATATAAACCCTCAAACTAAAAAAGTATGTCTACATTTCAAAATGCAACAAAGAGGTCGTTAAGGAAAAGTCAGCATGCTTTTCTGTTCCTTTCAGCAGATAACAGAAAAACTGCCTCATTCACAGTGAGGATGCCTACAGAATCAGAGTCACACAGACCTCTACTCTGCTGGCCAAATTCTACTCCTAAGTCTTCCTCTTATGGATTGGAAGCACTTGTGTGTCTGTGTCAGTGTGAATCTGAAATGATGTGTTTCCACTTCTCAGCATCTCCTTCCTCCGTCACACCAGCATGCTGCAGGAGGCTGTTGACAGCTGGTAGACAGCAGTGTTAAGGCCACAACAAGAGTAAACAAAATAGTGACAAGCTCAAGGTCACAGTCATCAGGGTGACCCTGACAAAGGGAGAAACTGCCACAGGCCTTTACTCACTAAAGGACAAGTTAGACTTTACTGACTAAATCCCTGGATCTGATAGGATCTATCTCCGCTGTGTCAGAGCGCTCCCATCCAAATGTTAGAATTGAGTGAGCTTTGTCTACTGTTGGCTTTAGCCCTGTGCACTTGCCACTGAGGCAAGTCCAGACCTCAAGGAGGTCAGTGATAATATGAAACACTAGAAACTTTAAAGAGACATTTAACACTAGGATTTAAACACATCCTCCCAGAGACCCGACTGGAACACACACCATGAAGAGAGTTCTACAGGTAAGGACATGAATATTAACAGGAACCCCTGCAGTGTTCATCAATAGTTATGACTTGATGAAATGATGAAATAATGACAAACAATGAGAGTCTAGACTCTACAGAAGTAAAGACTGGTTATGATAGCCTATCCTAAAAAGCTAATTTTACTTGAATGTCCCAAGGGTTTCCTTTAACAAAGCCATATATTTAAACTGAGGTTTTGTGTTTTTTTTCCTCACTACCTAATTTTTTTCTTTAAAAAAAAAAAAAAAGAAAGAAAGGAAGGATGAAAGGAAGAAAGAAAGAAGGAAAGAAAGAACTAAGTAAGTAGCAGAGGAAAAACAAGAGTATGAGGTACCTGGAGTGTCATCATGTTCACAACTTTATTTAATAATCAGATCACTCAAATTCTTCACTAGCTGTTATTAAATGAAGCATATGGTCAGGCTAGAGAAAGCTGAGGGACTCTAGGTGTGTGGGGAAGGAACTGAAGGGTTCCTCAGGCCTCGTTCTGGACCAGCCTCTACTGGTAAACAACTGGGAAAACACAAATATCCCACAGTGCTCATGTTGCTCAGTCTCACGTGTCAGTTCTTCTCACTTGAGCTCAAGTGGGATCCACCAGGCTAAGGCTGTTCGAGGAGAGAGTTAAGCACACAAACCCAGTCCCAGCCACAGGGTGCACCCAGAGTTCTTGCAAAGCCTGAGCAGGTCACTGGGCCAGAGCTTAGCATGTACACGGTATTCTAACTTAGCATGTACACAGTAGTCTCACTTAGCATGTACACAGTATTCTACCTTGATATTTTCCCACCAAGGTCACAACCAAGTTCCTGGGCTAATGGGAAAAGTTAAGTATCTCATAACTACATGTGGGCAACCATGGTTTTCACTAAGTAAATATACTTCCCCTCTATGTTAAAGAGGATTTTTCTTCTTTTCCTTAGTCACCCTTAAAAAGCATCTCATTTCCTAGTACGAAGTTCAAAATACAACAGGAACACCACCTCTTCTGTGCTAACCCTAAACAAATCTTTGCCAAGCTGGTGACTCTTCTATTTCTGAGACCAGACTTTTAGAACAACTAAAAAGGTTTATTTTAAAATGTTTCTTGACTTAAAAAGATGGACAGAAATACATGTAAATATCAATCTCCACTGGCTTCAGGAGTACGAATAGGAATAAATAATCTAGATCACTGTGTTCTGGATAGCATCCCAAGCTTGTGCCAAGGAGACAGCAAAGACTGATGAAAATGGCAGGGTGGATATACAAAGGTGGGCATAAGGAAGCAAACGCCAGTGTGTGTGCATGCCTGGGATGGTGATTAACATGGATGCTGGGGACAGACACAGATAAACAAACAAGAGTGGACAGAGATGACTGCAGACAGAAGGAAGGACACTGGCTCAGCTGTCTCCCCGTAAGTTTGTTGGGATTTCACTGTCTAATAAAAAACAAAAGAATTCACTGACAACACAATTTCTATTGAGAAGGTTTAAAAAAAGTTCCACCTTGTTCCTAGACAACCCAAAAAAGGCATTTTTAGAATATAGAGAATTGTATTACAAAACTCACTACTATATAAACAATTAGAGAATGAGGATTCCTGATTCTGCAGAGTGAATGCTCATTAAATACCCTCGAGTATCTGAAGCTATTTAAAAGCTATTAGATTGGCACCTGGAACCCCCAAACATCTACTCTCCCCTGGGATAGAGAGGCTGTGCCTCTTCAATCATCCCCTAAATGCAAAGAGGTTTGACCCCCATGCAATAGATAAAAGTCACCCAAAAAATGAACAAAAGAGGTGTTTGGAGAAGCCGAGCACCATTCATCCCAGCTAACGACTTGTTCATTATGAGTGATGATGGATAAAGACTTCTCACGCTGAGATGAAATCAAGATTTATATGCATTGTTTCCTCTCCCAACTTGTGGGAAGATCATCATCATTTAATTCTATCTCTGCGGCCAGTGATGGGCATCCAGAGAGCTGGTTATCAAACGGCGCAGTCAGCTGGCAAAAGCCGAAACGTGCAGTTGGCACATCTGGACGGAGCCGCCACAGCCGAGGGTGAACAATGACTCCTGGCAAGCATCCAAATTGCTTGCAGACGCTAGCAGGTCTCATCTACAACCGCCCCTACCAGCATCTCTCTCTCTCTCCCTCTCTTTTATGAGAATCAGATTTTCATTGCTCCATTCAATTGCTCTCCTCTGCCATTTTTTACAGCTCTTATCGTTCCCCTGGAATATGGCCTTGAGACAGCTCATCCGTGTCCTTCACTGTGTTATCTCTTCTAACTTTTATTAAAACTTCAGCTTTCATCTGAAGATAGCTAATTAAATCTGGAACAGATTATATGCCTCCCCTTAAAAAGAGAACACAACTATTTTCTTCAAGCTAAGCAATGTCCCCTTCCTTTCCAAAAGGTGAGCTCAAAGGTATTTAAGAAATGTCTTTACTTACAAAGCTATGACACTTGACTTGCCATATATGGGCCGACTTTTAGTATAGTAGTCTGTTATAGATAAATCTTTATATTATTTTTGAAAATAACTTTCTTAATATTAGTAATATTTGTATTCTAAGTCCTTTAAATCTCATATCTAATAGCACAAGCCTATTAGAAGAAGCTGGATAATGAGGAGTTAGAGATTAATAGCTAGAACGGTACATCAAACAATTTATCTTTTTAAAACCATCTTTGTAAAATCGCCCTCATTTAGCAAAAATGAAGAGAATGTCCTCCTACCCCCATATCCTGAAGCCTAGCAACTGAAAATATTCCCATGTAAATTGTGTGAAAACATGAAATTAGAAGCAGTAGTTCAAGCTCAAGGTTTTGTTTTAATTTCTGTGGTACTGGGGAAGAAAGCCAGAACCACACACACGCTAGGTAAACATTGTGCCACTAAACTATGTCTCTAACTCCTTGGTTTGGATTTTAAGACAGGTTCACATTAACTAATGGTAAACACAAATAGCTCTGTCTTAATTTACCACAAACTATTAATGATGAACTGCCCGTAACTGATTTGAATATGCTTGTCTGACATGTCCGACATATGCCATTGACCCAGTTCTTTCTGAGGCCCAGAGGAAGATTTAAACTATAGGCTTGCTAATCATGAAAACAATGTAGCCAGACATCTCCCTCTCCCTCTCTCTCTCTCTCTCTCTCTCTCTCTCTCTCTCTCAATACACACACACACACACACACACACACACACACACACACACAGCCTTTGAACTAACTGGTAAGCCTCTATGGCCGTGGTATAATTTAACTAACACACCTGAAATTTTCTGGGATCCTTTTCTTCTTTTCACTGCCTTGAGCAAGATCTCCTTCATGGTGACCTTCGTGTTGTCCACTTGGATAAGGGAGAATCCGTGAGCAGCATTTCTGTTGGAAAAGACAAGAACAAGAGTTATCACTACAGCTGCACTCCACTGGGAAAAGTTCAAAACAATGTTACGGAAAATGCTGGTGAATATTTTGGAGAACTCTGCCAGGCAGTGATGGTACACATCTTTTATCTCAGCAACCAGGCAGCCTGGTCTACAGAGTGAGTCCCAGGACAGCCAGGCTACACAGAGAAACCCTGTCTTGGTAAAACAAAACAAAACAAAACAAAACAAAACAAAACAAAACAAAACACCTATTCCCAGGCATTTGTGAGGGCATTCTAATAGAAGTAGCTTGAAGTGAACCAAGGCCAGGGTTGCTGCAGGCTTCTCTAAATCATTGTAGATTGAACCTGGTCTGCATGCATCAGAAGAAGCCAGATTCCCAGTTTTGGCTTGGAAGCCAAATCCTGCAGCAAAGACTGACAACTGACAACTGAGTGTGATTTATGTCGGTCCATGTCACTATAGGCAGAGACTACTGTCACAATAAGCCCCTCAGGGCACAGAGAAAAAGAAAAGGCTCTTTTTAGCTGTCTAGAAGAACACTGGTCTGCCCATACATCTTTTGTTCTTAGTTTGTTTTGAGACAGGGTCTCACTATATAGAGCAGGCTGGCCTCAAACTCAGAGAGTTCTACCTGCCTCTGCCTCCCTCCTGGGATTAAAGCTGTGCTTCACCATGCCCATCCCACTCAGCTTTTAATATACAATCTGTGTACACTTCACTATAAATGATTTCTTTACCTACTCCTACAAAATCAAACAAAATAAATGAAAATCAAAACACTAACACTGCTTGCAGGCTTCTAGTCAAATTAGGTTGGAGAAGAATTAATTTAGACTAAAAAGGAAAAAGAAAAAAAACCAGCAAAGACACAAACAAATAAACAAGCAAATGGATGCTAAACCCAAACAAAACAAACAAACAAACAAACAAACAAAAAACCCAAAACAAATGACAAAAGCAACAACAAAAACCCATCCAAAAACAAAACAAAAAAATAAACACCCAGTAGCCCATCATCTGGGTAAGCTGTCACTTCAAGGAGACTGTTAATTGTAGTGACAAGTATCACAAAAATATGCCCACGCCCCACTTTGGGCACTGGAACAAAACACTCTAATTCAGAGTAACTCATGTAAAAAAAATGGGACCAAGTTTCCAACTCTGGAACACGAAAATTGCTCCAAGGAGTTTGGTCACATTCCCATTTCCCCATAAGAATCTCAAAGGGGAACAAGGCCAAAAATCATGGCAAAGCTTAATGCTGACAAGAAATCTGAAAGAAAAGCCAAGCCCTGGAAAAGCTTTCCAATGGCAGAAGAGGCTGGGATGGGGCCTAGAGCCCAGGTTAGACCCATCCAGGTGGCTGGTTCGCCACAGGGGCTATGGGCTGATCTCAAAACCAAGGACCCAATTTGTTTCCCTAACACAGAGACATGTCCACAGCACTCCTCTCCAGACAGCTTGCTGTTTAATCCCTGACGTTCCATTTGTTAAAAAGCACAAAGCTGATGCTGCTCTGGCCAGCACAGCCATCCATTTTAGCTTGGTGAAGGTTCTTGCTATCGAACAGCAGGCCTGAGAACTGTCAAGCTAATTTTACTGAACACTTTGTTACTGAATCATGCCTGAGCTCCAGCCATTCTTTACCTCAGAAGCTGGACCCCATCCCAGAACAATCTTTAAAAGTTTATTTTACTGATCAAAGCAAAATAAGAAATAGCTCTTTTTAAAAAAAACTCTATTTTGGGAGAGCTGCTGTAAGCGAGACTTTGGCAAGGGTACTGAAATGTAAAGAGCCTGTGCATTTAAAAACTCGCGGGTGTTTGCTCTGGCACTAGGCCAGTGAGTACTGGAACAAATGCCAATCAACCATACTCAGATCTGCCTTCCCCGGCTTTCTCCTCAGAAGTCAGTATGTCCTCCATCTGTGACAATATGTTGGGTGACAGATGAGTAGGGCCAAAAGGAAACACAAGTTCTTGGGGATTTGCAAACTAGTACTGGCCCAGGCCTCATGAACTCTTATCCACCTGGGAGCTATCTAAACAATGGTAAAGGTTGCCTGTTTATAAACTGCTGCACTGGCTTCCGTTCTGTGACCGGCTGGTAGCATCATTCCAAGCCAGGATGCTCAACTTTTTTCAGCAAAGAGCAGAGTAAAAGCTTAACCAGCAGTCTCACATCTGGACGAAATTTCATAAATTCAAAGTGTCCTTTTAAAAGGTTTGAAGCAAAGGAAAATCCCCAGTCTGTATTTTTCTGTCATTTTACCAAAACATACCTGGGTGACAAGGTTAAAGCAAGCAGAGGAAATCCCTGGCCCTTCCCTCCACAGGCCTTACTGATAAATTGTGTAGCGGAGGAATAAAGGATCACCTTCTGTATTTTTTCATTACACTTTTCTTTTGTTACAGAATACATAAATCCATTGTGGCACAATGTAATATGTATCACCATGCTACACCTGCGGACGCTTCTGCGTGGCTGCCATGTCTGTGCAGTCAGGAATGATAAGTGAACCACCCGTGAATGTTAACGATAGTGATCATTCTGAGGTAACTCGGCTCTCCATCTTCCTTTACAGCCTCAGAGCTGAAGCCAGGGTAGCAGGGTTCATGAGAGGAAAATGAAAACAACGGTGAAGGAAGGAAGGGAGGAAGAAGGGAAGGAAAGAAGGAAGGGAGGGAGGGAGGGTGGGCAGCATGGGATGCGGACGTGCATCCACGAGTGTGTGCTGTTGTATTCTGGGCTCAGGACAGGGCATGCTGGGGACGCAAGCCGAGATGACGACCACCTTTGCACCTCTGTGGGATTCTTATGCAGGTCTAACATGAAACTCCACGGCAGAGAGCTGACTTACTGCTGCCAGCAGTACTTCAGTCAACGCAGAGCTGGGTCCCATCAAGTCTGCTAAGCCGCTGAAGAACGCATGCACGGGCAGGCATTTAAAAGGAGGTGACTCACTCAAGGAGCTCAGCTCAGTGCCTGTGAAAGTCATGTAGTCACCAAAGAGGCTTCTGGGAGAGGGGTTGGAAGCTAGAGACATAGTCTGGCAATGTAGCCCAGACTGGCAATGAACTTGAGACCTTCCTACCTCAGTCTCCAAAGCACTGGGATTTTAGAGTTATGTGACAGCTTCAGACTTACCACAGAGTTCTGACACTAGCATTAGTCCTGGACAGTGAGTATTTTTCTAAGAAGTAAACCAAAGGTAACAGGAGACACAGGAAATAAAGACACAGGTCCTCATACTAAAGCATAACTCTCTGGACAGAAGAGCAAGGCAGAAGCTGGACACCAAGGGAGAGGGCAGTTTATTGGGGAGGAAAGCACACAGGCTGCAAGTGATGTGCCCTGTGAGTGTGATGCTGTAATACACAAGTATGTGCATGTAATGTTGCAATGAGGTCCTTCCCTTCAGAACTGTCACACAATGGATGCTAGGCTCCTAGCACTGGGGGTGCCAAACAGTGGGAGGTGTTTCCTAATGCAGGCCCAAGTCATACCCCAAAAGAAGAGGCCTCACGCAGCCCCTCTTTGCTCTAGCTCCAATAAAGACTGCTTACTGGGAGGGATGGAATGGATTTCAGCACCCACTGCAGCTTGGGGGCATTAAACTGTGTGATGAGCTGCTTGGTGGCATCATTTAAGGGCACTGTCAGTAAGTAGCCTTTGATCCAAGCATCAAAACCTCCCTGAAGGTCAGCATTCTGGGTTCAATGTTCAAGCTTTCCAATTGACAGAGTAAAAATTTCAGAAGCAGTGTAACTTAATGGCTTTGAGAGACAGCAGGCAATAAAAACTCAGTCACATTGTGGGGAAAATTCAGTGAGAATTAAAGAGTTTTTAAATCTGTATAATATACACTCACCATTTAACAATCACAAAAGTAACAGTAGCAACTACTGCTTATTGAATAGTTACTATGTGACCAGTACTATTTTAATCTGTTAAGAAACCTGCATTCAATCATTTAATCCTAAAAGAGCAGAATACAATTTCATAGAAACAAGGCTGGAGGCATCAGGAAAGTCTCCTGAGACAAAACTCACACTCATCCTATTTTGGACTGAGAACTTAACAAATGGTCCCTAACATATGTACAGTCTGCGGTAGAGAAGGCCAAAGAAGCTTACAGATGACTGATTTCTATACAGACAAAAGGGACACAACACACCTTGAAACGAAAACTGTACTCTTAGATTTTTAATCAAGCCTGATTTTAATAATGGTTCTTAAATGCTTTAACCTCCCTTCTAGCTCATCACTCACCAGAGGCAGTGGAAAGAAAGGTTATTACGATATGGGGGAAGCAACCTGTTCAGAAAGGTTCTTTGGAGCAAATCCCATCTGTGTTGTTAAGAAACCAGAGTTCAGTTCCCAGGTCAGCAGCGGCAGCTTGATCCACTGAAAACACTTCACAAATAGACCAGCAGTCTAATTCAGTAGTGTTGGGATAGCAAACATGAATCAGCAATGGTGGCACAACCTAGCAGAGACAGGCAGCTAGGCTTCAGCCAAATCAGCAGGAGGTACCAGGACTACCAGGGATGGCAGGAGTTCTTTGCCATGCCCCTCTCAATGAAGCAAAGATTAGTGAAGACATGAGACCAAGAAGCCTTGCAAAGCTAGCTATGCAAGCAAGCCCCTCTCACAGTCTGTTGAGTCCTATTTATACTCCTCCAAACATCATGTGTCTTGCCTCATCATGTATCTTGCCTTGGTACTTGAGTCTGTATTAGCTGACATCACTCTGCCAATCAACCTGAGTCCGCAAAAGTAGCAAGAAACCACCAGCATACCACCAGAAGTTTTTGGTGTATTTCTCTGTATGGAGTCCTGACAAACAGTGATCAATAAACAATGGCAAGGCATACTAATACAATCCAGCACTGTCTGTTGGGTCCTTCTTAACGTCATGCATTCTTTCATCTGTATTTGCTTCAGCAAAACATCCTTTCACTTGTGTCTGCTTCAGCGAACGTTCTTTGACAAAACAAACTTACCAAAGAAACCATACGTTTCCTGTGTCTGCCAAGTGGACTGGACTGCAGCTGCTGATTTGTGTTTGGTGTGTGCTAATGGACTGGACTGAGAACAACAAAGATTGGAATCTCCCCAAAGAACTATTTCTAAACAGGTCCACTTCTCTGTATCCTAATAACCTTTCTTTTCCACTACCTTTGGTAGGTGGTAGGCTAGAGGGGAGGTTGAACCCTTATTAAAGTATGTTGAGAAAAATACATGCCTGTAATACCTAACTAAGCACACCCAGGAGAAGAGTCAGAGGAGCTCTCTCAGGAGAGATGTCTCAAGCTCCATATCATGTCAGTGGAGAGGCAGCAATACCTAAGGGCAGCAGAGCACACAGAGCTGTAGGATATAATAATGGCTGGTTTGAAGTAAACCACATAGTTACTCTGACTCCATTTCCTCACAGGCAAAATAGGGTGATAATAATTCTTGGACACAAAAGTGTTTATAGTAACATCTGTCAAATAATACTTAATAGGTGATGACTAACATATTAGCCACTGACTGGTCTTTATTTCAAGTGATATACAACGTTCAGGCGCAGTAGCGAACATCTGTAACTCAGCACTTGCGGGCTAAGCATCTTCAAGTTTCAGGCCAACTCGGGCTACCTAGTGAGACCCGGTCTCAAAAAACCAGCCAAACAAAGGAGTAACATATAACTAGTGAGAACAACAGTTCCGAGCTCTTACTTGTTCCCATACTCCCTTCCCCATAGAAAGGCAGTGCTACTTTATAACAAGAAACTGACTGATAGGCTAAGACCCTGCCTGGAAATACACCTTAAGTTAATAAATTCTATAGCTAGTAACAAGTCTTGCAGGAGCCACAATTTAACCCTAGACGGACCTTACACCTCCTAGACCCCAAAGCTTGTGTTTTTAACACTTTTGTTGCTTAGATTGGAGGCTGGGGGACTCGGGGCAAGGAGAAACTTCTAGAGAGCAGTACATTTCCCAGATGGGAACCAATGACCAACCTGTGGAAAAGTTTTACAAATACTCTGGCTCTCAGATCCTTTCTAAAGATACCCTGGAAGATGCTGTGCTTTCATGACCCATGGGTTCAGTTTCCAGAGGTGGGATAAAGCTGCCAAGAGCAGTGCTCTGTTCTCTGGTCCTGACCAGTTCACAACAGCAATGGAGACGCGCTGCTCTGGCTGCCACCTGCTCTGGGCCCCTTCCATGTGCTCGTTCCCCAGCACTTCAAGGTAGAAAATGAAAATATATGAGCAAGAAAAAGCCTTGCAATAATTGCAGGAGGCCCTGGTATCACTTTATCCACAAAGGGGGCTGATGCTAGTATGAACGCCACAGTTTGCTTCCCCTTGCACTGACTGCATTTTTTGAAAGATCAAAGCACATTGTGCAAGCATGCAATATTTGACATTGGACAAAGTACTTTTTTTTTTCAAAACAGACATTTTCCAAAAACATAACTTGCTAGACTAATGGGCAGTGAGAAGCCAAAATGACTGCCCTCCGCCTTCTCCTTGTGTATCTTTGCCAGAGTCCTTGGGACTTGCCAAATCTGGTCATGCCTGCTTAGCTTGCTCGACTGATTGTGCCAGAAAAGAAAATAAGACACAGATGTATTTGAGCTCTTTGAGATGCCAGTAAGAGAGACAGCTAATGGCTTCATTTCCACCCTCCCCTTCCAGCTGGGCACAGGTGGGGATAATGAGGTCCCTCTCCCTAATCAAACTCAATTATTTACTACTCTATATAACCACAAAGACATTCACATTCCGTTCAGAATATAAAACATACTGTGGGCTACTTCCAACCACTGCCACTGGGTATTTATAACAAACTCAAGTGCCTAACAGTTTGCCTTGGCAGGAGTTTAAGTGTGTAAAGTTTTGCAAACTGTTTCTGTTCGAATATGTCCTGCTGAAATGGGGTCCCAGGCGGGGTTCCATAACTGTCAGGTCAGTGAACTGTGTAACATGTGAGAACGTATTCACCATGCAGTGCAGACAGGATCTGGAAATCAAACGCTTCGTTCCACTGCAACCTTCTGAAGCATCACGGTTGTTTCAGCAGCAAGACTGACACTGTATTAATAAACATTACGAGTCACTAGCCTGACATGTACACAGCAGCGGCTGACAGACTCCACCGTAAGCTGAGGGAGAGCAGAGGAAATCAAAATGAGACCCAAGAAACTGAACACAGCTGAGGGGGGCTGCAGCACGAAATAAACTGTACTAACTCAGAATGTGAGTCCCAAACTTTTAGGCTGCACAGTCACTACAGCAACAGCTGGCATTTTTGGATACTGAAGGAAATTGATGGCTATTTAAAATATGTGTTTCAGCTGTATGAATAAGGCATGCCCTGGCACACTTTCTACAGACGGACATTCCAGTGAACAAAGCATACATACTTGGTTTGCCTGACCTTTAAATTCTTAGAAGTATGTAATTAATTCTTTCCATCTTTATTAATTGTTCCAGTATTTCTGTCACTATAAACAGACAAAAAGAAAAATCTTTTCTTTCCTCCAGACAATAGCCTTTGCCAAAAAGGAAATCAAGTCAGATTTACAAATACAAAATTAAACAGGCTGCATATGCTCCATTTCCATATATGAGGACAATCTGGACAATGAGAATGTTTGCTAACACAACAGAATGGAAAGAAACAACGCACAGTTGGTCCCGGTAATCCCTCCCCAGATCGCCAGGCCTGACCACAGAACACACATCTTGCTTTTATATGCTCTACCCATCCCAAACTCTTTGCTCTCACTCTGACCTTCAGCTTAAAGGTTTTAAAAATGAACTGCTTGCAAGGAATAAAGGCAGAAATTAAATAGATGAAAAGTGTTTGCCTTTTCTCCTCCTCCTCCACTCTCTATTTTATAGACCACAAGGCAACCCCACCTAAGAGCAGGAGAGGCTTCTAGCCAATGATGTCCTTTTTATAAAGGATCGGTCATTTGGGGTATATTTTGAAGATACAGTCTGATAGGTAAGTTAAAAACTACAGGCTTTTAAAGGTCCCCACGTAAAAAAAAGATGAGGGAACCCTGGCTATGCCTCTTTAAAAAGCTGCTCACCATTCCCTTTGGGCAGAGTCTAGGCAGCCTTAGGGGACCCTCTGGGCCATGCTCTCTGTCCAAGGCAGTCCAGCTTCTTACCTTCTAACTGGTGGCTTTTCAACCACACAGCAGAACTGTAGCTAGACTCCATTAGCTTGCAATCTTATATCCCTTTATTGTATTAAACATTGTAAGGAAAACACAAAGGAAGGTAATGTTAAGTGCTCTGACCGATGGGGTCTGACCTGGGTTCTGTCTGTTTCATTAGCCTAGATGTTTGTTCCCTTGGAGTCCTCATTCCGGAGCAAGGTCTGTTTTGCCACTGCCATTTGTGAGCTCAATTCTCTCCAGCAGTTCTGGATGAATGAGCACAGTGCTGGAGGAGGAAAGAAGCAGGCAGACGAGGTGGGTCTCCTTCTTGTACCAACACCTGGCTTGGTCACTGCTAGCAAGGAGCACTTCTTCAGATGCTGGGTACCAGCTGAGATCCAGCTCTTCACCTGGCTTTGGACGTCACTCAAAAAGCATCCTGGGGCTACATTTTCAGCTAGTAGAGTACTTGCCCAGCAGGCTCACAACTCTGGGGTTGATGTCTAGCACTATACAAACCAGGCATGTGGGTCAGGAGTTCAAAGTGCCTTTGGCTGCTTACCAAGTTCCAGGCCGGCCTTATATAAAAAAGAACCCATCTCAAGAAACAATGAGCCTCTCCTGCTCTTTGTACCTACTTTCTCTCTCCTTCCTATCCACTACTTCTTCCCACGGTTCCAATATGTCCCCTCATCCTCACAGCTGGATCAAAAGCAGTGAAGGTAAACGGCTCAGGCAGCACACACCCAGTTGTCTAAAGTCAATCAGAAGCAACAGGTAGTTCAGAAAGTGATCCACCCCTGGGCTGGGAAAGAAAGGTGTTCCTTAGCAGTTTCTAATTTTCAAATTAGTAGAGAACTCCAGTCTCCCTCACACAGCAGCTCTATGTCCTGGGATTTCCTAAGGCTTATAGGATTTGCTGGAGACCTAGGCTGGACTTACAAGGCATATTAGAAGGCATCCAACTCCACATTCATTTCCATACAACATTTTTTTCCAGAAGGGATTTACTGTTTTTTCCCTCCTTCAGATAAATGAAGTCTATTTTACTACTGACAGTCTCTGGCTTACTGCAATAGGTTTATTTCTTTTCACTTCTGTCTGATGAGGGAAGAAAATGATAAAAATAGAATGCAAATTATTATATAAATCTAATAATTCATAATCTTTGCAGGATAAAATGAAAGGAATTTAAAATTTAGTCTCCTTTCCCCCTAACATTCATCTGCATGGTATCATTTTCTTAGGTTCATAGCCCCCTTCTTCCAGGATAACTATTAAATTTATAAGCTGAGCTTTAAAACTTAAACATTTTATTTTAGTTCAATGAAAATCATACACATATACAAAAACCATATACATATATATGGAGATCTATATGTGGTTAGATTAAAAGAAAAATTAATGTATAAATAAATATATTCATGTCACTCTATACACACATACTATATATATATATATATACACACACACACACACACACACACATATATTGTAAATATGCATATGCTTAGATCATCATCAATTCTCGTTCAATGGTTCTCTCACTCTACCCAGCTGGCCCAGAAGTGAAAGGAAATCAGCCTATTAGAAAGAACCAGTGGCCGACAAACAAACCCCAGCCATGTCTACTACCTCTGCATTGCCCATGGCAACCATCACACTATAATGGAGTGTTGCTACAGAAACCATATGACACACAGCCTTCACAGGAGGTCTGGCAGTGTTTGAGATAAGCTGGTGAGATTATTCCATCACATTCCATCAGCTAGAGCTATTTAACACTAATGGAGTAGAAAGGTCAAATTTATCACTGGACACAGATGCAAACTATGCTAAACAGAAAGATGGTGTAAGAACTCAGAGCACACAAGGTGCTTTACTAGAGCTGGCTGGTCCCTAAAAAAAATGTGTGTTCTTTGGTGTTGGAATCATGGGTTCCAAGGTATCACTCAGAAGGATGGCCCACCTCTGTGTAGCCCAAACAGCAAAAGCAGGAACCATAGCTAGCCTGGCTTATGGGGTGGGAGAAGGTAACCGGAGGAAAGAGCTCTGCTCTGAACACAGGGCTCTCAGTTTTACAGTAGGAAAGTCCTGGGCAGAACAGCACTTCTGCTAGCAACAAGTATGGCAGGACACAGGCAAATAAGGATTTTCTAGTAGAGAACATTTACATTTGGAGAATACATTATATATCAATTAAAATAATGTACTGGTAATTAAAAATCCCATTCATTCCTTAAAATGAAAATAATACGGCAATGACATCTCCATGAAAGTGAAAATCAAGAACCAATTTGACAAGTAAAACAATTAAACTCTCACCAAACCCAACGTCAATTTATTTTTAGCAAAACACTGGTATCAAGATGGTAAAATTTACCTCTCCACAGTGGCACACCTCCTCCAACAAGGCCACACGTCCCAACAGTGCCACTTCCTGGGCCAAGCATATTCAAGCCACTACACTATCATTTACTTGTATTTAATGTCATACTTTAGGTTGTATAAAAATGAGACATTTATAGCTAACATATTATAGAATTTTATAGCCCAAGTTTTATATTTGTATGCATTCAAGTAGTATTAAAGTAGTATTCAGGTAGTAGAGAAAGAGTAAGGCTTAACAATGAGCATAAGTTTATGAAAGTTTATTACTTATGTTTAAGATTATTTCTGTTGTCTGGATTTAATAGGAGATAAATTAAGATAAGCAAAGTTGCCAAAGTCACATAGCAAGTTACTACTGAGACTTGAACTCAGGTTTGCCAGGGTTCAAAGCCTGTGTTAGATTTCATTGGGAGGCAAAAGTGAGCTTCCTGTACTCAAAGTGCAGTATAGTCATGAAGGTTAAGTAAGATGGGGCATAGTGCTTGCCACTGGTCCCCTGGCAGCCACAGACCTGAAGATTCACCTATACCTTCTCCACAAAACCCTCCACTGGGTGCTCAGGGCACAGAAACTTATTTTTGTGTCCAGCCTTCAGGGAGCTTATATAAGGTGTTACCTTTTACATTATCTTATCCAATGATATTGCTATTGTTCCAGTCTGGTTTATACAACCATTTCTAACAGAGACTCTTTCACAGTAGATTTCCTGGTATTCTGGCCCTTGATGTTTCTCTTCCACAATGTTTCTTGAGCCATCTCTAAGGAAGTCTACTCCTACGAAGTCTAATCTGAAATTCTCCCAGGCCTCAACGTCCGTCTACTACTTGCCCACATCCAGTGACATTTACTTCCATTAGGCCTTTTCAGTCAGTGTAACACTAAATAGGGGGCAGGGAGGCAGGAAAACGTAGCTGTAGTAAACTGAGCAAGTCAAGAACAATCCAGGGGCTGTGTGGGTGCCAGAGGTCCAGAGGATCCAGCTATCCCTCTCTAAGGGTAATTTTAATACAACAGTAACAGCAGCTAGCACAAAAGGTCACACTTACCCACTCCAGACACAGTTCCAAGCTTTCCATTTAATACCTACAACTGACCTGTGAGGTTGATAGCATTTATCACCATTTAACTAAGCAAGAAAAACTTACAGAATCCACCAGGATCAAACCCATCAGTAAGGACAAAGTCAGGCTGGGCAACAGATAGGCTTCAAGGCCTCGATGATCTTTCCTGAACTCAGTACTGGTTTGAAGGTCAGCCCTCGGAGAATGGGATCTACCTGACAGAAGAGACCACCAGCAGCCCTCCTTCACCCTCACCTTTCATAGGACACGGAGTCAAGTGCAGGCTTGGGGATAATGCTGTGCAGCCTTCGTTCTCACAGCTCCACAGTGGGCATACTCAAAACTGGGCAATTTGATAAACAAGGAAGCATTTCCACAGTTGACTCCTTACTTTACTACTTACTGTCCAGCCTACTTTCCTAACTCCTTCAGTTCTCAGGGTCTTTTCTTGCTAGAGGAGACAGAGGTGGGAGGAGGAAAGGGAGGAAATGAAGAGGAGGAGCTAAGCTCTCCTCCCTTTGCTGATACAAATAAGACATGTCTCTAGACTAAAGGTCTCCTAGGCTTAGAACTCGGACCAGATAAGCAGGTGGGAGGCTACTCAGCCCAACACACACACACGAGTGAGTAGTCTGCACTATTTTACCAGACAACTGGGAAAAGAGGCAGTTTCTTGATGCTTTTCTTCTAAACGGGTACATCTTTCAGAAGGCTGCTTGAAAATGAAATCAGAATTTGGATGGAGGTGTAAGTCATGGAGCACTCACCATGCATATTGTCCTGAGTTCAAGTCTCAGCATAAATAGAAATTCCTACTCTCTGACTAACAACCCTGCTTACTTAAAGGAAATGACTGTAAGAAGTACTTCAACAGAGCACAGGGATCCAGAAGACTGTCATTCCTTAGAAAAATCCAAACCCAGCCTGCCTAGCACTTTGTGGCCCTCATGCGTTCAAGCTGCTTACCATGTTTATGGTTTTGGGTTTTTTTGTTTTTGTTTTTTTTTTGACAACTGTGTTCTCATTAGGTAGTATAATCTTCACAAGAAAAGAAGATTTTTCTCTGTCTACAAGATGTCTCCATCTAGATTTCTGGCACAAAGTAACAATAGATTATAGGAATTAAGGGTATTGAAATATTCTATCACAATGTAAAACAAATATAATGTAACACACAAATAATGAAACTGTAATTGCTATACCCTGGATCAGACACAGGCTGAGGAGATTCCCGGTGTGTAAAGTGCCGGCTGATGGACACAGTGGTGCACATCTAGGGCCGGGCTAAGGGACGGACTGACACAGGCGGTCCTGGGAGCTCTCTGGCCAGCCTACCTAGACAGAACAGTGAGCACCAGGTTTTCTGAGATATTGTCCAAACCTAAGGTGGAAAAGCAACTGAAGAAGGCACTGACCTCTGGCTTTACTTGTGTGTGTACGCATGGGTCCAAATGTGTGGGTACCCCAGTTTTATTAGGAAGGCAGAATCGCTGCATAACTTTTTAATTATTTTGAAAACTTTATCATTTAAAATTATTTTAGGTGTTCTGTAAAGCTGTCGTTTTTGTTTCAGAAATGAAAATGTGAGGAAAAATATGCTCTTTTGTAGATCAAATCTGACTTGAGAGTAGAGGTAAGGCAGCCACTGGAGAGGCTGCTCCCAGCTCACCCCTGGCACCTGATGTCTGTTCTTGCTCAAGGGGAGGAAGACATAGAACACTTACACATCACATGCTGCAGAATCCCATTTTCCTAAGTCTCAAACAAAGGAATGTGTTTTAAAGGGAAAGGAGAAGCTCCTTCAAAGCAATCCCTCATTAGGACCATGAATTTGCTGGTTTCAAACAGCAGGGGGTGCCAAAGGGATCACTATTAATCCCAGGAGATAGCCAGGAGAGGGAGACTGGAGCCGCAGGTTAGACACACGTAGGTTAGATGCAAACCTGAGTGTATGGGCTCACCCCTAGCTATGGGACTCAGCAGCAACGTGGATCCCAATGGACACACGGTCATTTCCACCTGCAGTCCTTAGCATTTCCTCAGATGGAAAGTGGAGGCGACAAGTGACAGCAGGATGAGCCACGCTAGTGCAGATCATCATGAGCAGACATCTTAGCTAACACCACTGTTTGCTACAAATGGTGCAGATTCCTGAAGCAGCATCTAGACTCATCTCTCTGCTCTGAATCAACAGGCCTAAAGAGCCATGGTCAGAACTCCTCTGGGTCTTGTTAGGTGATCTATTAATAAAGCTAGATGTATCACTACATAGAGAGTTGTTTAATCATCTGTTGACTTTCAATATAAGAGAGTCTTTTTATATTCCAATGAATTTTATTTTATGTATGTACATATACTTTTCTGAGAGTGGTTTCTTTAAGGCTTTACCAGACTGACAGAAGCATAGAGCAAGCATAGTCTAAAGAGAGGCAACCGAGGAAAAACAAATACAATTTGAACCAGTTGGAAAGAAAAGTATTTTAAGTCACAATAGAAAAATGGCCATAATACGCATTTTCATGTAGGTTGGTGTCCTTGACTAGAAAGAGGCAAACCCAGATACTGCTTCCCAGGATCCTAGTCACCACTGCTCCCAGAGGTCATCTGTAGACATGCTGTTCCTAGATCTATCTTACAGTCTACTAGTGTTCAACAGGCTGCACGTGTCCTAGGTACAGACACTCGAAACAGCAATGCACATGTTCCCAAATTGTTCTGCAAGTAACCGTGTGAGCAGATGTTCCAGGTGACACACATAATTCACCTGATAAACAAAGCCCAAAGGTCGGGTGACAAACTGAGGAAGTAACAGGGAGTACTCACATGCGAACAAAGAGCGACTCTTTGGAGGTCAGACCAGGAGAGGAGTACTTTTCAACCAGGGCCAAAGTACTGAAGCCAAACTTATGAATGGGCTCATTGGAATCCAGGGGCGGGAAATCCGTGTCCACCTCCCCATCGTCCTCAGCAATATGCAGGCAGTAGGCACTGACATTGTCACTGAAAGCAAAACCATAAAGGCAAGTGAGGGCTGCACGAAAGGGACATGTAACCAGACAGTGGCCCAGCCAGCACACCAACCTTGCTGCTCTCTACCCTCAGCCCAGGATAACCTGTTAGCAAGACAAAGGTGTCTTTACATTGTGTCATTTCTCCCACATTTACTGGACACTTAGTAGAGATAAGAGCTAGAACTCAGTCCCTGAGATAAAAAATGAGATTTAATGTTGGCATTAAAGGAAGGCCATAACACAGAGGGGGAAGTAAGTACAACAGTACTTTAGAATCTACTCACAAACAAAGGGAAAAGTACTGCTGGAGAGCCCCTGATGCACATCACACACAGGTAGGCCTGGTAACTAAGACCAGCTGCACACTTCTTTCCTTAAAAAGTAGCTGCCTCTTTGGGTAGGATCTGATTCCAAACACCATAGAACCTTACCTGAATAAAAGCAAATGGTCTGATTTATCCTGGTGCTCATACCAAGTTCAAGGCTATCCTTGGTCACATAGCTAGCAGGCCTGGGATACACAAGACCTTGACAATACATTAGTGAATGTGTAAATAAATGAATGGTGAAGCCATTGGAGTGCTTCAGGGCAAGCTGGGAAATCGCAAACCTGCTAGCATGTAGGCAGGCTGGCTTCAGAACATAATCTAATAGTTCAGAAGGCAGGAGAACTCTAAATTCTGCAGCTCAAATTTGGAATTTTAATTATGTGATTGATGCTTTAATTAATTAATTCCAAAGTGTATGCTAATTGTTTAATTGGTTGCTTGATCTATATAGATCATTTTTTGAATTAAATGAGTTGATTTACAAAGTTTATTGATTGGATGTGACAATGAATTATTACGCTGACTACCTGATTTGCAATTTTCCCAGTTAATTCACAATCTATAGCTGCAACTCTGTGTACTGAGAGAGCCTAATTCAGGGAATCTACACTCGGTGTGTCTCTCAAGGCTGCAAAGTATTTATTGTATAAAACAGGTAACAGGGACAGATGAAAATTAATGGAAACATAAATCTGCTAAGTAGATTGATAACTTTACATGTGTTTGCAATATTGGTAAGAAATACAAAGTTCTTGTCTGGGTGGTGAGAACTTCTCCATCTTTACAGCAAACTGTCCACACCCAATGCATGCAGAAAGAGATGCTTTTTAGAGGCAGAAATGGCATGGGAGACCCAAGTTAAATTCTCAGCTTCATGGCTCTTGGGCTATATGAGTTCCAGAATAAACTTCATCAATAGTCCTGTTTTCTATTTCCACATCCATAACAAAGTCTTAATGTCCTAATTCAGGATTAGATTCAGTGATGTCTATAGAGCAAAGCACATAGAATCTAAAGATGAGGTGACTATAGTAAGGTCAGATGGGAGCCAGCTTGAAGAGTTCTATTAGTCCTTAAGTTATGAACGCACAGAGAAGCAATAGGGCAGGAGGGTCTCTGAGTTTAATGGGGCAGCTGTGTTGCAGCCTTGGGTCTGCTGTGCCTCTAGGGTTTTATGAGCAGGGCAGATGGGATGAGACAAGCAAGAGACAGCACAGATTATTTTTTGCCATGCAAATCAATCTGAAGGATGTTTGTGATTTCCCGATACCACAGAGGCTCGAAGGCAAATAACAAGCCTATTATTGATCAAAGCAGAAAGCCCAATACTGATATCAGAAGAATCCTGCTTTTGATTGTCATGGGACACTCCAGAGTCCCCATAAAAACAAACTCAACAAACGCCATAAGCTCAGGTCTGAGAGTAAAGCAAAGGGGCATGTGATAACCAGAAGGGGGTGGAGCTATCAGCTGACCTGGTAGGGAGCTCTGGGCATTATACACATCAGAGATTGCAGCATCAGATAAGAAAGAAAGCAGCAGAAGTCAAGGTGAAAGAATTTTTTTTTTCAGGCAGAGGCTCATACAGCCAAGGCTGGCCTTATATTTTCCATATAGCTATAGCTGGCCTTAAGCTCCCAACTCTCTGGCTTCCACTGGAAGCCATCAGAGTGTGGATATTGCACGCACATGTACCACCACACATGGCTTCTTAAAGGGGCAGGAGAGGTGTGCCACTAAGTATGGATCCTTAAGTAGGGAGAGCACTTCAAGATATGAGTACCGACTTCCCATTTTTTGATAGATAAAAACAGTAAGAAATGATTGCAACTATATAAAGAATTGAGTTGTGTTCAAAGACTAGAAACTGTACAAAAGTTTTTCAAAGGCTAAGGAAACAATTGTCACATGGAGTTTTTCTTTCTATCTCCTGTACTTTCCAAATGTCCTGTTCTCATTTTCATTTTCTTATAAGAGAGTTAGGAAAAGTCTGCAACAAGTTAACCTTCCTAACCCCTGAGCTACCAGTGCTGTGGCCGCGTATGTGGTTACTTATTTCTCAACACAGCTGCAGGTTCCAAGCACTCACTGTACTATGGAACTCTGGAATTACAGAGGAAATAATCCTATCTGCTGCACAAGAGTCTTATAAAGATTAAATTACTTTATTCATTGCAGTGTCTAGCATGAAAAAGGATTCTCATTTTGCAAGATTTCTTCAACAAGTCTTCATCTTCTGGTTATAGCAAGGCACAGAGAGCATGAGGCTGGCTGACTGGTATCTGATGATCCAGACTAACGAGCAGGAAGAGAGAAACAAGAGGCTGAGTCTTAATGATGGATAGTCTTGAGAGGAGAGACGACCAAACTATAAGAGGATGAGGCTTTGAACACTGAGCAGGAGTAAAAATGGAAGCTGTGGTCAGAGCCTTCGGGCAGAAGAGATAGAGACATGCAAGCAAATCTTCAGTGAATATAGCAACTTGGTTTCACTTATCTATGTATCAATAGCTGACATCAAGTTTTTTCCATTGGGAAAATGTATTTCACTAGGTTGGCCAATATTCATTTTCTGTATAAAGGCTAGTTTGGCTTTTATGAAGTGACAGAAGCCTGCAGCCTATATACAGATAACATTTAGTTCATACATGAAAATGCAGGAGTGTTTCAGGAAGCATCCCAGATTTTTCCTCATTTTATCTGGCATGCTCATAAAAATTCACCCTTCTTTGGAAATGCAGGGAAAAATCCTTTGCAGTGTGATGACCACAGACAAATGCTTACTGTTCGGTTTTGCTTTTACACATTATTCTGAAATGTCCAGAGCTCTCGGTACCAGGGTCCTGGTGGTTATTGTGATGGCCAATCGATATTAAGAGTCTGCTGGGCATTGGTTAGGGAGAAGCAGGAGGTTACTGAGAGGATTGTAACTCAGAAGTTGATCTCTGAAGTCAGAGGAAAAAATTAAGACTGTCAAAGTTTCTACTTCTCCAAACCCCACATAAAATGAATGGTAAGGGTGCTAAATATTATTGTAAGGTTCAAAGCACAGCAACCTCACACCACAGCAACCTCACACAGAAGTTCCCCCAGCACAGCAGCTCCAGAGAGAAAATACCTGCTAGCTGCTAGCTGCCCTCAGCTCTGGGAGCTTCTGTCTCTTCAAACCCAAGGGCCTCGAGGGTCCCCATTCTTGTTTTCATACCGTACCATGTTCCTGTACAGAGCTGTGTTGTCTTATGTGCATATGTTTATGATAATTGTATTAACATTCTTATTTGCTAATTTTATCATTTCTGTACACAGAAGTCCTGTGTATTATTCTGAATTAGACAGTCTTCCGAATAAATTTACAGAAATAGTGTGAATATGAATTCCACAAATACATACTCTATTATAAACTTTTCCTGTAGATAGTCTTTCAATCCCACTATCAGCAGGACATTTCAGAAACATAAATGTGGAATTGTCACATCTTGCATAAGGCCTTTCCGTACCTTCTACAAGAACACATCTTCCACTGTGCTTTACTGCCGTCCTTTCCAGAGCACATACCCTGGGCTCAGCCTAACTTCCTGTTAGCAGTTCTCTCCTCAGGCGATTGTCAGTCTCATCTGTGTGGGCCATCAGCCTGGAGGCACCGTGTTCTTAGACAGTCAAGCCTCATTACTGCAGGAAAGGCTTCCCTGACTGACTCTTACCCCAGTGCAGTACAGGGCTCTAGACAGAGCTCTTCTCCTCTGAGAATGGGGAGTCCCCCGTCCCCCCCCCCATCAAATACCACCTTCAAACTACCTTTATCTCCCCAACCCCCTGACACTTAAGTCACTACAGGATTAGGCAAATCCTCTCCCACTGACACCAGACAAGGTGACCCAGTTAGGGGAACATGATCTATATCAGCCTGCCTTCTTATAGAACCCAGAACCACCAGCCAGGTATGGCACCACCCACAATAGGCTGGGACCTCCCAAACTGACCACTAATTGAGACAATGTCCTACAGCTGGAACTCATGGAGACATTTCCTCAACTGAGGCTCCTTCCTCCCTGATCACTCTAGCTTGTGTCAAGTTGATACAAAACCAGCAGTACAGCATCTGTTCATGATGCTGCTTATAAGAACTTCATAGCTAAGCAGGGTGGTGCAAGCCTTTAATCCCAGTACTCAGGAGGCAGAGGCAGGAGGATCTCTGTGAACTAAAGGCCAGCCTGGTCTATAGAGCGAGTTCCATAATAGCCATGGTTGTTATGAATTGTGGAAAAAAAATGTTCCCCTCCCCCTTAGACAAAAGGAAGAAGGAGGAGGAGAGCAACTTCACTTCTTTGTACAGAACAGTTAAGGAAATGGTACAGAAGAGAGATGGCTCAGCTGATGAAGGCTAGGCTCACAACCACAACACTAAAGCACAGGAAACAAGCAGCTCTAGTTCACACCTTGACTGACAACTGCACCCTGCTCATTCCCGCCTGTGCCATGTAATAAAACAGACGGGACCTTGAGAAGTGCCTTAACTCCTAGTTCTCAGTTTCTCTATAGCAAAAACATTACTTATGACCTCCAGAACTGCCATAAGAAGTAAGACAGTAAACTAAGAGTGCTTTAGCACACAGTGGGACACACTATTTTATCTATCAACCATCGCCTAGAAGTGGGCAACTCTAGCAGTTTGTAAACTGAGTATTGGCTTGCTTTCTCTTCCACTCGGTGACTACAATGTCTGTATAACTCTTCTATCTATCGTTTAAATCAGAACATCGGGGGCTGGAAAGATGGTTCAGCATTTAAGAGCTACTTTCCCAGAGACCTGGGTCTCTGCTCTAGCACCCACTTGGCAGCTCACAACTGTCTACAACTCTAGTCCCAGGAGATCTGATACCCTCTTCTGGCCTTTGTGGGCACCAGGCATGCAAATGGTATGCCAAATGGTATGGTAGGCAAAATACCCATACACATAAAATTAAAATTAAAAATGGTGAAAATGGTGGGGGTTCTAGTGAGAGAGAGGAAAGGAGGTAAGTACAAAGGAAGGGCGTAAAAGGACAGTAAGGGTCTCTGAAGATGTCCTAAGGAACCATTCTATTAACCATCTACCTAAAGGCTCCTTTCTATACTTAAATTACTATATATAGATAGGTTTGGCTTAAATAAAATGTTCATGCTGTCCACTTTACTAAACCAGCATAATCCCTCACTCCTCATCAAGGAAACTTCTCTTTCCAACAAATAGAGACTGGATGCAGAAAACTACAACCAATCAAAATGCAGAGTTGGGGAGCTCAGTCCCAACAGATACACCTTCACCTCCTGCATCTAAGGCTCAGAGACCACTGATGAAGAGGAGACTGTTAAGAGCCAGAGGAACAGGAATTCTGCTGTGAGACTGTCAGAATGTCAGAAGCTACTACACTCAGAAAGTCCCAATGATTGCTAAACAAAAGCAATGCCAACAGATATGGCAAAGTGGGTGAGGCTAGGGGATAGGACGCTACACAAAGAGCTACAGGTCTCTAAAAAACGCTGAAAGCAGAATAGTCTTCCCCATGGAAGTGTGTACCAACTGCTTATCTAATAGCCAACGGTCACCCCTGAAAAAAAAAACAAGTAACATTATATGGACTGAGAAGGTTGTTCTTATGTATTTAAGAATATACAGACACAACGACAATAAAGAAAAAAGAGACCATGAATTTGAAAGAGAGCAAGTGGCGGAGGGGTGGTGGTGGTATAAAGGAGCATTTAGAAGGAGAAAAGGGAAGGGAGAAATGAAGCCATTATATTAAAATCTCAAACAATAATTTTATAAAACTAAATAATAATAACAATAAATAATAAAACCACAAACAAACAAACAAATGAAGCAGGGAGATCTCACCAGGATGGCAGTTACTGGTGAGCAAAGGACTCTGAGAGGCAGAAGCTTGCTTCCGCAGACTCTTGGAGAAAGCCTCCCTTGCATGGCAGGGCTGAGCCATTTGTGTAGATCTGAAGGTTTCCGTGCATGTGCTTCCATCTGCTTCACATATCACTTACTGCATGGTGCTCTGGACTGGGGTACAAGCTCACAGAGACACCATGCAGACTTCAGCTCACACCTGTGCTGCGGCTCTTCAGACTTCCCTGGGATGCTCCTTCAGTAAGCCATGCCTCCATTTGCCCCAGCTCTGAACCTCTATGTTTTCTGACAGGTCCTCAGTGGCCACTCCAAATTTCTGAGTGAAGGGACAACATTCCTCTTGCTTCCTCTCCATTTTACCCTTCCTCTATATCTAGGGCCTACGGTTCCAAAAACATCTGATGAAGGAATGGAAGGTGGTAAAGTCTTTAAGCATCAGTGGCTGCCAAAGATGAGCAGGGGAGATATATAGGTGATCCACAGGGCTCTGGAGATTAAGCAGGATATCAAGAGATGAAGGTAGAAAGGCATATCTGACTAGAGAATAGTACACACAAGGAACTGTTGCCAGTTTAAATGGGAAGCCTTAACATGCACAGGAATGCATGGGAGGGCAAAGGCTCTTAACCAAGGAACATAGAGTGGAGGCAGTGATCTAGAAAGTCGAGGAGAGTAGACTGAGGTGTGAACTCAGAGGAGACAGATAAGAGGTGTAACCTGCCTAATACCGCCATACACTTATGAGCTATCAGAGTACCACACACGATGAAATCACTTGTAATGAGAGAGTGCTAACTCACAGTCCTGTGTGAATGACTACTAGAAAATTGTAGGCTATGGATTTTCTCATCTTTTTTTTTTAAAACAACTGTTATTGTATACACTACATTTTACACACAAGAACACTATACTGTTTGAAACCTAAGTAACACATACAAGATCAGCCTGCTGTAGTAACACTAGATTTAAAAACAAGGCCATGGTTCTGTATTTTAACACTTATTTTTTAAAAGTTTTTTTTTTTTTTTTTTTTTTTTTTTTAAATGTGAGTACACTGTCACTGTCTTCAGACACACCAGAAGAGGGCACTGGATCTCATTACAGATGGTGGTGAGCCACCATGTGGTTGCTGGGAATTGAACTCAGGACCTCTGTAAGAGCAGTCAGTGCTCTTAACCTCTGAGCCAACCCTCCAGCCCTGTATTTTATACTTTTAACTACTATATTGAACTCTGACAAAGAGAAGAGACAAAGATGCTAGCATGTTTCAGAGTGTCTATGGAAAAATGAGGATGTTTGATGCTTAATGAGATAAGGTCTTTAACTATACAAAATCACCAACTCTCCTCAAGGGCTGCAGATAACTGACATTAAGACTAGTAACATAGGTCTACCATAGGATGGGAATCTGCACTGCCTGGCTAGACCTGCTTGGTATGTTCAGCACTGTTCAATTACAAGCTGTAAGTGGCTACTATGCATTTCTCAAATGGCATGTCTGAGTGGATATTAAATTGCAAATAGACACCACATATTAAAAATTTACAACCACAACAAGATTTATAAGTGTGTTGTATGTGTAAAAATTTTTATAATGGTGACAGATTTTGTGTTTTGTGTGTGTGTGTGTGTGGGGGGTATAGTTGTCTTTTTAAAGACAGGGTGTCAGGTAGCTTGGTCTGCAACTCCGTATGACATCAAGAATGACTCTGAACTGATACGAGTCTTCTACCTCCCATAAGCTAGGATCACAGGCTTGTGCCCTCACGCCCTGTTTTATGGCGTGCTAGAGTTGATCCTCAGGGCTCCCTACATGTTAGGCAAGCATGCTTCCAATAGAGACAAACCTCTACACTCCCATCCCAATGATGAAATGATTCTATTTTGAACAAAATAAAATGCATTACATAAAATTTAAGTTCATCTTTTGCTAATTTTAAAAATGTAATGACCAGAAAATTTGAAATTACAAACGTGCCTTCTGCTTTCAGCTTCATTTTTACTTCTGAACAGTGTGACTCTGCAGCCTGGTGCCGGCCTCCACTGCTGAGCATGGTGGTAATCTGCAAAGGCACTGCCACTGCACACCCTAAGAATAGTTAAAGTCCAAATGCCAACTGCACTGAATGCTGGGGAAACTGTAGGCAACACAACTCTAGCTGCTCACTGATAGGAAGGCTGAAGCCCAGAAGTCTTCTAAGAGACAGCTAGCTGACCGGATCTTATCACACAGGTTTACCTGACCATGCAACCCAGGCACTGCGCTCCTAAGTACTTGCCCAAATGAGATGAAAGCTCACATGCACACAAAACTGGCATGGGAACATGTAAAACAGCTTTCTACATAATGGTCAAAAAATTCAGAAGGAAGAGATAATCTTCAATGGAAACACAAAAGAGGAAAAGCAGTGTATTCTGCTATAAAGAGAAATGGACAGCTGGGCATGGGCACACCTGTGGTGTCAGCACTCAGGAGATTGAGGCTTGAGGGAATGCTTGAGCTCACCTACAAAGTATAAAGAGATCTTGGAGAGGAGCTTTAGTCTGTGTCTCTTAATCCATAAACCAAATAGTCAAAACCCAAGGCAACTTGGAGAGATTTTTTTTTCCCCTCAAAATGATGGACTACATATAAAGAAATTACAATAAGGCCCCTGAATCTAAACAAAACTTTTTAAGGCACAAAATTCAATAAATGTGAATAATGAAGTCTAAATTGTACAATCTGGTCTTGTAGACAGACTTAAGTAATTTCAGTTAGTGTCTTCCCACTGTTTCTCTCAGGATCAGTCTATCAAAATCGGGAGGAAATCAAGCTAAATATCATAGTCAGATCTTACCCAACAGTTAACACAAGAAAGAATAAAAAAGCCAAGAATCCCAGCCAACTTCTCCATTCCTTTCCTGGGGCAAGTTGTATGCTGCAGTTTTCATAGCGCAGGGCACTTGAACAATACTCGTGTATAAATGGTTTTCTTGACAATCAAACCAAAATTGGAGGAAAGTTCTTACAAGCACCTAGCAATTTGGTCCCTGTGAATGAAGTGTTCTTCCAAAGACTGGCCCAGTGGGAAAGACCAAATCAGGATCTATTCCAGAGCATCAACACTAACAGGATAAAGAAAATCCTTCCCACACCACCCCACAGGAAGGGATTTCTGAGATTTATTTTACAGACTGGCTTACATCAAAAAGGACTAAGGCCAGGCAATGGTGGCACACACCTTTAATCCCAGCACTTGGGAGGCAGAGGCAGGCGGATTTATGAGTTTGAGGCTAGCCTGGTCTACAGAGTGAGTTCCAGGACAAGCCAGGGCTACAGAGAGAAACCCTGCCTCGAAAAACCAAAATCCAACAATAACAAAAAAAAAAAAAAAAGAAGAAGAAGACTAAGAATCCAGACGAAATGCAAACTTCTGAAAGACCTGTGGCTTAACTTGATAATTCAAAATGCACTAGTGGTTGGGAGTGGGGGTAGGGATAGGGGTGAGGGTGATGCAGTGTGTGACTATTGAAATGTCAGCAAGCCAAGCTCGACCAAGGACATTGACAAAAAGCTGATCATCTATTTGACCCTTCAGTTCAGTTTTCTTTATTTAAAAAAAAAATCGTTTAGTTTTCATTTTGGGGAAAAAAAAGGAGCCTCTTCTTACCAACTATGAAAAAAAAATAAATAAAGATGCTAAATCATTTTAGATTACCAAATGAAATATATATAACTTAAAATATAAAAAAATTAATTAAGTGTATTTTACCACAATTCTCTAAATATGTATGCCAGGAAGGTTTTCAGGAATGCTAGCCTGGATGACCAGTTTTTGAAATTTGTTCAAATTAAAGTTTGAATTTAAAAGGTTTTTCTTTTAATTTGTGGTAAGACAAACAGACATTTTAAAGTTCTCTTATTTGAGCATGTTGCATCAGTATGAAAACCACAGTGTGTGGCCATTGTGTTATTTAATCAGTGAATTGAGGGGCTGCTAAAAGTGCATGTTTGGGGCGGGAGAGATGGCTCAGCAGTTAAGAACACCAATCGCTCTTCCAGAGATCCTGAGTTCAATTCCCAGCAACCACATGGTGGCTCAACAACCATTTGTACTGGAATCTGATGCCTTTTCTGGTGTGTCTGAGGATAGACACAGTGTACTAATAAAAATCTTTAAAAGGAAAAAAAAAGGTAGAAGCTTTTAAGTCCAGTATTCTGTATAGTTAATAGCTTCAATATACCAAGTGTTCTGATCTTGTGTATTGTCCCAGTACATTTTCTGTTTTTTTTTTTTTTTCTTAAATAACATATTGTGACTTCTTATGTGCTTCAAACTATCTCTGCCAACTCCTGACTGTCCTTACAAATTTTCCCTGGTCCACAGTATTCTTTCTTTGCTTCTTTTTCTTTTTTTGTTTTGTTTTCTTGGGTTTTTGTTTTTGTATTTTTGTTTTTTCAAGACAGGGTTTCTCTCTCACTCTGTAGACCAGGCTGGCCTCGAACTCAGAAATCCGCCTGCCTCTGCCTCCCAAGTGCTGGGATTAAAGGTGTGCGCCACCACCGCCCGGCATGTTTTCTTGGTTTTTTGAGACACGGTTTCTCTGTGTAGCCTTGGCTGCCCTAGAACTCACTCCGACTAGTATTCTTTCATTTAATGCTTTTATTTTGCATTTTAAAATCAGTATATAAACCAATGGATTTCTCTATGCACTTTCACAATACTTTGTTCTGTTGATCCTCTTGTCTGGCTCCTTCCCCTGGCTGACAGGTTCTGGCAGGAGCTGTACTGAGGGGCCTATTTCAGAAGGGCATCATCAAGGCCATGGTGTTTTCTTTCTTTGTTGCATGATGCTAGGTAAGCACAGTAAGAATTATTACAGTACCTAGTTGGGTTATTCCTCATTTTGGTATGAGTTTGAGGGTAGCCTGGTCTACAGAGCAAGTTCCAGGACAACAATAGATGTTGCACAGAGAAACTGAAAAAACAAAAAGAAAACCAAAACAAACTCCTTCTACTGTCTGACTCATCTCTGGCGCCTGTGGATGGGAAGGAACAAGTAGAAGGAGTGCAGGACAGATTTGGGATTTAGAAGGAAAAGGAGGAAAATCTAAACTTCATGCCACTTTATATTAGAGAGAGCATCATAACAAAAATTTACTTTAAATCGAATTTCATATTGTGTGTGTGTGTGTGTGTAAAATAGATGAGTCTCTGTTGGCATTTCCCTGATTAACAATACATCTGAATAAACTTATCCTTTTTGTGTATGTTTTTGAGACGGAGCCTAACACTAAGGCCTTACTATGTAGTCTAGGCTAGCCTGAAGTTTGAAATGATTTTCCTGCCATTCTTGCCAGATGCCAGGAGCACGTGTACCACCATACTAGGCCCTTTGCTTCTTTATTTTCTTCTTTGTGCTTTGTCTACCTGATACGTTTAACTTTCTCTGACTATTTAGAAGACTGTAGGTACTTTTCTGCTTTTAGTGGCATTTATGTGCATGTGTGTGTGCTGTACTTGTGGAGGACAGAGGTCAACATCTGGTATCTTCCTCTACAAATCTACCTTGTGGGGGCCTCTCACTGAACTGACTAGGCTTACTAGCCAGCAAGACTCTGATCTTTCTGTTTCTACCATCTAGCACCCAGGAAAAAGCTGGGTACAGTAGTGTGTGCATGAAAGCCCAGCTCTGGGTAGGCAGAGTCAAACAAAGACACCTGAGGTTTGCTGGCCAATCGGCCCAGACTAAATTAATTGGTGAACTCTAGGCTAATAAGAGACAGTTTCAAAACACAAGCTGGACAACTCTAGCTTCCACATTCACTTGTGTAGGAGTGCATGATGCACACACATACACACATACCACAATTTCACCTAATGTTCTTCAAGAAGAACCATTAATAAAAAATAATGTATTCTAACATGTAATATATTTATGTTATTTTAAAACTGAAAAATGTTTCAAATATGTCTAAGTTAGAGTTAGTTCTATTATAGAAAATACTGATAGATATAACATAAATGAATTTTTGATGTCCTCTATAGTTTTTAAAAGAAAAGGTTCAAAGTATAAAGATCAAAAAGTCAAAGCACCATCTGAAGTGAAGGGATGTGCACAGTGTGATATATGGTCTCTGTCAAGGGATGAAGTGGGTAATCAGGAAGCTGGGTTCACAGCTGTTCCTCGGCACTCTGGAGGTAGAGCAAGGTCTTCTGGCACCTGATGCAATGGATGGAGTTGGCTGTGCGTGCGCCCGTACTTGCTGTACAGAAGGCTGGGTGCCTTCTTTGCAACTTTGCAGTTCTTACTTTTCCTATACCCATGCTGCCCTCCAACATGGCAGCAATATGTGCTGGCATCAGTGAACATCTACTTCTGCTGCCTGACACATTGAAAGTGGATTTTTGCTGCTGTTATGCTTTTTTAAAAAGCACTGTTCTTTATAATCATTTAAAATTTTCATTTTTAAATGATTATAAACTCTCAAGAAGGAAAAACATTTCCTCTGAATCTTTTATGTAGCATTCCCCACTCATGTAATTATAGTCTAATATCAAGACCAAGGAAATTGACATGTGCATAACACTTGTAACAAGACTACAAATCTCACTCCGTGTCTGCCAGCATGTGTGTGTGTGTGTGTCTGCTTGCGTGAGGATAACAAAGGTCTTTTATACCATTTCCTCCCAAACACTGTCTCTGTCTCCATCTTCTGAATGTGCTGTCTCTGTTCTTTTGTCACTTTGAATATGTGACATAAGGAAATCACACGAGATGCAACCTTCCCAAAGAATCATGTCTGTCAGCTTCAGCGGCCATATCAGACAGTATCTTCAAGGTTTCAGGTCAGGTACTACTCCCTTCCTTGTTCCTCATTTCTCCTTCACACTAAGAAGGGTCTACATCTCAGCACCTTCTGAGGAATAGCTAAGGCTCCCTACCCTTGGTCTGAGCCTAGTGAGTATCTCAGTTGGAATAGCTCTCTATTGCCACAAGAGCAAAAGAGGTGATCTCTACATCCAAACTTACTCAGGGAATCAGAAGGCAGTGTCAGAAAGAGCTCAAAAGTCACTAGGCATGTGGTGCACATCTGTAATCCCAGCACTCAGGAGGCTGTGGCAGAAAACTCCTGAGTCTGAGGCTGGCCTACTCTTTTTTCACCCCAATATTTACTTATTTTTATGTATATGAGTGATCTGTCTTCACATACTGGAATAGGGAATCAGATCCTATTACAGATGGTTGAGAGACACCATGTGGGTGCTGGGGTTTGAATTTGGGTCCTCTGGAAGAACAATCAGTAATCTTAACTATTGAGCCATCTCTCCAGACCCTTTCATGTCACTCTTATACACATGAATTCATTTTCTTGTGTCCATATCTGGAAACCTATACATTTTTTCTGCAAGTAGGACCCCAGGGAGGTCTCTGAGCTAGATTAGTGTGAAAGTCTGGTCCTCCAGCTAGTGCCTAGAGAGACTGACATGCCTAGAGTGCAGCTTTGGTGGCTAGGAAACCACTAGGAACTAGAGCAAGCGAGCAAAAAAAGGATTACTTGAGCTTTGGTTCCCGTCCTTCACTCGTGTACTGCCAACAGATGAGCCCGATGAGGTCCTGCACTCTGGCGCTGGCCATGGTCACCACGGTCATTGGCAGTAGTCTGTCCTGGCTGGAGTGCAGCGGGAGGTAGACGTCGATCTTCTTAGTTGCAGTTGTACCCACATGACCCTGTGAACAGAGCACACGCATCAGAGTAAAACACACAGCTGTGCTCTTGCAGGCAGTAAGGATGCTAGCACAGCCATTTCTCACACAGACCTGCTCTGAGCCTAGACAGTCTCGAGGGGATCAAAGTCTACATTCAGGAAGGCGAATGGGTATTCCTAGAGGAACAAGTATGAGTGTGAGCACAGTTGGTGTTTGGTGTTGGTCTGGGTTTATTATCAACTCTCTATCCTTGGAGGTACTAACAGATCCTGCCATCAGCTGCCTTCCCTGGTAATAGCCATGTCTCTCCTGGAGAGGTTAAAGAGAAGGCATTCACACTGAGACAAGAACTTGTCTATATACCTCAGAGATTTCAGGAACTAATTCCATCGAGCGGCGCACCTGCTTACTCAGTGTCACACAGCTCAAGAGTGCTTGGTCGGCCACCACTGCTCATCCTACTCTACTCCATGCACTCCCAGCTCAGCCGTCTTCTCTGCACTCTCCTTTCTGCTTTCTGGAGCGCCAGTACTACACACACGTCCAAGCTGCTCTGTAAACATTCTACTTCTGAGCCTTGAGCAAAAGCTGCTGTCTGAGGAGTGCAGGCCTCCTCTACCATTCCCTTAAAACAGGACTGCTTTGTTATTTTTAACTCTTCCTTCCCCTAGGTTCTCCTTCTCCTATTTCTCATCTCTTTCCTCTCTAACTCCCAAGTTGCTCTGCTGCCTACAGTGGCTTCCAATTCATGATCCTCGCGCCTAAGCTGCAGCACAAGCGCACACTGCCATGTCTGGCTCTTCAGTCACTGTTTTCATAATCCCCAGATCCTCAAGGTCAGGAGGCCAAGTAAGTAGTGTTGTCCCCTCTAACATTTCCAAACTTTTACTTCCTCTTTTCCTCAAAACTTCCTGTTCCAGTGAGTTCCAAACCATCCAACTCTAGCTCTGGTATCCCCTCCTGTTCTGGTTTATGGGGCTCTGGGCCACTGCAGCTTTGTCTTTTTCCTTTAGCTACTTTGTGTGGGTTCTGCACACAAAATAAAACACGCTACAAGCCATCCCCCTTTCTCACCAGAGACTAGACTTTGGTCTTTTTGGCTTGCAGTCTTCCTCACTCAAAAACATGTTCAGAACATCATAAGGAGAAACGTGCAGAGACGGTTCAGTTTATATTGGTGCCCTTAACTGCCCCGCATCACCTCCTATCCCAAGTCTCGGCAGCTGTCACCTCACTGCAGCAAGTGGCACCACCACTGCACCAGCTGCTCATGTCCCAGATCCTTTTTCTTCCTACTGTCTATTTGCTAGCAAGTTCAAGGACATGTACTGTAAAACCGTGTTTCAATGGCAGAATGGTCTTTGCAGCGAATGGCAGTAGGATGGCCAGAGAGCAGCATGCAGAAGAATGGACTTGCATTCCTACCTCACAGCACATACGAACATAAACTCTAAGAGTAAAACCATAACACTCATAGTAGGATACGTCTTCATGACCTGAATTAAGCACTGATTTCTTTAAGCAACAAAAAAACAAATCAGTTTATCAATATTTTAAAAATGTATTCTCCAAAGAATATTGTTAAAAAGGTGATACACAGAAGGATAAGGAATGTTTACCATCAAGGACATGCTAAAACTCTCACGATGCAACAGAAAAGATAATCCTATTAAGATATTGGCAAAGGATTTGAGTAGACATTTCTCTGAAGAAAAAAAATACAAGTGACCAATAAATACATGAAAGGACACTCCACACCAACTATCATAATGCAAGTCCCAGCCACACAGAAGGTGCTAAGTTGCCACTGTGCAAAGGTTGTTACGATACAATTGCATGTGCACGTAAGCATGTACACTTCCCCCGCATGCACACTAGTAGAGTGTCCCTCTTCTCTAAGCACATCCTGGATTGGTTTGCAGTATGAGTGAGGGACACGACACTAAAAGCCATCATATTACAAGCCTCTTCTCATTTCTCTAGTGAGTGAATAACAACAAATAAAGTCCAAACTCACACAACACTATCACCCAATGCCAACTCGCCTGGCTGCCCATCAGGGTTTAGCTACCTTGGCCTGGAAGTGCTCCTGGGGTGTGTGTGGGGGCACACATCTGTGGATACCCTGTCTGCATGTCTTGCTTTGAAGACCCCACTGGGCACTACTCAGGAGATCTAGAAGGCTCTTCTTCATCACCTGTCATCCTTTAATGCTTGCTCTTGGCCACAACACTAAGTTGCTCTGGGCTTCTGTTCCTCACATGTAAAATGATAATGATAAGACTCTCTTGAGGACTGATGCTGAAGCCTCGGCTCCTGGCTCCTACTCACAGCTCCTTCACTGATGGCATGAAAGAACGGAGCCCTTCTCAGTTACTCTCTCACAGGTACCTGCTCATTCCCTTTGTACCCCTTAACAATTTAGCATTATGCCTTTATTTCTGTTCATCTTTAGTGCATGCTCTTCCCACCAAATTGGTAATAGTGTCTCTTTGCTTCTTGCTCCATACACCATGCCTAGCAGTGTGCCTGGCAGCTGAAGACCCCCCTCCTCAAAAAAGAATCTGATAGCCAAGGCATGCTGTTCTGTTGACCCAGCTAATTGGTAGGATTCTTAAGCCCAAGAATTTGAGGTCTACCTGGCTGGCATGGCGGAACTTTATCCTTACACTAAATGCCAAATGAACAAATAAAACACCGTTGAACGTCCTAAATGCATACTTTTGAGGAACTCAATAAATCTTCATTTCTTTTCTCCCTCTTGCCTTTTTTTCATGTGTCTGTTTCTGATCATACCGGAAAACATAGAGATTTAGCCAATCACATGGCTTCACTTTATAATTCTAGCATTCTAAGAGTCCAAACCTGAATAAGTAGGTAAGATAAAGTTGGTTTCAAAAGTACTTTACATAAATGTTACTTCTCTCTCAATCCAATAACTAACATTAGGCCAAGTGATGGTCCCCAAGTCTAAAGGTATCAAGTGAGTAAGAAAGTCAATTCTCTACAATATTCCTGTCTTTTTCATAGGCACAGCTTTGAATGCTTTTGTATGCTTTTTGCAAAGAAATAATAACAGCAGTAGTTATTATTGCTGGCTTCTCCAGCAAGCATGTTGACACCGAGGCAGGCTGAGGGTGAACTAATCACAGAGGAACCTCCCTAGAGAGCTGTGATAGCTAGTCTTGGTTGTCAACTTAACTGCAGCTGGAACCTCAAGCTAAAACCCAAACTGCCTGGTATACCTTTCAGGGACTTTCTTTTTCTGTTTTGTGTTTTCGAGACACAGAGTTTCTCTTTGTAGCCCTGGCTGTCCTAGAACTAGTGAGTGCTGGGATTAAACTGTGTACCACCAGAGTCTGGCTGAAGGATTCTTCTTAGTTGAATTCTGAGGTGGGAAGACTCACCTTAAACCTGGGCTATTGCAGGTGGCAGTCCACATAAAAGGCATGGAAAATAGAAGCCTTGCTCTTGGCCAGCTTGCTCTCATTCCTGCTGGCAAGTCTATCCCCTTGTTGCAGAGCCAGATTGCAAAGACTGAAAACAAGCCACTCTCCAGGAATCCTCCTAGGCTCAAGCAGCAGGCTGGGACTGCTGAGACATCCAGTGTCGTGGACTGAACAACAACTCGATTCTTGGCTTTTCCACTGGGACAAAGCCACTGTTGACTGTCCTGACCACAGCCTATAAACCACTCTAATAAATCCCTTTACACGCGCACGTGCACACACACACACGTGCTCTTCTCTTTCGCCACCCTACTGCTTTCCCTTTTTACCCTCACTTATTCCTGCTGCTACTGCTGTGGAATGGTAGCCGAGAGATCACAGACAGGGCTGACATAGCAAGACATGGAAACCTCGGGGCAAGGCAACGAGAATCTGCTTCACAAACTGCAATGTGCTTCCTAAGTGCAGAGCAGCTTACTAGATGCTTCTGATTTCGGATCCATTCTGATCTCATGAACATGGGGCCTAAAGAGATAGCACACAAGCTCTAAAGAGAACACTGACAATTCTAGTAGAACAGACATTTGTTTAGTGCTTTGGCTCTCACTTATTTCTCAGCTTAACTCTACCTTTATATTCCAGCGGAGAGAAGTAAGGCTTCCAACAATACAGTGTCCTGCTCACAGTTCCAAAGCCACATGGAAGAACCACAACAGCTCAACCTGAGCCACGGTGAGATGACTCCAAAACCACTGTTCTGAATATCCAACTCCTTCACCCCCCTAGTCAGTCCAAGTGCCACTAACCCCGCTTTCTGCAGCTCGCCTTCTCTCTCCCTCTGTCCTCATAAACACAACAAAGGATTCATGTTAAGAGCCTCCTACAGAAAGATCTAGATCTGAGGGAGAATTTAAATACACAGAGACTCCAAGGACTTCCTCTGATCCTAACCGCAGGACAGTCACTGGTAGGAGACCCTGGCAGGTGTTAATGGTATATCCTATGGTCTCTTAACCCTGCTCATTTCATATGAAATCAGAAAAAAACACAGAGATGCTTAGTAAATGAGTGAAGCACTTTATCATTTCAATTTTCTACTTCTATCTTGGGAAAGTGCCTTACAAACCCTGACATTATCTACTTTAATGAGAAGGCTCTTCTGAGAAGCTCCAGGTGGTGGCAGTGCACTTGATCCGAGAGTCCCTGTGTTGCAAGATTTAGAGAAAATCATCTAAAACAGAAAACAATCCATCAACATAATAGAAAGTAATTAACTTATAAAAAAATAAGGTGACCAAAGGATTAAAAGTATTCATCACACGTGAAGAAAGCAATATTCCAGAGGCCTAACATCCAAGTATTAAAAAGCAACTAACAATAAACAAAGATCGTGTCACACAGCTTTACTGCACAGCAATTTATATGCTCCCCAATACAGGACTGGGGAGATAAAGCCATAATTAGAGCACCAGAGAGGGCTTCACAGGGACAAGGTTCAACTGTATCTCTCTCCCCTCTCATGCATTCAACAAATACCCACTGTACAAATACCCACGCTGAGACCTGAAGATCAAGTCTAATAAGCATGGTGTGGAGAAGACCCTCAGCAGTCTCCTGGCCTGCTAGGGAGTGAACACTAAGAAGGAAAAGATAAAGGCTGCCAAGAAAGCCCAGAGGCGGTCGGTCACACTGGAAGGGGTTGAAGAGGCATCTTGGGAAAGCCTTCATGCTCCCTGACAGAGAACCATGAGGCCAGAGAAGCTGCTCACTCCATTTACAACAGCACAACAGAGGCAGGGCAGTGGTTCCTTCTGAGACATGGTGATTTTATGAGTGATTTTAATATTTTGCTTTGTATTTTCTATAATGAATACTATGTTTCCAATTAGGAACAAGAGACTGTAATTATAAACAATAACAGCAACAAGAAGGAGATGAAGAGAGCAAGGGTAACTACCACTCAAGGCTTAAGGGCATTCGGTAGAGAGAGCAGCTCCATGTTGGAAATGCAGCTCATGGTAAGGCACCAAGCACACATAGTACGTGAGAGGGGCTACAGCACCATGGTAGCACTTCCCCAGCATAGAGAAGGCCCAGAGTTAAGTAACTTTCATTAAAGAAAAATAAAAAGCAACAAATCCAGTAGGTGAGATACCTCAGCAGGTAAAGCACTTGCTGCCAGACCTGAGGACCCACGGCCCACAGAACAGAGTAGATTACCTGAAAGTGTCCAGGTAAGATCTAAATATTAAACTTAAACTTAATTCTAAATGATGACTTATAGTCAGTCAGCACACGTGAAGCTAGCCACAGGCTGAGGCAACAGAAGAGGGCTTCCTCCGCCAGTGTCCTCTGGATCAGCTCCTATCACCTGCTCCAACTACTGGCCCTGACACATCTCTCAAACCTTTCTCCTGTCCTGTGGCACTGGCCCAGATGAGTCCAAGCATCCTCTCAGTCACTCTGGAACATCAGTGTTCCCAGTGTCAAAAAACAGATCACACCAGTCAGAAACCTGCTGTTCCCATCACTGGGTGCTAACATTTCTGCCTCGGCATAGCAGCTAATAACCTGGACAACCAGCACCAATGCCTCACTGCTACTCAATACACAGAACAATTCAGAACACAGACTTGCAGTCATCTGCATCCAGATTTGAATCCTGGCTCTGACAGCTGCCCTTAGACACTGAGCACATAACTGTACCTCTCAGAACTTCCACTTTCTTCCTGGGACAGGCAAATACAAGGTGTATATCTCATACACATCAGACCCACACATACTCACTGAGCGAGGAATGCAGGCTTTCCTCTGCCCTTCAATTCAAATGTCTCCTCTTCCAAGAAGGAGAAAGCCCAAAATCACTGCTTCGCCCCTACTTCCCAGCACCTTGCTTCTCACAACCTTACAGTTCACTGTTTTCTATCTCTCCCTTCCTCTTCTCTCATTTACAGTGAATTACAGAACACAACAACCGTATCCCGTCCACTTGTGCATGCTCCTTCGGCCTAAAGTACAGCAGAGGTTTAGGGTTAGCTTTGCCAAGCCAAAAAACCTCCTCAGGTCTCTCACTTCTTTCTTATCCTTGTAACTGACTGCCTCTGTTACTGCAGGCCACTCTCTTCTCTGAAATGCCTCCTGCACATGTAACACAGGACCTGACATACAGCAAGTAAGGAATAATGATTTAAAACACTTCATTACCCTGCAACTTACAGAGCTGAACATTTTTAACATCCCACTATTGTAAGCTGTATTCTCTGAAGCATTCTTTGATAAAAAAAAATATGTACACATTCTATGTGTATATTACTGGGTCAAGGGATATGAGTCTTTGTAGCTTATGGAAATGTGTTTTCAAGCCTATCAAGAGAATATCAACATTATGAACCATATATGGCATCTAATTAATAATCTAATAATTAGCTTTTCCAATCTAAAAATATAAAGCTTAAAAACAATTTATCACACAGAATGTAAATAGGAACTAACTGGAACGTACAGTAGTGGACATGATAATGGATTGGTCCATTTAGACAATGTGACTCATTAACTAAAACAGTATGGAGCTTAGATATATACATATATAGCTTACATTATCTACTGCCTATAATAAAACCACTTTAAAGTTTCCAAAATAGAGGAAGCAGAAAGAACAGATGCTGCTCAATTTCAAATAATCATTTTTTAAAAATAATTTTATATTAAACTAGGTGTGCACACACTTTTAATTCCAGCACTAAGGAGGCAGAGGCAGGCAGATGGCTTCAAGCTCAAGGCCAGCCTGGTCTACAGAGAGAACCTGCTTCAAAAACAAAAACAAACAAAAAACCCAAAACAAAAGAAGACAACAAAACCCTGTGTGTGTGTGTGTTTCTGCCTGTATGTATATCTGTGCACCACATGTGTGCCTAATGTCTGAGGTGAAGAAGGTATTGGATCCCCTCAAACTGGCGTTAGAAACAATTGTGAGCCACCATGTGGGTACCTGGAATCAAACCTAGGTCCTCTGGGAGAATAGCCAGTGTTCTTAACTGCTAAGCCATCTTTCAAAGCCTGCCCCCGACCCTCTTTGGATAGGGTCTGACTTTATAGCCCTGGCTGGCCAGGAAACTGCTATATAGGTCTTGCTGGCCTCAAATGTGTGATCTTTCTATTTTTGCTTCCTGCATGCTGCTGGGACTGCAACCTACATGGCCTGCTTAAAATGATCTTCATTTAGGAACTACCCTCATCAAGCGAGTCAACTGAACTAAGACTTATGAACATAAGGCTCTGTTAGCAGGGCTACTTAACATCAACACTTCCAATAATAAATTGAATAGCAGATCTCCAAACTGCTGCTAAGTGTTCAATTTCTCTGCCAAAGGAAGGAAACAGAAAGGACAGACAGTTTGGCTTCTGCAATTAAAGAGACAAAAAGCAGGGAACATTATTCTATTAGTCACAACTGCACAAGCAGATCATTATATGTAATTTTAATGCAGAAATAAATGCATCAGTGTATCCAGACAATGTAATAATGCAAATTGATAAAAGGTTTATTTTGTAGATTTTGAAAGGAAGCATTGTGTTTAAGCAATGGCTGCTTTGCCTTTTTACTGACACCTTTCTCTCTATCCTCTTCAACAGGGACAGAAGGACACTGGGCTCAATATACTGTATTCTATATACAGTGCTCCATGGGTGCCACAGGATGCTGGGCTCAATATACTGTGTTCTATATACGGTGCTCTATAGGTGCCACAGGATGCTGGGCTCAATATACTGTGTTGTATACATGGTGCTCTATAGGTGCCACAGGGGTGATAGCAAGGCAAGAGCTATACACTTAAATGCTCACTTCTCCGAGAATATTTAATGGCTTCCATTTGAAAAGACGTAATATTTCTAAACACAACCCAGCATAAACCAGATTATCTAATTGTGAGAAATAAAGAGGCTCTATATAACAGAGGAAAAACTTCTAAACACTACAATCTTATGGGCTCAGGAAACGAACTCACTTTTTTACATTCAAAATAGTAGCAATGAATGTGAATAGATTTTATATAAAACTATATGACAAATCCATTCAGAGCTATAGAGCTGGCTTTGTACTGCTATCTTAACCCTCAATAAATCTAGACTGCTTAAAGGCTATTAAATTAACATTTCCCTGATCTGGCACCTGTAGTCAAGTTAATTTGTCAAAAACATTTCTACAGTTTGTCACTGGACACTGTATTTTCTGACAAGCTTAAAATAAAATTGACAAAATCTCATTAATTCCCTCTGAATCACCAACCTTGGTTATATTAAGCTTTTATTATCAAGAACGTCAACTGTCACTCCTTCTTTAAGGAGGTCAAGTTCTGATCTGGGTGCTTCTCGGATCCTTGCCGTCATCACAGAAGCTGGGAGGCAGCACAGTGCAGCGGTGAGGAGCACAGGCTGGAACTCAGTCCTGCACACAACACCAATACAGGCCTGTATTGGTCAGCAACTTAAGCTTTTTAGGTCATGATGTCCTCATCCATAATAAATGAGGGCCTGAGTTTGGATCTCCAGAACCCATATAAGATGCTAGTTACTAGACCAGGTGTGGCAGTACACAGCTTTAATCCCAGCACTTGGAAGACAGAGACAGGCAGATTCTGTGAGTTCGAGGCCAATCTGGTCTACAAGCAAGCTCCAGGTCAGCCAAAGCTACATAGTGCAATCTGTTGTAAATAAACAACAGGGCAGAGTGACATGTGCTATATAGTCAGCTAATCTAGCCATTAGTGAGCTCCAAGTTTAGTGAGAAACCCTGTCTCAAGAAAATAATAAACAAAAAGTAAGTAAATAAAATGGAAGCAGCAAAGCAAAGAAACAAAATCAACCTCTGACCTCCACACACGCATGAGAACACACACTATGTACACCCAGGATTTCAAAAGCATGGAGAACAGCAGTCCTCCCTCATGGGTTGTAGAGAGGACTTGAAAAGGTTACATGTAGAAGTATTCATTTCTCTGATCCACAGTAACGGATCATGAAATGCTCTTGGCCACTATGCTTGCTATATGTAGATATAATAATCTTACTTTATAATCAGAGACTTAAAAGGTTTTATTGACAGCCATAGACTTAATATTCTTAAGACACCTTCTGGGCATCTCCTTTAAAACACCATCAGAATGTGGCATACAGCAGCCTCTCCTGAAGCCCTAAATTGATGTGGCCCTGTTATCAGCTAAAAATAAAACAAAAAGCAAGCAAACAAACAAGTAAACAAACAAACAACAAAAACTAAGCCCTCTGTCTCACTCCCAGGAACAGTCTTGACAATTAAATGTTTCTTCCTATTGGGTAAAATCTTCCTGTAGAGTTTGCCCACTCTTAGATCTTAGTTCTAGCCTAATGAATGACATCTGAACAAGTCTGCTGCTTTACAGCACTCCCCTCCCAGCCTCCTTTATACAACTATGACCAAAACTCAAAACACACAAAACCGAACCAAACAAAAACCCCGATGCCGCCTGGGCTGGTAGGCACTGTGGAGTACACCAGACTGGAACCTTTCCAAGAGGATAGCACAGAAAACCTGAAACGTCATAGCAATGCACATACAGCCCTAGAGAGCTACCAGGAAGTTGTTGCTCTCAAGAAAACTATTCTCTATTTAAAATTTTTGCTGCTCTGATCCTTGGGGGTGGGGGGTGGGGAGCCTAGCACCCCTGTTTTAAAAGCATTGAGTTATCCTGTGTGGTTTGAACAATAAACTCAAATAACTCTTTAAGTCAGCAAATGAGGGCCAACGAGAATATTCAACAGGAGCAGGTGCTTGCTCAATAAACCTGATTCTTGGATCTTGGAAACCATGATTGACGGAGAGAACTGATTTCTGAAAGTTGTCCTCCAACCTCCACACACACACACTGTGACATTGACAAGCTCCCCACAACATGCATATAATAATAATACTTTTATTTTCTAGACAAAGTCTTATTACGCAACCCTAGCTATCCTGGAACTAGCTATGTAGACCAGCTAGTCTCAAACTCACAGAGACAGAGAGATTGGCCTGCCTCTGCCTCTGCCTCTGCAGTCCTGGGATTAAAGGCATGCACCACCATGCCCAGCCAGTAAAATAAAAATTTAAAAATATATATCAACTAGAAAAATACAATCGTTCATTTCCAAATTTATGTTAAGCAGTAAACAAAGAATAGGGGAATCATGAGGGGAAAACTAAAAGCCGGAATAGACTGCTTTAAAAGCCATCTTTACAGGATAACAAGTGTCCATTTTGAATTTTCATAGCCATTGTGGGATCTTTTTGATCATTAAATGCTACACAGTACTTTGCATTTAATTATACAAACAATGCCTTCCACAATGATGATAATATCAGAGAAAGGTAATTTGCATGAACTAAGCCCCATCACCTAGCATAAGTTTAGAGACCTCTTTATTATTAAATCATTTATATAATAAAATCAATATGCTTTAAAAGTAAAAATAGGGTTTTTTTAAAGACCATAAAAAAGAGTTAAATGTTTTAAACGCTATCAATTTTCATGGTATAATGAGTCTTTTTAAGATTTAATACCAACTTTCAACATTAAAACTCAACGGAGAGCTCATGCTTGGTTGCATTACTGGCTGGCGGAGCTCTGGCAGAGGTCACATGGTTGGCCACCACCACAGTCCTCAGCTACAGGCAACTTTGGCACAACCCTCCCAATTACCCCCACAGACAACTGAACTTCAGAGAATGAAACATTTCTGAGCAGAGCTGCAAAAACAGTGAAGATCCAGACACAGATTTTCTTGTAAAGTTTCAGTTGATTAAACAGCAACATAAATATTCACCTTAAAATTCGTTTCCTTGATTTACCTGGTCTTTGAGACTCATAAATTTCTGTGCAGTACCAGGCTCATGCCTGCTTTATCACTTTAAGACTTGATGTTCTTCAATGATAGAATTCAAATGTTTCACGGAATCATCATTTAGTAAGTCCTAAAAACCTTTTAAAATTAATCTTTCATGCACATACAGCTTATCCAAAGTTAGGCTATAATTAGACAGCCCTGGCACAAATGAGCTTACTACTTTATTTGCTCAATCAGTGGATGTCTCTTCAGTAATTATAATTAATTCAAGTCCCTGATGCACCTCCTAACAAACAATGTAAAAACATCAGGCAAGATGGAAATAAATAGCCTTACATTTCTCCAATTATGATATTCACTTTCATCCTCAAAATGCATATGTAAGATCTGGGGTGGGTCTGCTCTGTATTTAAAAAAAAAAAAAAAAAAAAAAAAAAAAAACACTCAAAGAACCTACAACTCAAGACCAAAACACACTATGCTTTTCCCATAGGAAAATACAGACACAAATGGTCAACTGAAGATTTTCATTTAGCAGTTTGTAAATGCACAAAAACAGAATACGCAAGAAAAATAGAAAGCAAATCATTATTGTGTATCTAGAATAACCCTGAGAGAACGGCTTGGAGTTATACATGAAATTTATAATTCTACCAAGCCTTCACCAGACTCCTGGGCAGAAACTCAGGGAAAAGGAGCAAGAGGAAGGAAGCTTCACTTTTTAAATGAGGGTTAGGTAGAGTCCGTGAGCGCTGAGGACAGTTAGTACTGAGCACCCGAAAGACACCCAAGTGTGGTAGGGAAGCAGAAGCAAGAGGATTACTGCAAGCTGAGGCCAGCCTGGCCTCCACTGGGAGTTCCAGGCTGCCTAGACTCACAGTGAGACCCTGTCTCCACAAAGCAAAACAAAAAATGATCAGCGAGATATGCTGCTTGTCGCCGGGTAGTGGTGGCACACGCCTTTAATCCCAGCACTTGGGAGGCAGAAGCCGGCGGATTTCTGAGTCCGAGGCCAGCCTGGGTCTACAGAGTGAGTTCCAGGACAACCAGGACTACACAGAGAAACCCTGTCTCGAAAAACCAAAAGAAAGAAAGAAAGAAAGAAAGAAAGAAAGAAAGAAAGAAAGAAAGAAAGAAAGAAAGAAAGAAAGAAAGGCTGCTTGTCTGTTACTCTGTGAAATCAGACTGCATGGAGTGAGTATACGCAACAAACTGAGCCAGCCACTAGGCTGGCAGTAAGGATGGGGACCTTACTATGTACTCCCATGTAGCTCTCTACCACTGCTTGACACCGCTTATTGGGCATCTATCCAGAATCCCATGGCAAACCCCTATCACTGGGTGAATTTCATACCTGAAGCACTCACTATCTAGCAAGGGGCACAAATGCTGCAGCCACAAATTCAAAACTGGGGTTGCCATTGGAAAGAGAGGAAGAGGCACAGAGGAAGAGCTGCCTCAGTTACTCAGGGAGTGGAGAGGCTTGCAGGTGGGCACTGTGAAGCTCGGTAATCCTTTGTTTTGGGGGGTAAAAATGCAAAAGAACATAAGAACCCTTAAAAGGCTGGTAGCAACCTCTTCAGTTTTCAGGAGCAGCAGTCAATACTATCTCACAGGTCATAAGGATAGCCATTCTTATGAGATTAGAGACACATCTGTAATTGTAAGGTCTTTCTGTTAGTAAATCTGGTACCCAGGTGGCAGTACTCCAGTGTGCTTTCATCCAGGGAGGAAAATAACAATTTGGCCCCAGGAGGGAAGGGTCAGCAGCATATGGTATCAACCTTCATCCCTGGCTTGAGGTGATCACAATGCTTCTCGAGTTACAACCCTCTGCAGGAAAGGGCAGTCCAGACTTGCTGGCTTGCAGAAACAGAAGAGTCACTGGTGCACCTGGATCCCCAGGGTGTCTATCTCAGCCCCCTGACATTTCTTCATGCTCATCCTGAGGCTCAGTCAGTCTGATCTCCTTTGAGGTCCTAACTAAACCAGACACAGGCAGAGTCGGATTTTTATCTTATTAAAATAGATATGGCTAATTTGTCTTTTCAAATTCATTTTAAATTAAATTGGATTTCCTCAGAAGGCTGCTGGGTCAGTTCCCTGCTGGAAGGCAGGACAAAGGTTAATTGCGCGCCCTTCACCAGCTCTTCTGCTCTCCTGGGCAGACTCTGATAACCTGCCCCAGAGGTGGGGAAGGCTTTGGTTTATTGGGCAATAATGCTGCCATTAGAACCATTTACCATTATGCCAGGAAACCTTTTTAAAAAAAAAAAAAAAATTAAAAAAAATAAAACAAACAAAACTGATTGCAGTAACAGGAAAGAAATGTAATGGTGTTACCAGGTCGAAGTTAAGTTCTTTTAAAACATGAAATCAACCGCTAACACCTAAACTCTTTGCTTCCTTGAAAGGTTCAAACTGATGAAACACTGCACACCCTTCTGGAGCAAATTGTTCACTGATTTCAATGGAAAATTCTACTTATGCTTTCACTTAATTTATCTCATTTTAGACTGTCTATGTTCATGGAAATTTAACCCAGTAACTCCCTGTTACACAAAGCATAACAAAGTATGAATACTTAAATACAGTGTAAATAAAACACTTTATCAATTATATTTTTGTATTCTAAATGAGTGACTTCACTTAGCATGTCTGCCTTACACAGCACCACACTATTTTTCAATTAAAAGTCCAGATGTTTCAAAGGCTCCAGTAGGCACTAGCAGTTATGAGAGATGCTTTCTCTGCATTGTAATCATCACCAGCACAGCAGCTCTGGGCTGCATTAACATATCATGTTTTATTCCAGTCCCCTCCTCACAGAGCAGGGACTCCTGCAGCACAGCAGAGAGCTAGTCAACTCCCTTTACAAACATCCCCTGAACTGCCTGTTCCCACATGACTACAGGACTTTAGAGAGCAGAGCTGCTGTAAGTAAGCTTGCTTCTTAGCAAGAACAATGACCGGTTTGATTGTCCTCAATGGTGCTGGAGACTGAGCCCATGGCCCAGACATGCTGCATGCCATTCTAAACCGAACTGCTTCAATAATCCGTGTGTATGAATGGGACAGAAGCACTGCACAGACAGACGCCTGCAGAGGTTCAAATACTATCCAATGTGTGGTGTACTTGCTTGTGTCTAGTTGATCCTAAAAATCAACTGGAACTTGGAATCTATAAAAGCCACCCATAGTTTGTTACAATTAAAGTAATTTATTCTCATTTTAATGGCAGTTTCATCTCTTGAACAACAATTCACCTGAACTGAGATCAAACAAATACAACAATTACCCTTTCTCCCATTGACAGAAAACAATACTGGAGCCAAACAATGCAGTTCTAACAGCTGCAACGAAAATGTTTTTGCATTTAGTATTCTGTTAATTAAATGGCCTCTTTACCCACAAACAGAGCAAAAGACCTATATTATAAGAGATGCTTGGTCAACATAGTAATTTGTAGAAAATTATAGGCCCTTATCATTAAGAGAGACACTACAAAATTAAGTTCAATCCTAATTTTTTAGTTACTTTACAAAATTCTTCCATTTGGAATATTCTGGGAGGAGCTATTCTAATTCAGACACCATTCCAAAGGTAAATGCTGTTAGCAACATCTGAACCTCAGAAGGGTAAATCCTGGCAGGCCCATCTCAGCATCTGAGACAGCTTCTGCTCCTTCCTGAAGGAGTCTTAGGTGGAACATTTTTAATACATCACAATGTCACTTTTTAATGTGCTCCAATCTATTAACCACATGGCAAAGTAACAGGGATTTTTAAAATATGGGTTTTACGGCTTTGTGCTGGTGATTAATTAAATAAATAGCCACCATTTCACAAATCATCCCACTGATTAGTCTAAAGCAGACACTGCATTCAGTGGTATTCCTACCATCTGAAGCTCCCAGGCAGACAGGAGCTGTGTGGCATGGCCACATTTCTGCACTTTGGTGCCCACTGTTGTGACTCATGGCTGGCATCCCACCCTGCAATCCAGAGGCCGAGGTGCCATCTTTGCAGGTGCTGTAGTCAGCTGGAATTTGGCTCCAGCTGCTCAGAAAAGATGTTCCCCTTAATTACTCTCTTACCCTAAAGGAAACAAAGGAACAACAAAGAAACAGTGCAGCCTCCAGCTGCAAACACCAGAGGCTTCACCACCAAGGCCAGGGGAGGGAGCCCGACCACACAGACCTTCAGTACTGCTAGGTCAAGGCAGCTCTTCTCAAAACACGCTATGTCATTATCTTGATTTCAGGTATTAAGCAATTACTTCCGACTGCCTTTTAAGGACTGAGGTCACTCTCTTTTGAGATTGACTAGAATTCAACCATAGTTATTTTAGTAGCATATTTTCAAAGATAATAATTCCTCTGAAAGCGAATTAAATCTAGAAATACTTTTTAGTGCCAGAAAAAAAAAAAACAAAACAAAACAAAACAAGAATGTACCAAGAATATGATTTCTTTCAGGAAATATACTGAAAGGCTTCCAGTCTTAAAATTCATTACCGAGATAGGAAGGTGCCTTCACTAGGAAAAGCACATTGCTGTCCTCCTGAAAGGGCTCCCACCTCCTCAGCTTTATCAGCAGTTCTAAAAATGAGGAGGAAGTGAGTGGGGAATAGAAGCAGAGACCTGGGCTCTGAACCAAGGCAGATGCAGAAGAGGCTCAAGCCTTTAACTGAGTCGGACAACCCATCCACCCTCAGCTTCCTCCCCTGTACAGGAGTCTGCATCTATCCTCAGTAATTCCAAGGAAACTGAGACACAGTCCCCGTACATTCTTGCAGAGCTGATGCTAAAAAGAGCATATGAGTCAGTGAGAACCAGCTTGAAGAAAGAGCCGAGCCGACTGAGCCTACCCCTGCAGGTGCTGTGCTTCAAACAGGGAGACAAACCCAGGTCATCTGCAACAGAGGCGAAAGAAGCAAGTGCTGAGCTCTGGACAGTACTTGTGGGACTCCCCATGAGACAGAAGTTTGGAGAGACACTGACTGAGCTTGGGACTCAACAGACTTGAATTAGAGTTCTGGCACTTTCCTAATCCTCAGATTCCCTACTCCCAAATGGTGTGAATAACAGTGCATCCTGCACAGGAATGCTAGTAAGAGAGAGAAAAGCACAAACACACATTCTAGCAGGCAGAAGACACTCAACAGATTATGGTGAATCACACGAAACTGCTCGCATTCAATCATTTATCACCTACAAAGACTGTAATTTCATATGGCAATATTATAGAGACTAAGACACTAAGTATTATGAGTAAGTTGGAGAAATGAGTGAAAATTTTCAGAAGCAGAATGAATTTCACTCTTATGAAAGGAAGATAGCCAAGAGACAAAGGTGTTCTTAAAAGCCTACCTCTGATTCCAATGCTGCACTAGCTGATGCTTATTAAACACTGCTGTGGGTCCCACTGTGCTGTGAATGACATACACAGTGATATGGACAATCTCAAAACAGCTCCATGAGGGACAGTCATCGTTCTTCCTACTTTACAAGGAAGTGACCTGCCTGAGGTAACAGATGGTAATGGTGGGGTACAAGCCTGGATCTAACTCCAGAGCCTGCATTCTCAGCCAACTTAAACTGCCTCCCCCAGTACAACATTACTTATTTTGTATTTAATATAGCTGTGTGAAGACAAACAGCAAATGACTTACAAATCAATCTTTGGCCCTTGTGAGTGGCGGAGGTATCAGTGGGCCTCAGGAAGGGCAAGGTTTCAGACAGCACCTGCAGCGAGTGAGAGAACAACACAGCAAGTCCCACTGAGCTGGGTTACTTGAGCACACTGCTCCTCTCTGGCCACAGTCCTACTAGGGGGAAAAACATTTCCCAAGAAAAAGCCTAAAGTTTTTATCAAAGAGTTGCTGTGCTACCAGATGCTACAGGCAACCCTTTTGGCCAAGACAATGGCAGCAAAGTTTCTAGTCTGCCTTTTCATTTGTCTGTTTTCCTCTTACTTCCTGAATCCTTCTATGTAAAGAGTAAACAGAGAAGAAAATGGCACTGACAGTGGGAAGCTAGGTGTGGTGGAGCAGCCTTTAAACCAACACTCAGGAGTTTAAGGCTAATCCGCTCTACATAATGAGTTCCAAACAAGCCATAACTATGTAGTGAGACCCTGTCCAGAACACGGGCACAGTAAGAATTCAAGTCAGACAAAACCCAAATACTATGCTTTCAGAGCCAATGTAAAATACTAAAAGGCAAACATACTCGCATTTAAAGCTTCTCTGGCTGCCTCTGAGGTACCTAAAGGCAATGTCTGCTCTGCTGGAAAGCAGAGACACTGAATGCAAACCATTCCTTCTGCTCTCCAGACAGCACCTGATAAAGCATCTGCAGTGCTAGCATCTCATAGCCCCAGCTCTTCCGAAGCCCTGCTCTGGGGTTTCCCTAGGGTTTCCTTTGCAACAACTGCAGCAGAGACTCTGGGAGGAACCCAAGCGAGCTGTTTTAACCTTCCCATAAACTGGTATCTCCATAGAGGATTAAAACAAACGTTTCAAATAAGCCGATTTCCTCTACTGAAAACCAAAGTGACAACAGTAGTTTGGAGAAGCACAAAGGCAGTGATGAAGATGCATCTCTTCTCTCTAGACATTCGAAAACTGAGAGCAAAAGGCTAGACGGAGGCAGGCAATGTAAGCCCCCATTCCTAGTAAGATGCCCAATTAAGCAGTTATAGAAAATTAGATTTTGGTGAGTTACAGCAAAGCACAGGGGGAAAGCCTCAGCTTTACTTTCTAACCAATGCCAGCAGTCCTGTATCTCTGTATCCCTGTTGACTGCATGTGTGCCTCTTTTTGAATGGTACTTCCGGAACTCTGGTTACTTTTTGAACTGGAGACAATGTAAATACCTATCTATCCTTGTATTCCCTGTGGAATGGGACAAACATCCTTGGGCAGAGGAAGAAGGAACCCTTTTTGACCCAAAGGAGCAGGGATGCCATACTCAACTCCATACACAGTACTCCAAACCAGCTAAAGCTGAAAATATCCTTAAGGAACATCACTCCATAAAAGCTCAGAGAAACAGACAGCACCTGGCTTTGTCTAGATACTTTGCAAACCGTGTCTCTCTGCCTACAGTGCTGTGCATCCTTCTCTAGACTCACTCAGCACCTTGTCTCTTTGCTCATGGTGCTGTGCATATTCTCACTGTGTTGTAGCAGAGATTTAAGGGTGAATATTTGCTCAGTCCTGTGGGTCCTAGGAAATTAGTGATCTAACAAGTGATCTTAGGGACTCTTTTTACTTCAGCTACCTTCTGCACTGGCCTCCCAGTGCTGCTGGCACATGGGCACACAATATCATCCAAGGTAACAAGGAGAGGCTGTCTGTGAGCTACCAACATGTTCTCTCTTCACAGCTAATGCTGTCATTTCCCACTATCAAATGTTTGCTCTTCCAGCAACAGAAACCAATACTGATTCCCCAATACCGTACAGTTTGAGTATTACTGTCAGAGAGGTATATCAATATTTGAATATGTATGGATCTCTGCCCAAACCCACCAGTGGGGATGGGATCTAGCACCATCAACTTGTCACCAATGACTGGTTGATCTACCTGAGAGATGGTTGAGAGAGGGGTTGAACAACCCTTTGAAGATAAAGGTATGATACTAGCTCAGAGACAACAGCCTGTGAGGCCAGGTGGCAACATGTAAGACTAAAAACCAACAATTACATCCTATGTCCCCAAGAGACAGAATATGTGGCTCAAGGAACTAAGGGAAAAGTAGGAATGGTCTCACTCACTATCACTCCCTGGAACCCACTTGAGGTATCTGTGCTTCTTGTCCCTACACTTTGAAGCCCTTCTTACGGCAGGAGCCTGGTTTCCAAGGGGATAATAGGTATCCACTAGGAAACAAAGCAAGAGCTCCAATAAATGTTAAAGTAAGTACAGCTGCCCAAGCCCTTTATGACAAGGAACCACAGGCAAATGAGAAACTACTGTCCTGACCTGAGCAAACACCTCTGAAGAAAACACAGGACTCCCAATACACAAAAGGAGGCAGAAAGGTACACACCCCATCAGTACACTTGAAGAAGGGCATGTTTATTACCCTTTACTAGTTATGATGCTAAATGTGCAAACAACTCAGCCATAGACAGAGTAAGGCAAATGAACTTATGGATCAAGGAAAAGGATACAAGGTCATTTTGCCACAGACCATCCTGGATCTGCAAAAGTGCTTTCAAGGTTACAAGGACCATTACATTCAATCTGATAAAGACAATTATCTTTTAAAAACTATCTATAAATTAAACAAAAATTTAAGAAATTTACTTATTTTTATGTGTTTGGATGTTTTATCTGCACATACGTTTGTGCACAACATATATGCAATGTCTGAAGATACACATGCACCAGTGCACACAAGTGGAGGTGAATGGACAGCTGTAGGACTCAGATGTCTAATTTTTTCCTTCTAGTACATGAGCTCCAGGTATCAAATTCAGGTCCCGAGGCTTGGGGATAAATGCTTTTCCTTATTGTGCCATTGTGGCTGCCCCACCAGCAATTTTTAAATAGAAGATTAACAAATTTTAAAACTCAGTGTATATTCCCAATTGATAAAAGTATATATTTTCTTTAAATTTTTGTTTCTATTATTATATACATGCACATATTATACAAAATACTAAAATAGGATATCAAATATATTTTTCATGTCACTTTGTGGTCAAAATGTTTGTAAGTATCTGCTTTCCCTAACTCTTACACATGTGACACGTCTATAAACAGCTTTGTTTCCAGTAGCTATTAGCTGGAAACAGCCCAGGTGTCCAACAGTGAGATGCATAAATATCCTGCAGTATGTTCAGACAACAGAGCCTCCTTGCCAATGAAAATGAATGAACTACAGCTATGCATATGGATCTCTGGACCATCATACTGCCAGAGGAAAGCTCCATGAGCAAGCTCCCAGCATAATTCCTTTAGGCAACACTGGATAGACCCTGCTCAGGGATACAAATACCTGGTATAAAAGCATGAGCAGCAAGGGAGTTAAAGACACTCTGTGACTGGGAGGGGAGCCAGAAGACCTTTAAAAAAAATGTCCTTCCTCTCAAAGTGAGCAAAGACAGATGGGGATTGCTGTAGGACTGAGTCTGCTCTGTGTAGTTTTAAAATAAAATTTAGTAGACATTCAATACTTACTCTTAAAAGTTTTTAAACAAAAATATTTACAAGTGAATCGTTTCCTTATTGATGAGTGTGAAGCAACCCTGCAAGCTTATTCAGAGGAAGTCCTATAATTCCAGGCAACCAATTTTACTTAAGGACTTGAGGGAGAAGTACATTAAGTCAACTTCTTTCAAATTCTGCAAGTCCCTGCTAAGTTCACAGATCAAAACCACCATCCTGGGCTGGAAGGAGCACTCATGCTTGCTAGGGTTTGTCTAGTCTGTACTAAGACCCAGAATGAGGGGAAGGAAGCAGATGAAAGAAACAATAAAAGGATAACCCTACACTTAACTGAAGTCCTGGAAACCCTGAAACTGATTTCTATTGATAATTAGAATGCTAATCTATATTAAATCAAAGGCAACTTTGTTTATGGCAGAAAACAAATGCATAGACTTCTGTTTACTGTCAAGCACGAGCTGCCTCCACAGAAGCAAACAAGAGTACCAAGTGATTTCAAAGGTAAATAAATCCAGGCACTTGAAGCACAAATTCCATGTAATATTTTCAACAATGGCCTTTTAAGACAACAACAAACAACTATTTCATACAGCTGCTCCTGAGCACTGTGGAGAGCACCACTCAGAAGGCCCTGTCTTCAGCTTTCACTCATTAGAACCTGCACAAAAATCTCGGCTTGACATAGCACTGGCTAGCTTCAGTGGAGACTATTCACATGTTGTAACTTAGAAAGAGACCTAACACTGACTCCATGCCCACTGTAGCTCACAGCCGCACACCATAGCCGTGGAAGCTCAGAAGCAGCGACAAGCAGGGCCAACATTAGCAGGAGCAGTAGGCACAGGGACACAGATGAACACAAAGAGGCAAAGTCATTGCTTTCTTCTGCTGCATGCTGACTGTATTCCTATACATGCTACATAAAAAAAATCCCACAAAAACAAATTTTTAAAAATATTATAGAAAACTTCGTTAAAAAAAATACACACAAAAATCTAACAGAAAGTGAGCCTATTTTTAACAGCAGAAACTATATAATATTAAATAAGCAAGACATTTGATAAACCTTTCACATTAATTAACACAAAATATAGAAACTATATAAAAATGATATATTTTAGTACAAAAAATATTAGTGTGTAATGGATCGAAAAATAAATCCATGAGCAAAAACTCAATACACTCAACTAATCTGTCTCATATATAAAGAATATCCAGAGAAAAGAAAACCCTTAAGAACCCTTAGAAATATCTAGGAAGTTCAAAAATTTATCAAGGTTCTTAAATTAAAAGGAGGCCAACCTTACTATAACAAAATGTAAATATAAATTATATAAATTCACTTTTCATCTGTTAAATTGGCAAAATTACAAACACTTAATAAATTCTATAGCAAAGCTATAAAGATCAGGCCCCCAAATCCCCACTGTGGATAACTGACACTGTAGACAGCAATTTGGTAATGCTTACGAAAGTGACGAATGTAAATCAGCTCTAGCCCCACAATTCTGATTCTTGTTACCTTACATTTATAATTGTACATGTACAAGAAGTCTAGATTATTCACCATAGCATTGTTTGTAATGGCAAAAGACTAGAAACAGCTGAAGCCTGAATCAATAGGGAACTGGTTAAATAAATGACATTTCCTGGACACAATGGAATACTATGTAGCTGTGAAAACGGGTAAGAAGTTCTTTGGGTGCTAACTCAGACTTCTTCCCAAATTTGACATGGGGTTGCAGCTTTGGAACTTACTTACTATTACTAGTAAGTAGTAACACTTACTATTACCATACACCAGGACCTGTGAGATCCACCCTAGCAGCAAACACAACTGTATAGACACTGACACAACATTTTGCATAAAAAGAGAAATATATAATCACAGGATATAGAGTGAGACTTTCTGATGCTTAATAACTTTTTCTATTCCTGAGCCATAAAAATGTCCTATCAGGCTGATGAGGTGGCTCCAAAGGAAAGGCACTTGCTACATAAGCCCGGCAACCTGGGTTAAAGCCTAAAGCCAACGCAAAGGTGGAAGGAGAGAGCATACATACACACCACCAACATAAAAATAAATACTGAGGGGTGGGAGTGGGGTGTTGCCTTGGTAGTTAAAAGCACCTTGCTGCTTTTCTAGAGGACCCAAATTCAGTTCTCAGCACCCATGTTGGGTGACTCAGAACCACCAGTAATTTCAACTCCACAGAGTCTTGGAGCTTCTGATCTCTGCAGGTACAGGTACACACACACACACACACACACACTCCTTTAAAAATCATTAAATTTAAAAACTACATTTTTAAATTTAATGATTTTTAAAACCTGAATTAATGATTTGAAAACCTGAAACCCAAAATAGACAGCAATACAACACAATAATCTACTCATTTCAACATGGGTATGATTCTCACTTAATCCATATGAACACAGCCAAGGAGGTTAATAGTAACCCCAACATACAAGAGAGGAAAGTGAGGTCCCGAGCTGTATCACAGGTATGTGAAGATAATGAAAATAACGTATCTAAAATACTCAGGGCAATGCCTTCCAAAATCAGAACTATTTTCAAGGACATTTCAATCAGTTGAATCAAATAAAGTTTAGTTCTTTGTTTGCTTCTGATTAGCAGTGCTTGATCCTCATGACATCAGTTGCAGGGTCTCAATATGGCTGCTCAGACTCCATGACTATGGAGAGCCTTTTAAGCAGTTGTCTAACACTTGAGAAAGATAGCAACTGGTAAGTCAGGAGGTATAATTACCATTTATTCTTAGAAAAAAAGTGGCTATAACTTTTAAAATTCCAAAATGAAGGCTGTTGTTCACAGCTGCTGCCGTTTCAGTTCTCTCCACATTTCTCACGTTTGCTTTGTTTACCGGTGTTGCTGTCATGCAACACTTGCTGCAATCTGGGCAAAGTTTCAAAGGTACATCAACTTGATTCTCCACAAACACAGGCCACCTAGACTGTGCCTAGTATTTAATGCTGCTTAAAAGACAACGAACGAAGAGGAAACACACTGTAAGGTAGCAGCTGGCTCTTCATAAGCAGACCCCAGACCTCATGCCTGAACTGTTACCTCAAAAATGAGACAAGAGGGAAACAGGACAAAGGCTTGGGGAACATCCTTCCTTTGGCAGGCTAGCCTCAAACTCCCCCCCTTCCCACTTAGCATCCTGACTTCTGGCTAAAATATTTCAGCAGAGTTTTAAGTTTTGTCTTTTATGAATCTAAAAAACATGCAATGTGGGACATCCAACAACATGGAAAACACAGGCAAGTTTCATCACCAAGGACTGAAAACTGAAATTTTACTTTTAGGCAAATGCGTTTCAGTTACTACACAGGATAGAGAACCAGTGCTTCTAGGCCCAGACTTCCAAGTATTAGCCATAAAATGAATAAAAATGAGACTCCTTGTTCTTCTAGAAATGCTGGAAAGAGTGGTACCAGGAAGAGTGAGTAGCCTGGCACGGCTCACCTGTCCCAGCCCTCAGAAGTGCCTCTTCAGCAGCTGCTTCTGCATGCTCAGCACAGTGGGGTCAGCACCTCAGTTCCCTTCAAGAAGCAGGTCTGGGGGTTCAGCTCTCTCTGACCCCATTACTGGCATGGGAAGAGTAAAAGACAGTATCTCTAGCTAAGTCTGTCTCCTCTGCAAAGCTAGTCTTCCCTAGCTGAGTCAGGTCTATGTCTACACCTGCACTATCCAAGACTTTGGTGCTAAGACATGTTACCTATACACATCTGAAACATTTTATAAAAATTTGAAACTCAGTTCTATAATCACACTGGTCACAGCTCAATGGCTGAACAGTCCCATCTGGCTGCTGGCTCCCACAGTAGACATTTCCATCATCACAGAAACTAGCACAACTGCTAGTCTAGACTTAAAAGGATGGTATTAAGGAACCAGATTAGGTCTATAGGTCCTATTCATCAATGATAAAGTAGCTCTATCTAATTCCATTTTTCTGATTTCCCCATGTAACTTTCAGAGGAGGTCTGGTTACTAGCTAGCATGGAATTCCTAATAGCAAGTGGCACATAGGGAATATTTATGGTGTGTCAGTCACTGCACAAGCACTTTTTAATTATCTATTTATATTCGGAGGATAATCTTATAAAGGTGTTACCACGACATGCCCTTTACAATTTAACAACAATAAAAAGAACTATGGGTAGCAAGATGGCTTAGTAGATAAAAGCATTTTTCTCAGGCCTGACCTAAGTGTGGTCCCTGGAACCCACATGGTGGGAGGAGAGAACCAGCTCCAACAGGCTGGCCTCTGCCTCCAGATGCATTCCATGGTGCATACATATCACTCACTCACTCACAAATAAATAAATAAATAAATAAATAAACAAATAAATAAATGTAATTTAAACTTTTTTTAGACACAACAATTCAAACTTGGAGAAATAGGTAGGGGAATGAAAGTAAACAAATCTACAGAACATTCTTGAACTCCAGAAGCTGGGCTCATCCACCAAAGCTTCCTGCATCTGTCCCCAGAGTCCCAGAAAGTGGCAGCAATGACAGAAGCTGCTGCAGAGCCTCAAGACCAGCCTGAGCTACAGCTCCTTCTAATGACTACCTGAGCTTCCCACTTCCCACAACGGTGGGCACTCTACCACTACCACAGCTGCCTCTGCATGTTTCTAAATACCGTTATTGAGGCTTCACTTTTTGTAAGCTATCATAGAAAAATTACTTTTTCATTTCCTTTACAACATGAGGATGCTTTTTCAAACTACTATCATTCCTTCCTCAAACATATACACTAGGCCATAAGAACAGATCACCCTGTCTAATAATCTTCCCAGTTTCAGGGGAAGGAAGAGTAAAGCTACAGAAAGTATGGTGGGAATGCCTGCCCTTCAGAGGGACAAGTTGCCGGAGCCAGGACACAGTGGAGAAGCCAGGTCAGTGTGCTCTGCTTCACCGGACAGGATCGGCATAACTCCTTATCCTCACACAGACTGTGGACACAAAGGGTTGATGACCTAATGGTACATGTTCTGAAAAGGCAGCCCTGGGAAGGCCTGGCCAACAAGCCCTGTGTGATTGGCATCCCTGCTTGAGTCGGAAGAGACTCTGGAGGGCCAATCCACGGCCTAATTTCAGCACTGGGAAAACAGAAGATCAGCAGATTATATGTAAGACTGAGACTTCCTGCCTTCTATTACTTATAGTCTTCTCATCATTTCACAGACAACAGTGGCCTGTTCGTCATTTAATTTTACTAAGTGGATACTGGGTAGAAGGATGGAGTGTGACTGCTGGGGTTATACAGACAAACTGGACAACAGCCAGGTTTTCATTCATCCTGCTTTCCTTCTCAAAACTCAAAGATACATAAATAGCAGAGTGAGATGACCATGCCTCTAATCCTAGCACACAGGAGGCAGAGGCAAGCCAATCTCTCTGAGTTCTAGGCCAGCCTGGGTTAAATAATGAGACCCTGTCTCAAAACAAAGCAAGCAAGCAAGCAGGCAAGCAGATAAACCAAAAAAAAAAAAAAAAAAAAAAAAAAAAAAGATACTCAAGTATATCATTACAATGGAGTGAGTGTCCAGGCATCGGGAGAGATCCTATGTACAGTGGATCATAAAGGATGAACACATCAGCAAAGGAAAGCATTTTGGGTAGAGAACAATATGTACAAAGCTATGACACAGACAGGGAAGGTGGTGTGACAATATGGAGAAAAGGTCATTCTAAATAAAAGCTTCACTATATAGATATCAAGAAAAGTCAAAGGACTATATGTAGGATGTAAGTCTCAACATGGCATTATGCTCCATTATGAGGCGCATAAGACAAGAATGTGTCTCATCAGCAAAATCATTCTGGGAACTAGATTATTAACATGTGAAAACTGAGGTTGGACCCTTATTTTAGATGATAAACAATAATTAACTCAAGAAGTATTAAAGGCCTTCATGTGAAATTAAAATTGTGAAATCCCTGGAGACAACATAAGAGCTAAGCTTAACAATGCTGGATAGATCATAAAAGCTCAGGCAACAAAACTGAAAACAGACCATGGGCTCCATCAAATCAAAGCTCCCTGTAGAAGCTGGGCAGTGGTGAGGCACACTTTTAAACCCTGCACTGAGGAGGCAGAGGCAGGTGAATTTTTGTGAGTTTGAGGCTAGTCTGATCTACAGAGTGAGTTCCAGGACAGCAGGGGCTACGCAGAGAAACTCTATCTCAAAACAACAACAACAACAGACCTCCCGGGCTGGACTGGAGAGATGGCTCAGTGGTTAAGAGCACTGACTGCTCTTCCAAAGGTCCTAAGTTCAATTCTCAGCAACCACATGGTGGCTCACAACCATCTATAAAGGGATCCGATGCCCTCTTCTGGTGTGTCTGAAGAGAGTAATAGTGTATTCATATACATAAAATAAATAAATCTTTGAGAGAGAGAGAGAGAGAGAGAGAGAGAGAGAGAGAGAGAGAGAGAGAGAAGGGAGGAGGGAGGGAGGGAGGAAGAAAGGAAGGAAGGAGAAAAAGAAGGAAAAAGACCTCCTCTCTGTAGCAAAGGAAGAATCAAGAGAGGACGACACAGCCCCTGTAACAGAAGCTGTTTCCAAACCACTAGGGGTTAATATCCAGAACATTTACAGAACAACTACAACTCAAACAAACAAAGCAGAAAAACCCTTAACAGGACAAAGGACTTGGACAGACACCTCTCCAAAGATACACAGATGATAAGGACATGACATCAGAGTGCGGCAAATCAAACCCTTGTTAGCAAGGTCCAATAGAAGGAAAGCGAGCAAGGAAAGGATGGAGAGAGGGAGAAACAGAATTGATAAGGACACAAAGAAACTGAACTCTGTACTGCTGCTGGGAATGTACACCTGTGCTTGCAACAGAAAGTAATGCAGAGGCAACAAACAAAGAAAACCTACAGACGGAGTAAACACATAATCCAGAAACACTACTTCTGGGTACCTTTTATGTTATTGAACACCCATTACTCTCAGGAGTCAAGAGTAAAGCAACAAGTAAAATATCTACCTATGGAGAAATGGATAAGGAAACAAACACATGAATATCATTTTCTTTTTAAAAAGAGAAAAGTAATACAGCAATGTATTGGGATAACAAAGTGGGATAAGTGGGAGTTGCAGGGCCAAAGAAAATTAAGGTATAAATATGACCAAAATACAGTATGTGTGTGTGTGTGTGTGTATGAAAATACAATAATGAATCATATCATTATGTGTAATTAGTATAGCCTAATGAAAAATATGGAAATGTAAGCATGGTTCGCTCCCAAATCTCCACACTAACTGAAGTAGAGAGCTATCCATAATAAACACTTTTAGAGGTCTTTGGATTACGATAAATGTTACTTTCACAACACACTTAATTCCTAAGCGTTTCAAATAACATGGATTATCAAAATTAGTTTGTGGGCCTGAGCTGACAAAGTCTTTGTAGCAAAGTAGGACAGAAGAGTGCTGAAGGGGGCACTGAACCTGGAGTGAATGAAGACACAGACACTGACATGGAGAAACAGAAGCACCAGTCAATGCCAGGCAGTAGTCAAGGGGCCCCGAACTCTTGACTCTGTAGTAATGGGAGAGCTGTTCCAGGTCGGTGCCCTTCACAAAACATGTAGTTTATCACTTTACAGATGATGAACTCCTTTACCAAGTCAGTATAGCAGCCCTGGTATTGTGATGCCAACCTAGGTAATTAATGCTCCTCTCTGTGCTCTCCCACAAGTAGCCACCAACTGAGTGATAACTATTCAAAGGGTAGTAGGTACTGCAGCCTTGGTAGAGCTGTGCCGAGCTCCTCTGCCCGAGACACTGTCTTCTGCTATGGAGCACTGCTTGGATCTAGCTGATCTCTCTTCTAGGCACACTCAGCTTTCACTTGTTCATACGAACAAGTCTGTCTCCTCAAGGTTTTGTTTGTTTGTTTGTTTGTTTTAAACCAGCATTTCTACTGCTTAAGAGCCTCTGGACAGTGTATACCCTCCTTTCCAACCTTCAAGACTAGACTTTGGGTCCACTGACTACATCTGGTTCCTCAGTTCCTGAGAGTCAGTGATCTCTCAGGAGTTCAGCTTCATGACTGTCATCCGTCCTGGCTTATCACATCTTATTATAATGTGGTTCCCTTAAAGATCACAAAGTTACTGTAACACAAGATACTGTTAAAATCAGGACTGTGTCCGCCGCATTCAGCATGGTATCTTCAGCATTAACCACATTGGCAGATGTGAAGGAACTCAGTAAGTGTCTGAGAAACAAACAGATAGTCTACTTATAACTGTCTGGCTCTGCTAACAATAACTGGTTGTAACTTCCAACCTTCTTTAAGTATTGGTATTGGGTTAGGCTTCATCTTCCCCTCCCTTTCTCCATCACAGCTTTCCACCAAAATGACCTGATAACCTAACTGCAAGAATCACTTTGGTTTGTTGTGATCTCGGCCCCTGGCTTTACCAATGTATATGCCTACTCTACTTCACCTACATTTCCACCTTCCACTGTGTGTTCAGCCTATCACCCATGCACTCATTCAAGCTGTTGACAGCAATGAGCAAACACTGCTTACAGCTTACCACAACAAATGGCTCTTGAGCTGGACACACATCTGTTAGCCACCACTCCAGCTGCTCACTAGCTAGCTGAGAGTCTACTTGACCAAAATGTTACTTTTCAACATTTCTCCAGCTTGGCTACAAGAAGATTCCAAGTTTCTGCTAAAATAGTAATAAATACTTTATTAAGACTGTAAACATAATGACCAAAATGTCCTAGCACCCACCCCATTCAAGAAGGGAACCAAGTCATCCTGCCTTTCTAGCTCTGAATCAGCACAAGTGGCTGCTGGTGATCATTACTTCTTCTCTGTGAGATTACAAGCCTTGGGCTGGAAAGGTGTCTCAGTACTTGCTGTCCAAGCCTGAAGACCTAAGTTCAAATACCCAGCACTCATTATTAAAAAAAAAAAAAAAAAACAAACCTGAGCATTGCTTGATGCATAATTGTAATTCCACTGCTCAGGGGCCGGGGGTTGGGGGAACATGGCACAAGGGTGAGTGTGACACAGGAGACTTACTGGGGTTTACTAGCTGCCAATATGACTCCAAGCTTGATGATAAATCCTATCTTAACAGACGACAAAGAGTGACAAAGGACACCTGAGCTTTTCCTCTGACTTCCATGTATACCCAGGGACGTATACATAAGCATGCACCTCCCTCTAACACACAACAGAAGCCCTTTGGTTGCTAAGTGGACAGCTGTAAAGGCAAGAACACAGGTTCGCAGAGCTGAAGAGAACCTATGAATACAGGCTGGCTGCTGAGAGAGAGAGTTCATGAAAGAAGGTTAAGTTTTATGAGAGAATGCATAGACAGAGAGAGATGGTAGTAGACTGAGGGAGGATAATCAAGGCTCAGTATGGATGAGACAGACAGCAAGCCTGGTCCAAGGATGAGCAGACAAAGTTCATTCTGCTAGGCTGCTTTCTTGATCAGAAAGGTCAACCACAGTTGGGGCCTCAGTCTGGATTCTTGCCGTAAATGTAATAAAACACATACCAGCTAAAGCAGAGTGGAAAGTGACCCTTATGTAAAAGAGCTGTCAGAACAGCCAATCCAGTTTCTCTAAGGCACTCTGATGACAAATCCATGCTAGGAGTATGGGCTATAGGCAATTTTGCAAAGAACTACTGTGCAACATTTTCCTATTTCTCTTCCAGAAAAATGCAGAAGTAATTATGGACTCATAGCCAGTGTAGCAAATCAGTTAAATTAAACCTGTATTTCATCTAACTCATATAGGATATGAATAACATAACTAACTTTTCTAATTTCATACTCTAGTACTCTCAAGTAAACAAAAGGGGAAAAAAAGTAAAGTTTCCCCTACAAATAGAACCTGTCACTTCCTGGGATGTGCACTTTTCAGCTCATGCATCCTAAATGCATGTGGAGATATTATATGCACTTTCTATTTAGCAATTTAATTATATCTTTGCATTCAAAGAGTGGCAATGGTTTGCAGTAATAATCAGGTGAAAGCATTCTAACATTAATATGCTGGAATCCGATGTGTTAATTTGATGCAACTTTGCCTTGACAATATGTGATTAATTTGTTCTCAGGCTAGCCCTGCTCCCAGCTCTGACAGTTTAAAATGCTGGGTTTCTTTATCCATATCGCTATTTGACACGCCTTAGCCCACTGCTTTCCTAAGACCACTGTTAATTTGTAATGAACTTGCTTTTCAGGGGGGTGCCTTCATTTTTAATTCTGTCAGTGTCACCTCCTTGAGGAAAATTACAAGTTTCCATAGGTGTGATTACTGCCAAGTGCTGTTGATAAGGGGTTTGAGAAAACAGGGCTTTATAAAGAAGTCTGTATTTAATCTGCTGAAGCAGATTTATTGCCTCCAGACAGATAAATATAATACAAAGTTCTCTTACTTAAAAGTCATCCCCAAGTTCTCCCTCACCACCACCATCACCACCTCCTCCTCCTCCTCCTCCTCTTCCTAAACAAAAACACAGTTTCATTTCCAGGATTCAATAATGAGTCACTCAGGGAAAAGAGGTGAGCCTATAATAAATTTAGAACAACGGTGATTCTTGCCATCAAATTAGACTTGCAAGGGAGTCTTAGAAAACATATGAATACACTTTTCACAAGGTAGGAAGAAGAAAACCCCCACAGAAACCATTATGATCTCACCTCTTTTCTAACTAGGCAAATGCACATTACACAGAGCCACCCTCCTGTTTCCTTTGGGTAGACTGAGTACTGACTGGTGAAGTTACGCCTGGTTTACATTTCTCCCTACCATGATCCTGATACTGCCTGACACAAGAAGATAAGAAGTCAAAGCCTGAAAAGTCACAATGTCTAACAGTGCGGTGTCTAGCAGCTGGTGACCCCAGCAAGCTTTCCTGAATGCTGTTCTCTATTGGACCTTTGCAATGGTCTAGCAGGAGGCCTTACTCACCTCACTGTTTCCAGGTCAGGAAAAAGAGCCTCCCAATGAATTTATCTGAATGTTTATCAGCAAAAATCCAGAACAGGGGGATGGAATCTACATCTTTTGATGGAGAGTCTTCTGCTGTTCATGATCACACCACTGTACCACATCCTTTCTTTGTCTGGCACCTTTCTCTGACTAAGTGCCCGATGGCTGGTCCATCCCTCTGGCACCTTTCTCTGACTAAGTACCCCGATGGCTGGTCCATCTCCCTGTCCCTGCCTCTTCCTCCTTCCCACTTATCTCCAGCAATACCACCTACTACTGCCACCAAGTCCTTCAGAACACTAACAGATACTCATATTTGTATCCATGGAGCTTGGGAGATTTTTCATTAAAGAAAAATGTTTAGAAGGTACATCTGCATTCACTCAGCGAAAAGTCAGCTGGACTCAGCTCGGCTTGGCACGTGTCTGATCTCCTGGCATCAGCTATAGCTTCTATGGCAGGAACAGCTACTACTTTGAGGTGCCTTCCCCTAAAAAAACAAGAACTTGGGGGCAGAGGCCACATAGGAGCTATTCCCAAGTCTACCTCCTCTGATTTGTGAAAGAAGGAACCAAAGGACCGGCTGCTGGACAACAGGGCAGGAGACAAGCTCTGAGAACACCACAGCTCTGGGCCAGGCAGAGGCTGAAATACCATACCTGCACCAGATGCCATGCCCACAGAGAGAGGCTATTGGAGAGGCATGTGTGAAAGAACAAAGTGAGAGAAGACAGAAAAAAACAAACTCTGTGAATCTGAGGCCATCCTGGACTACATAGTAAGTTCCAGGACAGCCAGGGCTCAAAACAAACAAGCAAAACAACAACAACAACAAAAAGTGTACTGGAAAAGGTGTAGGGGTGTGTGTATGTGTCCATGTACATGTAATGCTTGTGTTCAGTGGGGAGGCTGTGGGGAATCTGGCCACTACAACATAGGACACACTAAATAAGAGGGGAAAGAGGCAGAGAGGTCAACGGAGAAGTCGCTACTGTAGGGTGTGGAAAGTCCAAACAGGACATGAGGGACTGACGGTGAGTCTGGCAGATAATGCGGTGAACACGTGCTGCAGGACAGAGTGACAGAAGGAAAGTACATTCTAGAAACAATCCTTCTCTGGATGTTACTGATTTCATACAAAGACCCTATTTGACACAGAAACCACACTTGAGTGTTTTTCTGCTTTTTCTACAAGCTCCAGTCATGTTTAAACACGGGTCTGTAAAGCACCCTCATCTTCTGTAAAGCACCCTCATCTTTCCAAGTAGAAGTTACTCCCACTCATGTCTCTCAATCACTCAGCAGAGGAAGCAGATATGTGCCCTTTAATGCTGCAGGACATAAAACATTGTGTCATGAGCAGAACAGCAGCACTCTGCCCCTAAGCACTTCACTGTCTCCTAAATGGCTCTGGCTACAAATACTCCATCGCAAAAGGACTTCATGAAAACCTCAGGGCAGAAGGAACCATTACCACCTTTGTGGCTAAGCCCCTTGGGTAAAGTGGGAGCCACTTACAAACTGGCTGAGAATTAACCTCACAATAACAAGTGGAAGCCCTCTGGGAGCCTGCCACATAGTAAGTAGAACAGGTTAGGAACACTCCAAGGGCTACAGTGCAGGGATTCAAATGCTGACTCCTTCCTAACCACACAACCACAGGCAAGTCTCAGTTTCCTCTCCTGTCATTAGAATTATCACAGTACCACCTCATAGGGATATAGTGAACTTCACCTGATCCATGCCAGGCACACCAGGACATCAGTGTGTATCAGGGTTTTAGCTAGTATCTCCTCGTCTTAGAAGCTGAGCTTGGGACTCAGGAACATCTTCAACTCAGACCCTGTCTTAGCTCAGCTCCTTTCTCTGAACTTACTTCATTTCTGTGAATTGTTCCCTCCCAATTCCTACCAAGCACTGTGCTGAGTACCCTGTGATGGAGAAGAAAAGGAGAGGGACACAGAAATGGACAGATCTGGAATCTGAAAGGTGCAGGCATAGGCACTGTGGAGTCCAGAAGAAGCCACAGCTAGGTGACCAGAAGAAATGTTACAGGAAAAGTAACAGCTGAGTTGGCTCTTGAAGAAAAAGTCCACATGGCAATAGGCATGCCACAAGGTCTCTAGCATAAACCCACTCTGGGAACTCTGGGGGTCCTGGGCCCTCAGTGGGATAGCTGCAGCCAATGAAGAACTAAATTATTAGGGTTTTAGCTAGTATCTCCTCATCTTAGAAGCTGGGCTTGGGACTCAGGAACATCTCCAACTCAGACTCTGTCTTAGCTCAGCTCCTTTCTCTGAACTTACAGATCCTTCTGTCTTTGTTTACTGAGTCAGATTCTGAGCTGGGCCCTTGAGAACAGGGAGCACCCTCTCAGCAGTGTACCCCTGGGACTGCTCACTCTACTTGAAACCAGACAAACAATAAACAGCTGATGGATGAACACCTGCCCTGACTACACTAGTATGTTTTGAAAAAGAACCTACATGGCTATAGGTTTTCAAATACTCCTACACTATCTCAAAAAATTATCTAATTTTAATAATGGATCACACCTCGTGTCACCATATGGTTTTAGCTTTTTAAAAGGATATGATGATGCATTCAAAATCACATAGAAAGCTAGGCTGAGGTCAGCCTGAGATACAAAGGAAGAAGAAGAAAGTGAATGACACTAACTAATAAAATCCAGGATTTTGACCATGTGTGATGGCAAATGCCTTTAATCTCACTGGGAGGCAGAGGCAGCTGGATATTTGTGAGTGCAGGCCAGCTTGGTCTATATAAGTTCCAGGTCAGCCAGGGATATACAGTGGGACCCTGTCTCAAAAAATAAAATAAGAGCCAGGCAGTGGTGGCACATGCCTTTAATCCCAGCACTTGGGATGCAGAGGCAGGCGGATTTGAGTTCGAGGCCAGCCTGGTCTACAGAGTGAGTTCCAGGACAGCCAAGGCTATACAGAGAAACCCTGTCTCAAACAAAACAAAACAAAACAAAACAAAAGAGTACACTATGAGGGAAAACATTTCATTCTCAAAAAATAAAATAAAATAAAATAAAATCCAGGGTTTATGAATCAAGTACTTTCCTAGAGCCAATGTAGAAAGGGCAAGTCTAGTAAGCTTCTCATGCTATAAGTCAGGAAAACTAGAGACTCTTACACCCCAATATTTGGTATATTTGACAAGAAAATAGCATTCATTGAAACAGTATTTTTCCTTTTCTAATTTTTCTTTTTCTTTGTTTTGGACAGGGTCTCTATGCAGACTTGGCTATCCTGGAACACTTTGTGTAGACCAGGCTGACCAAATGTTGGAACTAACTGTACAGACACTATATCTAGCTTTAAAAAGATTTCTCTTAAGACATGTAGTTCTTCTTAAAACAGTATAAACTCCAAACTTCATTATAGTCTGGACCCAAATCTGTACCACAGCAGGTATGATTGGGAGGAAAACTGCTTAACTCATTTCCCCCGAGCTGGCCAGTATCAACATGGGGTAAGAATGTCTAGATCACAGAACCATGTGCTGCCTGGCACAGGGGGACTCAGCACAGCAGACACTGTTACCCTGTATAATTCTTAAAGGCAGGGACTCCTTTCCCCTTCCCCAGTGACCAGTCTGTGCTCTGGATACAGCAGATACTTAACATCTGTTGACGTTATGATAGAGAGTGGTGTTCAAACAAGTACTCAATGGTTTTTCTTAATCTGTAAACAAATTAATCTGGTAGCTTATGATGTCAGTAGTAGACATGCACATGGAGAGGGAATAAAGTAGCCTTTATTTTTGTTGTACGTCTGTGTGTGGATTTGTGTGCATGAATGCAGTGCCCTCAGAGGCCAGAAGTAGGCAGAGGATTCCCTACAGCTGGAGATACAAGTTGTCATGAACCGCTCTATGGTTGCTAGGGATGGAACCCAGGTCCTAAGGGGGCCATATCTCCAGCCCTACAACAGTTTTTAAGAACATATTTCGCAGCTCGGTGTGGTGATGCATGCCTTTAATCACAGAGATCTGGGCCAGCGTAGTCTACAAAGTAAGATCCAGGACAGCCAGGGCTACACAGAGAAATCCCATCTCAAAAAACAAAAAAATGCATTTCACTATTTTGAAACTCAGCTTCATCTGTCTAAACAAAGCCTACCAAGTTTCTCTAAATAACTTAGGTAATTGTTTTTTTCTTAAAACTTTACATTTTAGCATCTCTGTGTCTTTGTCAATTAAAAGAACAATGCAATCACTTTGAAAAAGAAATCCAGACACCAACTGCTGAATCAATAAAAACATGGCACTCTGTATTTGTGCACATCTCCACATGGGCACATTTACACACTTGATGACAATATACACAGTTCTCATAACCTGCTTTTACATAGGTTACAAAGGTCTGTCACTGCCAAGCAGTAACACAGGTGCCATCATTTTTATTATAAGTTAACGCTTATTACGTAGAGACTAATGCTCAAATTCTGCTCAGCCTCTAGCACTGGGCATTTAGGTTGATTGCCAGCATTTCCAACACATAAATAATGAAAGCTGATAGTGTCTTAAATCCACTGTAGATGTACATTTTCTCAGTGTGAACATGGGAAGAAATTCCCTGTCATTGCTAGCTTTGGCTCACCTTGAAATTCCTGAACTGATAAATAAATGCAGAAGAACATTGTCTTTTAAGACAATCAGTTGGACAGTTAGAAAATACCAATCCTTAAATTTATGAACTTAAAACTGGGCTAGTGATGCCATTTTTAACCCCAGCACTCAAGAGACAGAGGTAGGAAGACGGTGAGTTCCTGGTCAGCTTAAGCTATCTAGATCGACTCTATCTCAAAAAACAAACACCAGCAAAAGGAATAAGTTTTAATTCAATCGGAGCTCAAAAAAACCTGGTATACTCAGGAAGCTGCCGGCCTTCCCATAAGAGGTGAAAAGGGGATGGAGATTGCAGATCAGAAAGCCATAGATCTTCACGGGGGTGTTCTTAGAAGAAAGAATGTCAGGTGGACGACAGGTTTTACTAATCACCTTAGAACCTCCTAAGGCAAGTGTCTAATGTATGAACTACCAAGATGGCTCAAGACAACCTTCATTAACCCATTTACCTTAATTATTTTCATTAAAGATGGGTGCATAATAAGGGTCCAGAATTAAAACTGTGAGCAACTCATCCATTCTAGTAGTAAGAGTCCTTGAAAAATATGAAACACAATATTCCATATTAGCACAATTTTACCCCAAAATGGCAAAATTAATTTTGTAATACAATTGTCCCTTTGCAATCACTGTTAACGTTAAGAGACTAGATGAAGAATTACTAGCAGCATTAATGTGGTGTTGAAGTCACACCTACACATCCTGTTCCATAGAAAATGGTTCTTAATTTTCAAGTTGTTCTGCTTTATTAAAGCTCATTACCATTTCTCTTTTAATAAGTGCTCTTTAAAGTCATTACCTGCAGTGAAGTTAAAGGCAGAGCTATTAAAAGGTTACTTTAATGTGAATAATGGCCTCCCGATATACTCAAGTTAATTACTATTGGAAACTGGTTTTATTTTAATTTAATGCTGAACGCTTAATGAAGGATCTGCCGGGGTAGCAAAACTGACAAAAATTATTCATGGTCAACAGACCTATTCTTGCTGTCTCATTTAAAGAGATAATATCCGTTTCTAGTTCTACATAACTGCATTTCAAGATCAAAATTACATCTTAACATTTTTCTCTGTATACCTAATTGAATATGAAAAATGTGTTTTTTTAAATATTCAACAGCATGTTAGACACAGCACAATCATCATTCATAATGTGGCAGATCTTCAGACATGCAGAAGGTGGAGAGAAATCTCAAAATCACCAAGAGGAGAGAACAAGACAAACAGAAATTCATTCTCCATCCTTTGTGCTCATATACATAGAGAAGCTATTAGGAAGAGAAAGTAGAGGGAGGCGGCTAGAATGGAGCTGAGTAGAAAGGGCAGCTGCACCAAAAGGAAGCCGGTTCAGCCTCTGATCAGACAGAGAAGGGACTCAAGCCAGGGCTTTGCAGGAAAAGCTGCAGGGGCAGACCCCATCCATGCTTACAAAAGATAGGACAGCACCCTTCCCTTCTGCCACCCTCAAGTCAAACAGTACTTTATTTCCCCCGCAACATCTGAGCGATGGAGCTCAGTGAAGGCACAGGGAAGAGTGCCCTTTTAGAGACAGCCAGGGAGCAGTGGCCAATGAGACTGAGCTTCCTTCCCTAATGTCACCTAAGAGGACGTCCACAGTACTCTAATGTTAGAAGAGTCTGCTCTTGGGAGAGAAGATGTCAGCACCCCTCTGCCTCTTATTTATCCTGTAAGTAGACTGAGCTTGGAACATAAACACTGGCAGGCAGTGTTCTCATCATGTAAGTGATTCTGAGAGAACCCTGACAATGTTGGTTCCAAAATGGTTGTCACTTCAGAAACATACATACCTGTTTGTGTGCTCGCAGTACTGGAATTGAATCTAAGGTCTTCCACATGGTAAACAAGCATTTTCTTTTTTCTTCTGAAGTAAGGTCTCATCTATGGCCATACTACCCAGAATGTACTGGATCTCACTTGAAATAAGGTTGTACCAAGTTCAGACAGGCTTTCAAGTTACTCTGTAACCAAAGCATACCTTGAGCTTCTCCTACCTCAGCCTGCAACCCAGGCAGGCAGAAGTGGCATCATGATAGCTATCATGTCAACCAAGACTGAACTCTTAACATCTTCTATCAACACAGAGGTCCTCTATTTTAAAAATGCATACATGATTAATATTAAAGAACTGTTTAACCTGTGACAAGGCCCCTGGAAAGTAAAGAAAACAAATCACAGAGATTTTAGTCTGATAAATTCCTGTGGACAAGCAGGGTGTGGTGGTACATGCCTTGAGGCAGCAAGAGGCAGCTCTCTTAGATCTTGTCATACTGGTCTACACAGTAAGGTCCCACACAGCTGGGGGCTACACAGAGAAACCCTGTCTTGAACAAACAATTCCTGTGGACAGAGTAATATTAAAATTAGCCAGGCACAGTCCCACAAGAAGGTCATCTCAGAAGGAAAGGCAGATCCTTAGTTTAAGGCCAGCCTGTTCTACACAGCAAGCCTGTCTCAGAAAGAGAAAATAAGAGCCACAGTTTCACGCATTTGGCCAGAGCATCATGCATTCCTTCTGCCGTGCTCCAGGCTCCTGACCATCAGTGCTAATAGCCGCTAGAAGCCCGAGGAATAAGCAGACAACACGGGCCAATTTATAGAACAAGGCATGAAACAGAAACTAAGGAAATGCAGCTACAGTGGTGCTAAAAAGGCTTTCTTTAAATGGGGCTTAACCACCTCTCTTAATTGGGCTGCTTTATCGGAACTATACTTCTAAACTAAAACAGTATTATATCAAAATGCTTGTTTTAATGCTATGTATTGAATACAACAGGGGTAGGGAGGAAGAAAGGTTATTACGGCCAAAGAAAGAGAGAAAAGAACAGAAAATGCCCTTGTAAGTTACTGTTTTGATGCTGTAATTAGGAAGGGAAAATGAAAGTCAGCGAAAGCATGGTTTTAGGAAAGCGGTTATTAGATTTTCTTCTTTCCACTGTGGAAAGTCCTTCCTGTTGAAAAAGGCAGTGAAATTTTATCACAGCTATTGCTATTCATAAATCTTATATCTATTTTAATTCAATCTGGTCCTAGCCTCAGAGTCGCTGCAGCACAATTTGATTACTATAGCCATACTTTTTAACTGCTGTCAGGAAAGACAGCGCCTTACACAAACATCTGCAGAGCACACGCCTGCACGCTCCAGCACCAGCCTCAAATCACGCACTGGTGATGAATCTTTATCTGACACTAATACTTTTTAACTTCATACAGACAATTAAAATGAATTGTAGCTAAATGCACATATAACAAATCAATTTAATCTTTGGTTGCATAGTAGCATATTTTGCAAATTCCCTAAAGTTAGTTTCTTACGTGTATCTCTGTCTAGGTGTTAAACTTAGCATAAGAGAAGGGAGAAGAGACTTGAATAGAACACAGCTCTTGCCTCAAAGCAGGCCTTAAAAATTTACCACTACCATTCAAAATTTCCACATTTATGTGGAGAATGCCATTGTGAGCTTCCTTACAAGAGTGAACAAAACAGAACCTCTGCTTTCTAGGAATTTCTACAACAGAAATTCTGACAACGGAAGAGGTTAGACAGAGCAGAGCCACCTACACCTGCTCTTCACCACTGCTGTCCTGACACCCTCCAGAATCTGCCATGTCAATCTCTACTACAGGGCGTACCATGTTAGCTACAGCCTGATGTCCGTGGGATTATTCCTCTCTGAATCTGATGCATTTGAAGTCACAAGCCAACTCTCAGGGTCCCCAGCAATGAGTATAGCCCTGAAGGGAAAGCTGGTTTCTAGGCTGGGGGTGTGGCGCAGTGGTTGAGCACTTGCCTAACATTTGAAAGTTCCTGAATTCCATCCCCTGAATGGGGACAGGAGGAGGTTCTTCTACTCTTCAATCACTGGATCCATTACCTTCCAACTCCTTCAAGGAGTTAACTACAGCTTATCTGCAAAACTGGTATGCAATGTTTAATCCAGGCGGGCTGTTTAGTACGCCATTGGCTAAAATGGACAGGTAGGAGGTCAGAGAATAAGGGTGAGTCCACTCTGCACACAAGGAAGATCAATGGGAAGAGAGATATCCTGTGAGGCACACAGTGAAGTCTACAAAAAAATATTCCCCCACACCCAGCCCCTATCTTCATGTCCCCTTTTACCTCTAAGGGGATTGAGACTTTCAAGAGATAATAACTTAATCCAACCACACAGTTGATAATAAGACCCAAACTGCTCTATCAGGTTTCCAATTTATTGGCAAAGAAAAAACTTGTTTTTAAATTTTGAAAATCTTCAAGTATAAACCTTTTTTCCTCTTCATAACAATGAAGAAAAGAATACAGCAAAGACAGCTTTGGCACTGGGCCTAAAGAAAAAGAAGTTCTTTCCAACTCTGTTACCTACTAGTGGGGTACCCTTTCTCAGCCTTTGTCCTCATCTGTAAAATGAGGTAACAAACCCTGGGCCACAACACACAGTATGCACATGTACATACCAACTTTTCAAGAATTCAAAACTTTTCATTTACAACCCTCTAGACGCTACTACTATCCATTACCATGGAACTACACATGTGAAAACACGATGCTCATAGGTGAGAAACGGCAAGTGAAGAACCCAGAGAAAGAATGGCACAGTCACAGCTAACACACGGGAAGAGACTCTGTATCTGCATTCCTATCAACACATGGTCTTCTGGCTCTCCTTTTGTTAACATGAATAACATTAAGAAAGAACATTAAGGAAATGGAAAGTGATGTGATGAGATTATAATCTCAAAAAATAAAAAACAATTTAAAGAATGAAAATTAATCAGGGTAGAGTAGTACATACCTAATCAACACTAAATAATGTGTGTGTAGAAGATGAGGACGGATGTATCACTTGAGCTACAAAGTTCAAGACCAGCTGGACTACCAGGACAAAAGCAATGACTGAAATCTCCAGACTCGGCTCTGGCTGGAGATCTCAACATCAGTTTGTTCACGTAAGTAACAAAAGTGATTCGGGGCCTAGAGCTTTGAGAAACAAGAATATCTACTGCAATTCATGTTGAGCAAGGCGAGGTCAGAGATGCACCATCAGCTGTTAGCAGTAGTAAGGGCTGTTTCCTAGGCTTTCCCTGGTACCACAGAGCTAAGAACACACTCCACCAGACTTCCTCCTACTAACCTGGGGTAATTAAGGAGAAGGGAGTGCTTTAATAGTAACCTCACTAGACCAGAAACATAGCTGCACTTGACTTCTTAGTTCGCTACCATCCAAGAATTACTATCAACTTATTTTCTTAAGTGATACTGCTCCATCTCCCTACACATCACCCATCGAGTCTAACCATTTTTATATACTAGACATCACAAATGCATCTCCAATTCCATCACTGATTAAGCCCATTACCCCCTGCCCATTCATCTCTCACCAAGGTAAGATTTTCTTGATTGGTGTCTCTGTCCTTGCATACTCTATCCAGCAGACTCCCAATGACCATCTGGATACACAAAACTGAAGGGCTGTGGTAAAAGCTTAGTGGCACACTTCCTTAGCATGTGGGTTTAACAAACAACCCTCCCCCTTAAGATACGCATGCACGCACGCACGCACGCATGCTTGCACGCACTCAGGCATACATCAGCATACCTCAAGGCTCCATCTGAACTCGTTCAAGGCTCTCAGTACTTCTAGGTTAAAGAGAACACTTTTGCCTCAGCAGCCTCATTTGCCTCAACCTTGGGTTCCAATTATATAGCCTTTACTTCTTCCAGTTCCTCAGACCCTCCTCACTGGTGGCTGTGTTATCATTCAAGTGAGATAGTCCCACATCTATTCCCTGCCCCCAAGGGAAGAAGCCCACACATCAGAAGTCAGGTGTACGCCCTCACCACTATCCAGACTCAAGTGCTGCTACACACTTGGACCTCTACATAGAAAGTAAATGAATGTGAGGAAAGTAAACTACACATCTCTCAGCACGGGCCATGACCAGGCACTTTACCAACATCCTCTCCACTGGATCCTCACAATACTATATTTACCATTAACTTTGTTTTATGAACATAAACACAAGCATGGGGGTTCGTGCCTGTACAACCAGCACTTGGGAGGCTGAGGCATTAAGATGATAAAGGGAAAATATCTAATTGAAAGATGACTAATGGTTGGGATTAAAGGTGATTAACACGCCTTTAATCCCAGCACTTGGGAGGCAGAGACAGGCGGATTTCTGAGTTCGAGGCCAGCCTGGTCTACAGAGTGAGTTCCAGGACAGCCAGGGCTACACAGAGAAACCCTGTCTCCAAAAAACAAAAAACAAAACAAACAAAAAAAAGAATAAGACATCTCCTAAAAATGCCCTAAGTCATCCTGTGCTTGTCTCTGACTGGGAACTTACTGTTGACCTCAGGAGACCCCTTATTAAAAGAGGGGTGCAATGTATGTGAGAAGAGGGTAACAATGCAGCCGACTTCATTCTTAGTTTCTCTTATTTCCCTGGGGTAGGAGAGGAAGGGTGGACAGGCCCCTTCAGCAGACGGAAGAGGAAGGACAAAGGGCTCGTAATTCAAGGCCACTACTGGAAAGAAAGACAGCCAACACTAAAACCCAAACTATCACAATTTTAGAAAATACTCTGAAGCTAAAGTAACTTAACATTAGAAGGGCTCATTCCCATAATAATAGCAAAATTCCCAACTTCAGATGAGGAGCCCTTTATTCTATGGCTGCTTTTGTTTTTAATATTTATTTTTGTTTGATGTATATAGCTGTGCACCCCTGAAACTAAACAGTTTGTAAGCTATGAAACTATGACAGTTGTAAGCTGCCATATGGGTATTAAGAATGGAACCTGGGTCCTCAGGTCCTCTGCAAGAGCAGCCAGTGCTCCTAATCACTAACCATTAAGCCACCTGTCCAGCCCAGCTGTTTATTCAAAACATGGTTTCAATTCATTGACCTTTTCTAAGTGTATAACATTTCTTTGTGACGTCATTCTTTTCTGTAAAAGTTTCAAGTGACTTTCTTTGAAGAGAGCTATTAAATGCCAATGATTATAGGAAACATTTGTTCATAATTACCCAGACATCCACTAGAACAATGCTGAAACAAGAGCAGCATGCAAAAATGTATTTAAGGACTATCATCCCAAAATGCTGCTAAAAGCTATTAACCAGTATGTGTTAATTGCCACGGCATTCATATTAATTTTCACTTCAGGCTCGACATTGTGGAATATTTCCCCTGATACATTTTAAACAAAGTTTAATTTAAGGAACTGCTTCTATCAACACTTATGAAAATTAACAGCCAAGCAATTAGCAGTTGTGAATTATCCCCTCCCCCACGCCCTGCAGTTTCCCGTTAAAACAGTTTCTAACTGAGAAGTGGCTACTTTCTAACAAGTTAACACAATCAAAGTCACAGCTGTTGGTGGGAACCAGCCCTCTTTTGCTTCTTTAAGCCTTTGTCTAGGCAAACAATGCACCCTCACATTTAGGGACTAATATTTAGCTATATCACAGTAGGTAGATACCTAATGTTTTATTACAACTGCCAAGCAATTACTAATGCACAACTATCTTTCCAACTGATTTTTAGCAGCCATTACCTTCCAAATAAATGAGAAGTAAGCAAATAAATAAATAATTGTCTTGTTCTTCCAATGCCTAAAGCATCATCAAGATGGTGCCCCTGCCTCTTAAATGCTGGGATTAAAGGAGTGTGCCACCACACCTGGCTTAAATCCATTCTCTAAACATAAAGTTGGGGCCAAGAATGCAGCCCTGTGGTTGAACATATGTTTAGCATGTGTGTGTAAGAAACCCTGGGTTCACCCTCTAACGACTCCATTGGGCATGACACAGCATCTCCAGGTCACTTAGCCCAGGGCCTCCCCCAGAGCCCACCCTCCTCCTCCTCCTCTTTCTCCTCCTCTTCATTCTCTTCTTCCTCCTCCTCTTCCTCCTCTTTCTCCTCTTCCTCTTCCTTCTCCTCCTCCTCCTCTTTCTCCTCCTCATCATCAAGCATCTCAGAGCAGAGCTCACATCCCCTAAAGTGAAAACAGAAGTTTCTGACCTCAACCTACAGCAGAGGTTGTGTTTTATGAAGGTTTCACAGAGGTTGTCTCTAACAGTGGCCAGGGCGGTAGCTCAATGGCAGAGTACCTCTCCATCACACAGGAAGCCCGCAGTCTATCCTCAGAAAACACCACTCCTCCCACTCCCACACCCCCAAAACAAACAAAAATAGAATTCATTCATGCAGATGCTATACTGGATTGTCTCAGCAGACCAAGTGTCACCTACAGCTCCTTGGAGCCTGCCTTGAACCTCTCTGAAACACTCAGAAACAGACTTAATCTACAGATCCAAATCAAGTCACAGACACCATCATCTATTTACCAAAGACATAATATAAACACTATAAGCCTGGCATGTCCCTCCCTCCAAACTGTCAAAAATCGTAACTCAGTACAGACCTCCCAACTCTATGCTCTAAAAATATATTAGCCGCAAAATACTTTTTATAAATTATTAGCTAACTATAGGAATCAAAATTATTTGAAAATACTGTCATTTAGGAAAAATCTGAGATTAGACTCACTAAAACCAACAACTCAAGTGTTCAGCTGTTAGACACCAGCTATGCTTGCTTAGCTACTACAAGAGTCTAACTCCACACCCGAAACAAATCCTTTCTTCAAAGCCGACACAGCAGCATCCTGAGGACACAGACTGCACAGCCACTAGTCTCTTGAGGAAATACATAATTAAGTAGTTTTTTAGCATATTTAATTAGACCCCAAACTCTTCCTGTCCCCTTCTCTCCCCGATTATGTACCATTTGCCCAGGAGACCTAAGCTACTCAGTTAATTATGTAAATAAGGCAGGCACTAGTCCCAAAGAGAGCATCATGAATATTTGTAAAAAGAAAATGAAACACTGTATATGTTTTAGTGGCTTTAAAAATTCTTTGCAAATACATATATATTTATATACAGGTAATTATACAAGACATTTATTTGCATATTCATATACAGTATTAAACACAAGAAAAACCGTTATATTTGAGGCAAAAACATGTAGTCCCAATAACAAGATGATGAATCGTTAAGAAAGAATACTCGTTTCATTTCTTAAATATGAGCTGAATAAAAATAAAATAATTCTAAGTTACAACAGTAACAAAAATTTAGTACTGAATGTCAGATGATTTATGGGAAGAATCAATCTGGAAATGATTAAAGCTGACTTGTACAAAAAGGCTTTATTATCCAGGGGTTGACACGATCTCAACTCTGGAGGCAGCCATGGCGCTGTTAGCACGACTACAATCCCATTATTATGTAATCACGAAATGCTAATTTGATCTTTTTGAGGTGTTATTTGAATAGTCATTTTAATTTCTAGGTTACAAAAAGGCTTGACTCAAGTATAATTCTCTATTAATCACTGAGATGCCATTGACTATCATATTGATGCCTTTCACAAAGATAAAGACTGATTTAATATGTACAGTACAATATCCTTCAAATATTAGCCACTTTCATTACATATCTGCCAAATGCATCAATATTAAATAATAGATGAGAACAAGGGTTTAATTGTATTTTAGCACTGTAATATATGGGGTAATAATAAAAGAGCAGGCATTGTAAGATAGACTTATCGATATATAAATCCTTCTTAATCAATGCTCACTCTCTATAGACTACCAAAAGGCCTATGATGACAAACCATAGGGCAACTTAAACATAAACACACATCCAACAAAACTTCAAGTGTGACCGAGGAAATAACATCTCCCTAGACTTCAGAAGTCAGCTGCCTGCACCACCCAATGCTCACAACTCTGACAAATCCAAACCTGGCTAATGAGAAGTGGGAAATCCTGGAATGCATTATTTTTGTGAAGTTTGAACTAGCTTGGAATGGAATTGAACTAGGTTGGCATGGAATCACACATTATTTATTCTATCTACTCTTCAACATCAAACAATGAAACTGTATCTGCTACGGGAGCTCTCCTATCCCACCTCAGAAGAGCTTCTCACCCATCTAAATGCATCCTCAGCAGTGCAGCTGGAGACATTCCAAGATCCTGGGGAACCTTCCTTCCTTTTGCTACTTTCCACATCCCTGGGTAGCATGGGTCGACTAAATAGAAACTCAGAGCAATGCAATCTAAAAAGACTGGTGTGCTCTTGGGTGTTTTCTGGAGGAGCTCTGGAGCACCTGAAGGCCTGAATGTTACTTATGTGCTTTGTTCCTAGTTCTTGTCCTCCACCCTCAGACAGCAACAGCCTTACTGTTGATGGCCATGTACTGACTCCCACCTAGGGAAGAAGGTAAAATGTTGTTAAAGAAAAAGATCTCTTTGCTCAAAGATAATAACTGACAGAATTAGCAAGTGAAGAAGAAAAATGCAAACATGAGCAAAGCACTGCCATTTATTAATTGCAATGGTGCTGAAATGAGATAAATCACATACGACCCCTCCAGGGAGCAAGCTATCACTCAGTACCCCACACCACTGCCAGGCAGCAAACACAGTGGCAATAAATTTAAAAATCAACTGTCTCCTAAAAAGGGCCCCACTTAGTTCAGAAATGAGGCTCAGAACATCACCAGGCTCCTCCTGAAACAGTGGCCATTTTTCTAGAAGGAAAATACACATACTTTAATTTTATAACACCAAACTATTACTATAAATAGGAGGGAAAAATAAAAGTCACCATCCCTGTCAGTATCCAACAAGATCCCCTAAGAGTGAAAGACCAAAATGCAATCGCCTAGAATTCATAAGGAAAGACCTCACAGTTTCTGCAATTGTAGTCAGTGGACAGGACAATGCAAACCACCTCCAGACCCACTTCCAAGGCTTTCCAACACAGCTCGTCATCGGTCTACCCAGCCCGACCTCCCAAGTACACGGAGATGAAACAGGTAAAGAAATAGGGACACACAGCCCTCCCTTTGCTTCTACGTGTGTGTGTGTGTGTGTGTGTGTGTGTGTGTGTGTGTGTGTGTGTGTGTGTGAATGAATGAAGGCGATAGGGGACAGAGAGAGGCATGGAGGCATGTTTTGATTTGACTTTAGAGACAAGTGCTTGCTATGTATATATCTCAGGCCAGCTTCAAACTGCTTAGCGTACTGAGTGTTAGAATCCCGGGTATGTACCATCTTATTCGACTTTATATACATGTATTTTTATTTACATGTGTGCAAAATATGCATCTTGGAAAATTAAAGCAGTCCTGGACTCTAAGTACAGAGAAGCAAAGAGGGAGCGTGCCAGGCTTAGGCATTAACCCTTCTAAATATTACTCTCGAAACAACGAGCCCATACTCTTACCTTTTTACATCTATGGTCTTAAAAATGTGGTGCTCTATAATAACTGAGGCAGTCTTAAACCTAAATCTAATAAAAATAATAATGCCAACATCAACTTCCTCAGTCTTAAAGGGATGAAGCCTTTTTACTTTTGAACTTACCTTGCCATCAAACTTGGAGTACTCATTAAAGGGGTTGTTGAGCTGCAGAGGGCACTGCTCCAGGCGTACAGACAATATGGACTGCTTGCCCGAACTTGGAGGCTTCTCTTTGAGGGATTTTTTTTCAAACAGTGACTTTAACTCCTGGGCTGTGATAGAAAAGGATAAAACCATCATTGTCACTATGTACATTAGACAGTCTGTCCACCCTTCCTGCATGTGGAGAGATGGGTTGGGGTCGATGTATGCAGAAAGCCTCAAACACACTTGGGGGTTGTGCACAGCAGGGGCAGCAAGCTCAGACCCGCACAGCCCTGAAATGAGAAGGAAAGAATTCTGCAGCAAAGCAGCCTTCCTCAGAAGCGTGTTCACAGTGAGGCCTCCGGGCTTTAGAAGAAGCTACTGCTGTGTGACACTCAGCACTTCACTCCACCTCTCTGGTGTGTCAATCTCCAGAAAACCTCAAGGAGTTTTCTTGTGGCCTACTACTATTTGATTTTAAACTTTTAGAGCTTTAAGGTCAAGGTCCTTTCACATTTTCCAGTGGCACCCAGCACAAAATCTTGAGGACAAAAACAGAGACAAGGAAAAGGAGGAACAAAGATGTGTACACTCCTTGTACACATCAATGCAGCTTACCCTTCATAACAAGGCTGAGGTGGGCTGTAGTACTGCCAATTCTGTCAATGCAGAAACCAGCTTTGAGTATTCTGGCTAAGCCCAGAATCAAGCAGCTAGCTAACCCCAGGCCTGGGATCTACACCAATGGAGATGCTAATGAAGATATCACAAACTCAATAATACTTGCTGAATGATTGAAGGGATTCAAATTAAATTATATCAAATCAAAATTTTCAGCTCTTATTCATCACTGACTCAAAACAGTTCCACAATCTTCATGAAAATCATTTAGCTCCATAAATTCACCTGACCACCCACCAAGGTAACCAGTGACCAGTGCGGTAACAAGGCAAGTACACAAGGACCAGAACACTTTTCCATTTCATAAACTTAAAAACTGTCTACACTTCAACTTTTATATAACTCAATCCCACATTTTAAATCTGAAATCAACAGCTTCAATCCCAGTCAACCCTTCAGCAGTGTCAAATTAAATCAAGAGAAAACAACAGAGTTCTCCATTAGTTATTTTGCAATTTTTGAAAACTCCATCAGCTTATCAAAAGGCTGGCAAGGCAAATTCATCAAATGAATCTCTACAGAGTTAGTGCAATGAGCCAGATGACAAAGTACCCACTCCACAGGGGACAGGTTCTAAGGCCCTAGGGAAAACCAATCCCTGCAAACACGCTCATACTGCCTCTTCCAGCCAAAGACAAACTGCACGTGTGGTGCTGCCTCCATAAAGTTGCACAAGCTAGTGGCATCATAACCATTTTGGCTTATGCCAGTCCTTCCTAGCCTTACACTCTCAATAACAAAACTGCCAGAAAGAATTCTGTGAATGTCTCTCAAATTGTTAGGTGATGCATGGTTATACTGTTTTTTCTACACATACATATTGATGATAAACTTTCACTTATAAAATAAAAACAGCAAAAAATTACTGTTAATATTTTTTACACATCATAACAGCATTCTGTAATAGGTTATTTGAATCAACAAATTATTGATTCCTAAATTTTCCCCACTTAAAACTGTCAGAGCAGGGTTGACCAGAAATTAAAACCATGGGAAGCAAAACTGGGATTGGGGTCAGGGCTAGCAGATCAAACTCTTTTTAAACACATGATGCCTAAATCTGGATTCTGGGCATATAAACACACTGAATCTATCTGTGCCAGTCTTATTAGAATGGCCCCCATAATATCATATGTTTGAATGCTTGGTTCCCAGTTAGTGAAAATTAAAAGGTATGGCCTTGCTGAAATATGTCACTGGGGGTGGGCTCTGGGGTTTCAAAAGCCCACATCATTCCTAGTGTCTGTCTGTCCATTCATCCCCTTCTTCTCATGGCTCCCTCCTCCCCTTCCACCTGCTGTCTGGCTCAGGAGGTAACATTCTCAGCTACTGCTCCAGCACCATGCCTGACAGCTTCCTACAAAGATGATCATGGACTAGTCCTCTTCAAACTGTAAGCCAGCTCCCAAGTAAATGTGTTCTTTTCTAAGAGTTGCCTTAGTCAAGGTTCCTCTTCACAGCAACAGAACAGTGACTAAGGCACTATCAAATACACATCTGAAGAACTTATTGCAAGAGGATTAAGGTGGTATTTTCAATGTTACAGCTAACTTGCTACATGTAATTTTTAACAGTGTTTTAGCCACACTTGAGGAAGGAAAGGTCCCCTATTAACAGTGCTATGTGCTCTGTCCTCTTGAGCTTAAGAAATAGCTAGCACCACAGAGAAACGGTCAGAGGAGGTGGGAATGACTCCCTGAATGTGTTTTCAGGAGGGTTATGGATAGGATGATGATACATTTATTAGCTCTTTCCATTCAGAACAATTTCTACTCCAGCTTGCTGTCTCCTTCCTCTCTAGCTCTCTGTGTCCTGGAGAAATGGAGATAACCAAGGAAAAGTCTTGTTGCTGTCACCTGCACATATTCCTGTCTTTGCTCCTAATACCATGGAAGAACATCTCTCTCAGCCCAGTTCCTCTCCTACACACCCTGATGCTGAGCCAGAAGTACCGCTCCTTCTTTCTTCCACTTTCCATTAGTTCCAGCAGTACATATAATACTGCTCAAAAAAAAAAAAAAAAAAAAAATCCTTCTTCCTAGTTATTGCACCATTTCTCTCCTGCTCAAAGCCACTGCCTATTATATTCCTACTATCTCAGCCTTCTCACCACTCAATCCCAGTCACTCAAACACTCCAGCCACCCACTCCACCAAATTAACCTTCATGGAGATTACACAAAACAAAAACAAACAAAAAACACCTCTCTCTCTCTGGACTCTCCTTAGATCCCCTGCAGTCTTTGGCATGGCTGACATTCCCTTCCTCTTAAACACTGTTCTCACTGGCTTTCGGAGGACTCTACTTGATGTGACTTTTGTTCTCCCACAGGCCAGCACTCCTCAGCACACTGTGGATTCCCCTTGGCTCCCTAGGTCACTGGAATTCTTCAAAGTTTGCCTTTGGCCTCTTCTTTCTCCATCTACATTTACAGCCTAAGTGACCTCTACTAGCCCTGTATTTTAAAATACCATCTACAAGAGGTGAAACTAAACTGCAGTGATATAAACTAGAACAATGTCTGCCTCTGAGGAAGGAAAACTCTGAGGAGCAACAGAATCCCTCTACATACGATTGTGGTGTTGATCATAGGTATATGTATTTGTTAAGTTGTCAAACTGCATATTCAACATCTGTAAACTTCACTCTTTGTAAAATCCAGCCTTGGAAAAAAAGGAAAACAGGGCTGGTAGGCAAGATGACTCCAAGGAAAAGGCACTTCCCGTGTTTATATCTAGAGACCTGAGTTAGAGCCCCAGGTCCTACATAAAGGGAGAAGAGAAGAACTGACTCCATGTTTTCCTCTGGTCCTCACATGTGCTCTCTGTGAAGACCTAAATAAACATCCAATATATATGTTGGTGACTCCTAAGTAATTATTTGTGGTCCTAATATTACAGCCACACACACTAACTTTATATCTGACACCCTCATTTGGTGTATCAGTGACCATGCCCATAATCAAATTCGTATTCCTTTCCCAACTTAATTCCTCTACAGTCTTCTCCTTCTCCAGTGGCAACTCAATCCCATGATGCTCCAAGCTTGGAAGCTGCCTGACTCTTCTCTCTCACATCTTGTATTCCACCCATCAACAGATCCTACAATGATATCCAAACTACTCCTATACCTACTAAATTAAAAGTGCAATCTTACAACCTAAAGAAAAGTGAAACAGAAGAGACTACATGCAATAATGAGTTGGTATTTTTTAATTTATAAAGAAATTATTATTTTTTAATCACATAATAATGTGGTTATACATTTTCTAACAGAAAATTTTCTATCCAGAACTCAAACTTTCGACATAAGGAGAAAAGACACATGAGCATAAAATCAAAACAACAAATATCTAGGGAGGTGAGGGGCAACGCCTGTGGTGGGAGGATGGTAGATTCGAGAGCAACCTGGGCTACAAGAAGAATGGTGAGATCTTGTCAGAAACAAACAAAAACACTAACTACTCTACAATCATAAACTTACATTTCAGTTCAAGCACTGACTTCCTTACCTATGTCTAGCCTAACAAAACTACAAGAAAAACTCTAATCTGTAAAGAAAACTCTAATCTGTAAACAACATCAGCACTCAGGCTGTGCTCACTGAGTCCCTGCTGGCACTAAAAAGGACCTACATGCTCTGAAGAAACTGCTGACTCTAGATTGGGAAAGGAATGGTAGCTAAGAAGGATTAACAGTATTATAAGACAAAGATATTGCTATTATGAAGGAATTCATTACAAAGGCTAACCTGTGCTAAATAAATATCAAGACCCAGTCTCAAAACAAACAAACAAACAAAGAAACAAAGAAACTTTAAGTTTCAAATCTGAAGAAAGCAAAATCAAACATAAACTGAGATAATCAGACAAATCTTACAATAGATATTTGATAGTAAAGAAAGGAACTTGCTATTTACAATAAAAATATAAACTCCAGAAACAACTTTATTAAGACTTATTAAACATAGAATATCTGCCAGGTGGTGGTGGCATAAACCTTTAATGTCAGCACTCGGGAGGCAGAGGTAGGTGGATCTGAGTTCAAGGTCAGCCTGGTCTACAGGGTAAGTTCTAGGATAGCAGGGGCTTCAGAGAGAAACTCTGTTTCAAAAAACCAAAAAAGTGGAGACTCTACAGACATTACAATTGATACACTTATGAGCTATTTGTGCACACAAATGATCATGTGATCAGCTTAAAATACGTTCACGCACCTACACAAATAAAACGTGCAGTAAATACACAATAACCTCAACAATCATTTTCCCTGTGTGGAACCGTTAGCTTACAATTTTTCAGTTTCTTCTCTCTCACCTTTAAGTGACATAACTCTTGACACAGTAGACTGCTGATGACACTGTCCATATCTGTCTCTGAAGTCTGAGTCACAGGACATGCAGATGCTCTTACCCTAAACATTTGCCTACAACATGTCATGTGGATTTGTGTCACTATCCAAGTCTCCTTAACTCCTCTATGAAAAGGCCACACTGGAGCCAGTCAGAGGTTCAGAGGGTAAAGCTGACAAACCTATTGACCTGACTTTGTTCCTAGAAAAGAAACAACTCCTTAGTTTCCTTCTGACCTTCATACAGACACCACAGCACGTGTGTAGTCCCACACACACATGCACACGAATGCACCAAATCAGTGGGAAAAAAGAGCATTCTGGGGGAGCTCATGATAATTACACGATTCTTCTAGTGAAGAATGAAATAAAAGACAGATGAAGATCTTTCTCCAGCAGGAAAGGGACTGCTGAATAGACAGCAGAGGTGCTGGGCTCACGATGTTATTTATTTATAGACTTAAGAATTGAAAGTGAAGAAAGCGAATGAAGGGTAGCTCATGAATCAGAGCGTAAGCTCTCTTGTCTTCCTAAGAGGAGACTCACAGCAACTATAGCAAATACACAGGAATTTGAAAGAAACAACATGACTGACATGTTTTCAGGTCATGTTAAATACAATGAAGAGAGGGGTAACAGAGGCAGCCCAGTCAGATCTTTAAAATATCAAAAGCAAAGCTAAGACTAGGGAGATGGCTCAGCAGATAAAGGCCTGCCAAGCAAATGCAAGGACCAAAGTTAAAAGCTTTTTAATCCAGTGTGACATGGCAGAAGTGGACAGGGGACCCCACTATGGATGAAAAGGCAAACTCCTGCTTCCATATATAAGATGGATAGCGACTGAGAAAGGAACTTGTGTCACTGTCTAGTCTATACACACACACACACACACACACAGGCGCATGCAAACTCACATGAACATTAAAAAAAGAAAAGAAACCACTGAAAACTGTAAGAAATCAATTGGTGAGGTATATGAAAAAGAAAGGGTCTATGTGTATGTGTGTTCGAGTGCCATGTCTCACTATGTAGCCCAGGCAGACTCTAAATCTGAGATTCTTCTACAGGAGCCTCCTGAATGCTGGATGGCATGTGTGTACTGCCATGCTCAGCATGGCAGTGGGATTTCTGGTTCTACTTAGGCCTCAATTAGAGGAAGCCACTAAGAAAATGGGACCTAATGAAAACACTGCTGAAGGAAACAAGAAGTACATGCAGCGTGGTTTAGTGAAGAAAACAAAGCTGGGTGTAAACTGCGACATGACCCTGCTTCTACCTTCTAGTTGTGTATGCGACTTTGGTGAGTTCATCAAGTCTTCCAGCCTGTCTCCCTTGTGATCATATGCAGCAATCCCTCCCCCTGTGTGTAGAGGGAAGAATATGGAGGCCCTGCTAGTCCAACAGCAGTCACTGACACCACCAGCCTTAGAACTACTGAGCACCAATGGGGACAGTCAACTGAGATAACAAGAGATAGAGGAGACATCCAGCATGCCAAGGCAGTATTGGGAGGTGCTGGGAGAACAAGGAGGACATTTTGGAAACATGATCTAATCATTCTAAAGTATGTTAAGACCACTTTACTATCAAGATGTGTATGCGTGCGCGCGCGCACACACATGCACGTGCAGGGCCAACAATCGTGTCCAGGCTTTTCCTCTATCACTTCCCACCTCATTTTGCTGAGGTCATTCACTAGAACTGGATCTCACTGGTTGGCTAGACTGGCTGGGCAGAAGCCCACAAGATCCTCCTGCCACTGAATCCTCAGCACTCGAATTTCAGACCTGACTTATCCGACTGAGCCATCTCCACAGTAATGAAGATTTAAATTTTTTTCTTCTGGTTGAAAATGAAATATTGAAAATATGTAATATGGCTCTTTCAAAACCCTAAAGATGAAGCCATGTTGAATTCAAGCCCTGAGATTGTGAAGCCTGTGGGGAGCTGACAGAAGGCAGCTATCATCCTTGCAACCATCTTGAGCCATATACCCTGATAAGAGACTTGATTACATCAGCCTATAACAGCTGAGCACACTCTGATAACATCTTGCTTTAGATACCCAGGATCTTCCCTTGGGTGTGTGAGACTTTACTCTTTTTTTTTTTTAAGATTTATTTATTTATTTATTTATTTTATGTGAAGAAGGCATTGAATCCAGTTACAGATGGTTGTGAGCCACCATGTGGTTGCTGGGAATTGAACTCAGGATCTCTGGAAGAGCAGCCAGTGCTCTTAACCCCTGAGCCATCTCTCCAGCCCATGTGTGAGACTTTAAAGGTATGATTTAGAGCCGAGGCTTAAGGGTGTGACTTAGAGATCAGATTTAGAGACAAGCCCTAAGGGCATGACTTAAAGGCGAGGCTTAGAAGTGAGACATATAAAAGGCGAGAGGCAGACAGAAGAAAGCAACACTTAGACAATGCATGTACCACTACATGGAGCACAAGGTCAGAACTTTTTCTAGAGTATATAAGAAACTCATAGGCAGGCTGGAGAGATGGCTCAGTGGTTAAGAGCACAGACTGCTCTTCCAGGGGTCTTGAGTTCAATTCCCAGCAACCACATGGTGGCTCACAACAATCTGTAATGAGATCTGATGCCCTCTTATGGGATGTCTGAAGACAGCTACAGTGTACAAGAAAGAAAGAAAGAAAGAAAGAAAGAAAGAAAGAAAGAAAGAAAGAAAGAAAGAAAAGGTCATGGGCAAGGATGCTAATTTTAAAAGCCCAGAGTTTCAGTTGTTAAAAAAAAAAAAAAAAGGCTAAATAAAGTGTTATTCATAGTAAACAAAGTAGTAATAATAATAATGATAATAATAATATGGCCAGCCTATATCTACATACAGTGTATGAACACAAAACCTCAATGCTGACAATCCCAGATTGGAGTTTTAGCTGAAAGAGTCAACACATATAAGCAGAAAAGGCAGTTATTATGGACACTGAAGCAAGTGAAGAGTGTAGGTTAGGACTATACAGATGGGAACAGCACAGTAGCTCAGCCAGTAAAGGTTCTGGCTGCTGTATCAAGAACCCATGTTCAATTCTCTGAACGTACACAATAGGAGAAAATGGATTGCTGCAAGCTGACCTCTGATTCAACAAATGTGCTATGACATGTGTGCAGAAACAATAAAAGAATGAATAAAGAAAGAAAGAAAGAAAGAATAGAACTGTATTAATGAATCTACAACTTAAACACAGATTGGTCCCAAGAACAAGGTGCCTTAGAAAAGGCCCTCTACCCAAATTAACTAACCCCTGAGAACCACCGTGAAGGAACCAACCAACAATATATAAGGAACACACAGCTTCAGAGGCCAATACACACAGACAGAGCACAAAGCTTAAAACACAAATGTATATACTTAGAAGGAAAGATTAAAAGAAAAAAATCAATACATAATGAACAAACTAAATATACAAATCCCAAATCATAAATGAAAATTATATCCATTTACCTGATTGTTTAGAATTTCTTTCTTTCCACTGAATATTTTTGCATTTGATCTGGTTTTGTCTCTCTTTTCGGAGTCGTTCTAATCTTTGAGCTTGAAAAGAAATATTATAACTATAAGTTTGTCAATGAAAGTTTACTATAAACAAAGACATAATTAACTACCTTTATATGAATAAAGATGTTTTATATTGCATATGGAGGGAGAAAGTCATAAAATTTTAAAGGTGGCACCCCTGAAAAGCAAATACCAACAAAAACATGAAAATATTCTTGATTTATAATTGAAATTAGAGGATATAAAACATTAATAGAGATCATAAAGATAGTATTAACATGGAAGAGAATAATAAAATGTGAAAACTTCTGTGATTAATATGACATTTCATTATATAAATCATTAATAACGGTCTTAAAGGAATTTTAATGCACAAATGAACTGAAGTGAATATTACATTACAGGAATAAAATTACTGTTATGAATTACTCTACCCGTTTCAAAAATTAAAGATAAATGAACTCAGACTAGACTATTAAAGTTTTAAATATAAAATCCTTTATCTAAAAATCATGAAAATTATAAAATGTCAAAGCTATATAAATTAGCATAGCTTTTCTTCAGTGGGCTGAAACAGTTTATAGGTAGTAAAATAAATGATTTGTATCTTTGTAACATTAGTCAAATCTTAAAAAGAACAATTTTTCTTTAAAAAACTTTAAGATGTAATGAAAAGATTAAAAACTAAATCCCTTGATCACCAATACAGCCCATAGTTTCAATTAACTGCTACAACCTCATTGTTAACTAAAGAAATCTCAGCTTCAAGAGTCACCTAAAATTACACATTTATGCTTATAATATCACTGGCTGATCAGCCTTCAACCTTAAAACCCAGTGGCCTGATCCTTCAAACAGAGATCACCAGTATCCCTTAGCAACTGCTGCTCAAGGCCACAACTGAGAAAAGTCAGAGCCGAGGCCTCTCTCAAAGCTTGCTTTCTCTTGTTCATTTTCAACATCCTGTTAAGGCACACACATTTGACAATAAAAGAGAGAAAGAAAGAGAGAAAGAAAGAAAGAAAGAAAGAAAGAAAGAAAGAAAGAAAGAAAGAAAATAAATTTTCTTTACAACCACTTTCAAGGTGGGAAACCATACCATTCTTTCCTTAGCACTGGGTGGAAGAATTCTGGAAACAATCTTGCCAGAAATTTAAACTACACTGGCAAAAGCATTCTTTGTTTGTTTGTTTGATTTTTTTTTTTTTCAAAACAAAAGTTTCTCTGTGTAGCCCTGACTATCCTGAAACTAGCTCTAGAGACCAGGCTGACCTCAAACTCAGAAGAGATGTGCCTGCTTCTGCCACCCAAGTGCTGGGAGTAGAGATGTGCGTTACCATGGCCACTTTGCCTTGCCAAAGCATTCTGATATCACTATATCTAATGAAATCCACTGAGGAAAAACATATTACACTGTAATTAATAACTATGGAGAGTATAGCCACAGTAATATCATAAAGCTATGACTGGGCAGCATAATCCTGGTGAAATCTCTACAGCCTGTCACAGACGATACCATCACACTGACTTGCAAAGATGTTCCAACTATAGCACTAAGTATCAATGTCTCTAAATTGTATACAAACCTGTACTCAAACCCTATTTTGATAAAAGTCCCTCTAGATGCTGGGACGTGATATTAGTTATTTTTATCGTAAGGGCAAACTACTCTTATTGATGTCACAGGCACTACATTCTGAATCTAACATCAATGTTGTCTTGCACTGTGAGGTGTACCCAGCTATGTCACCAACTCCCATGTTACATTTTACATTTGCACCATGAAAATAAACATTTTCAATGTTGTCCAATTTCTTGCCACTCCCTTTTCTTAGGATTAAGAGGTTACTGCTACTAATGCTGATTTTATTTTAAATGGTCTAAAAATAATCCCTAAAATACCCTGTCTCTAATATATATATGCGTGTATGTATGTATTCTTCCTCCCTTTCCCATCTCTCTGTCTCTCTCAATAAAAGCACTGGCACACCGCATTCTCCTTGAAAGATAACAAAAGCACAGTCAGCTGTGAAATGGACAATGATAAGCTTCTAACAGCTAAGGACTAAATATATATGTCAAAGTTGAGCATCTACAAACCTCTCAGATTAAAAGTTAGTGATCAACCTAAGAAAAGAAAAGAAAACAACAAAAATAGGGACATTTCTGTTCCTCAGCCAGTGTACAAATTCCTATTAAGTCCCGTTTTGACCACATCCCATTGCTCTTCTAGAAACTAGGACTTTGGTGGCCTGAACTCCTGGGCTAGCCTGCTCCTGTATTGACTTTGATGACTTACATTCCTGGGCTAGCCTGTTCCCATACTAAGAGTTCTTTGTCACCCTGAAACCTTCCTCCAGGAACCTGACTTGAAACTTGGTGGCACTAAGGTCTCAAAACAGGCCTACTTCCTTTTGTACAGGTAACTTCCACCTACACACAGCTCTCCTGTCTACTTCTGACAGCCCCATACCAGAGGCTCTTCCACTCACCCACACAGAGATGCTCAGCCACAATCTTCAATTAGACACAGAGACTCCCCAACGAACCTGTTCCACCAACATTGCCCATTATCTCTTGGCTGACTACTGATCTGAAGCTAGGAAGACACAACTAGAAGACAGAGTTTACCTGTGTTTGAGCGTCTTCTAATACCAAAGTCCCAGCTCGAGGTAATATCAACAGACTGGGCGTATATGTAGCCCTGCGTCTCACCACTGCTTCCCTGAACTTCTGACCCACTGTCTCCAGGCACTGACGGAGGATGAGTCTTCTCTAGGTCAACGTCATGATCAATGAGAACCATCTCACACATTCCCGTGTCATCACTGGTCACGTGTGACTGTCGAATATGAGCTAGAATGATAGTTGGATTGTCCAAGAAGGCCATCCTTTCTGTGGGCCAGTCTCTTTAAAAGGCTACTTTCTCCTCTTCATACTGTTTCACAGGCTCACCTACCTAGAAACATGATGCACACAGCAATATTTAAGAATCAGGCAGAAAATGGCTGAATCATTTTTTCAAACAAACTCAACGTGGTAAAATTCTACCTTGAAAACCAACATTATCTCTGTACCCAGGAACTTGAACAATTAAATCTAAACAGAAAGGAAATCCTTACAAGCACTAGGGCCTGTGGCTCTCTTGAAAACAAATCATAGCAACACTTAGCAGGGCCATTCAAAGCAAGGAAGCACTATGGGAGCAGATGTTTTCCTTCCCTCTTCCTTGGCTCCATGCACCCGCTCATGATGATACCGTGGGGAGGTGGGGGTCTGCCAGGTGCTGCCAGGTAGTTTTCAGCCATGGCTGTCAGTTTAAAGGGGACAGAAGCTTTCCGAGTGGCTAGGGATTTTACAAAAGTTTATCATCAAAGTAACTATGCTTAATAAACATTTTTCTTTCTTTTGATTTAAGATAATATTGTGTTTTTTAAAATAAAACACATTAATCATAATTGCCTTGCCACAAGATTAATTTCTTATTTTAGAAACACAATTATAAGAACTGCTTCCTTGATCCTATTAAAACTACATGCAATGATGTTTATTCCAAGGACTAGATGGAACTCTCTAAGTTGGCTGGAAATACTCAACAGAAAATAATGCACATTGTAGCTAGGAAATAGAACCTAGAGACCAAACTAGTTTTAAATCCCTAGCGCCCATATAAAAATGCAAGTGTTGGAAGCTGGAGAAGAGCTCTGGCAGCTCTTCTAGAAGATCTGGGTTTGATTCTCAGCACCTACATGGTTTGCAAACATCTGTGACTACAATTCAAGGGGCTCTGATACTTTCTGACCTCTATAGGCACCAATCACAAACCTGGTGTACATACATATATGCAGGCAAAACACTCATAAACATAAAATGAAATAAATCTTAAAATAAAAATCAGAAGAAGCACTGCCTATAACCCCAGAGCTATGGCAGACAGGCACAAGAGCATTACTGGGGCTTGCCAGCTGTTAGCCTAGCTCCAGATACAGTAAGACCCTATTTCAAGGGAATAAGGCAGAGAGTTATACAGCAGAATAATGTCCTAATCTGGCCTCATACACATGGGCATATGCACCTGAACACACACACACACACACACACACACACACACACACACACATACACACACACACACTTGTACACAAATGCCTACCATTGGGGTTGGGGATACAGTAGTCTACTTGCCTAGCATGTACAAGGCCCTGGGTTTGATTCCCAGTAGAAAGATAAGGAAAAAGAAAAGAGAGGAATAAAAGATGAAAGACTTTTGTCATCTTGTCTTGTTTCTTCTAGAAAGGGAAAATCTAATGACATAAATCATGATAGCTGATCATTGTTTTTTTTTTTTTAATTTTGCCTGGTAACACATCATTCTGCTGATATTGTCTAGTGCAGTGGTTCCTGACCTTCCTAACACTACAACCCTTTAATACAGTTCCTCATGTTGTGGTGACCCCCCCAACCATAAAATTATTTTTGTTGCTACTTCATAACTGTAATTTTGCTACTGTTATGAATCATAATTGTAAATATTTTTGGAGACAGAGGTCTCCCAAAGGAGTCATGACTCCAAGTTTAAAAACTGTTGATCTAGTAGATCTTAAAAGATACTGATATTAAAAGGAAATTTAATTGAAGCACATTGCTAATCAAGATAATCACATTAATATTTGTTTTCTTTCCTTTATATCTGGTTCATGAACAGCTCTCACAGAGGCTCATGAGAAGTGCAAAGCTAAGTGCCACATGCCTGAACAAAACTTTATGCATACCTCCTATGCCCCAATAACATGCAATAAACGTCACACATCTTTGAAATAACTCATCTCTGAAATGTTAAAATGTTAATGTATCAATGAAATAATTATAAAATTTAAAGTGAGCATTTACATTCCATTTGTAAAAATGAAGCCTTTTCTATAGCCATGGAGGGAGCATGGAGCATGGACTCACTTGTAAAGAAGCTGACCTATCAAGTCACAGCTGGCCACCTGCAAGCTTTTCTGTGGCAGTCTTCCCTCCATGAAAGAAAGGTGCTGGCAAAAAGGGCTGTGCCTTTTACCTTTATACTATTTAGCCTTCCCAAAAAACCAAATGTTTACTGAGCGTTCTGGGACCAAAACCCAAAGAGCAACGAAAAAGTACACTGAAGTTCCCTCAAAAAATAAAAATAATAAAAATGATAATAATAATATTCTAACAACAACAAAACTCTTTTCTAGTAAAGTGAATCTGCTCCAGTGCAGCTTACAAACACCAGAAGATGGGTTAAGCACCTCTGAGGAGGCACACTAGCTCCCCGACTTCACCCTTTATTAGAGAGAACTGAGCACACCCTAGCACCAGCAGGCAGTCTATTAAACAGTATGACTCCATACCCTGACCATGTGTGTGAACTGATCCATACCAGCTGAGGGAACTTTCTCAGGACTTCCCTAGGAAACATGCTATTGCGGGTGCCATTTCTGGGATCCTATGAGGTGTGCCAGCAGTTCCATAAGGACAAGGAAGGGTCTTAGCATCATATCCCACCAGCAACAAGATGCTACACCAAGCAGGACATTCAATACATGTCACTTTCCAACTTCCAATGACTATCCAACTCTGCTGTCAAGATAAGCCTTTTGAGCATGTCAGGTTTGTAGTTAGAGAGAAGGGATCACATTTCCTTAACACAGAAAAGAGAGCTTCTCACCAATGTGCCCTTCAAAACTGTCACCTTGGGATACTGTCAACTTATGCCAATACTGCTTTTCAGAACCATGACAGTTTTTTAAAATCTCTTTAAGTGCAGCTAAGCATCACCTGAAGGTGTATTTGATTTCTAAAACAGATGTTCATAACAAAGATGAAATCAAGTTACTTTTCCTGTTCAATTGTACAAAGAGCAAAAAGATTTTGAAGAACTAATATGGGCATGTGTCCTGAGACATTACGCTCTCATTTACAACAGGAAGAGTGAAAATGGGTACTTGCGAAGGAAACTTGGTAATGTTTATCAAAATATAAAACATAAACACTCTCTGAAATTCACTCTAGAACTTGCCCTAGGAAGTAACTGAGCATAAGTGTTAACCTCAAAATTGTTTGAAACACGTACTGAAAATCTAAACATAACCTAAACATCCAAACAACTGTACATATCCCCTGACACAAACATGCAATGGAACGCTATTGGGGACCATGATTTGGACCTGAGTTCAAATTCCCAGCACCCTCATGGAAGCTCACAACTGTCTGTAACTCCTGTTCCAGGGGACCTGATACCCTCACACAGGCTTACATACAGTCAAATCACCAATGTACAAAAATTAAATTAAATTAAATTAAATTTAAAAAAATAGGTATGACAACATACACCTGTGACTTTAGTGCTATGAAGGACAGAGACAGGAGGATCCTGGAGTTTGCTGGTCAGCAGCTTAGCGTGAGCTTCAGCCACATTGCAACAGAATAAGGTAAAGAACAGCAGAACCACACACCTAATGTCTCTGGCCTCTGCACACATAAACCCACATGTACACATACACATACATACATACACACACACACAGAGAGAGAGAGAGAAGCATACATACACATACATGCATGCAAGAACATGCATGCACATGCACACACACACACAAATATTACTAAAAAAGAAACATACATATAGGATAAACAAAATGTGACACATAGACTGGCTATAGCATTAGCCTTAAAATCCAGGAAATACTGATGATGAAGCCTAGGGACATGACTGAGTGAAATGTGCAGGTCACACAGACCGTGTACTCTCATGGGCCACCTAGAGCATACATCATTTCCTACTGACACAAAGGACACTGTTAGCTGTCAGGGGTTGGAGGAAGGAGGACTGGGCAGATGTTCAGTACTGTTCAGTCTAGGAAGATGAAAAGTTCCTGATGAGCAGCGGTAATGGCTACAAACCACGGAGAGTATATATAATGCCACTGAACTGGATCTAGAAGTCGTTAAAATGATACATTTCATGTTGTGTACATTTTACTGTAACTGAAAATCTTTTAATTTAAAAAAAATTAAATCTGGGAAAAACTAAGTGAAACAAAATTAACCAGTTTTGTCTAAATTTCAAAATAGTGTGGGTTTTTAATATTTCTTTAAAGCATATTTGTTTACTAAGAAAATGTAAGTAATAGGGACATTTATGCAGAGTGAGGACAATTCCAAAACAATTTTTTTTCTTTTTGAGACAGGGTCTCATATAGCCCAGGCTGGCTTCAAACTTGCTATGAGACTGGCCTTGAATTACAGATCCTCTTCCCTATGTCGAATGTGCCGGGATTATATGTATGTGTTACCTTTCCAAGTTTTAAAAATAACAGGTAATTTTCATATATGAAGTTGGTCTCCTTATAAAAAGATATTTAGTACATATGTGCTTGGTTCCTACCACTCTGTTGAGAGGATCCTGGTGTAATATGGGTACTACACACAACTTCTCACACCTAGTTATGCTCATTAATAATCAAAGAACCTACATGTAGTAACTCAGCACATAGTCTGAAAAGGAGATCATTTTTAGAAGATTCTGATGAACATCAGGTCTGAAAAATCATTTTAAGATTGGGATCTCATTCTGTAGCCCAGGCTGGTCTCAAACCAGGAAGATCTCCTGTCTCAGAACTGAGCATAAGCAACCAGGCCCAGTTCTGAATACTCTTTAATAAGAACTTTATGCACACAAGCCCCCGAGCTTGGTTGGCAAAGGCTTATGGGAAAGCACAGGCTGAAGCTTGATCAAACATACATGCTGAGCAGGGAAAGCCGCCAGGAGGCAGTGATTCAGGATAAAACAGAATGCATCCAAAGAACTTTGTATATCTGCTCTAACTAGACCACAGAACTCCAGAAGCCAAAGGAGCTGGCAGTACCTAACCTTAAATGACTGTAAAAGCTAAAATTATTCTATCTTTTTAACATGAATTAATTTATATAACCATCAAAACAACCTTTTAAAGATTGCTGCTATCATCAGGCATAGTAACCCATGCCTTTAATCCCAGCACTCAGAGGCAGAGGCAGGAGGATCTCTTCGAGTTTAGATTCAACCTGGTCTACACAGCAAGTTCCAGGCCAGCTACATAGTCTCTAAAACAAACACGCAAACAACAACAAACAAAAAAGGCACAAAAAAATGGTTAAGAAACTTGTTCAGAGCACAGGTCCTACCCATTGTGACAAACAGTCACCATAAACCATCTTTAAACAAATATGCCATTGCTGTGCTATTTGGGTTCTAAGGCCTGAGAGAAATTTCTTCCTAGGTCTTCATAAAAGCTTTAAGACACAAATGTGTTCAGATATAAACAAGACTCTTAGCTACTTTCTGCTAATGCTATAGTAATTTTTTTACAACAGAAAAAAAATAAGCAGAACCTATAATAATTATTGAAAAAGATTTTTTTTGAAGGAAGGTAGGAAGGAAGAAAGGAAGGAAAGAAAGAAGGAAGGAAGAAAAACACCAGAAATGTCTCACATGGCAGGAATGCTCCTGCTTATCTGCTTTCGACCTGAAACCTGAAACCGCAGAGCTCTCACTTCACATAACACATTAGGTCTAAGTCCGGTTTCCGCCTGGCTGATTGGCTGGAATGCTGGGGATCAAACCTAGGAACTCTCTGCACGCTTGGCAAGCACTCCGCCTCTAGCTATGCCTCCAACCCTACCCCAGGACATTTTTGAAAATTTTACTAATTTATGCGACCTCAGCTACAAACCCATAGCTGTAGTATTTTATCTTTTTTCAAATAACTCCTCCTAAACCCTGAGCCCTCCCTGGACTCCCCCACTCCCTACGGGACTGCAAGTAAAATGCCTGTGTTCAAGCTCCTACTTACCCAGAGCCCTCAGTGCCTTTCCTGTCCACGTGCCACACCCACGGCTCTCCAGCCAACTGCAGCCCTCACCTGCAGTCTGTGGAAACCTATCTGAACAAGCAACAGCCTGAGGCTTCTCAAAGGTCTGCAAACTCCCAATCAAAAATTACTGCTGCCCCATCAATGTGTCATATAAATGCTGGCATGTTAATTGTGTATTTATAAGATTGTTAATGGTTAGTTAATTTACCTCCCACACTATTATTGTACTTGAAATGATTTACCGTCTGCTAAGGGAGTTAACAACATGTAACAGCAGATGGGAGAGGGTTTTTTTTTTTTTTAACCTTTCCATACTGTACCTCAACTTGACACTGTTAATATTAGGCATGATAACCTGATTCCTATACAGAAGTCCTTACCACAGACTAACAAAAGCAGTCTTGTTTATCTACCATGATGCAGGATGGTCACACGTTAGGAAAATAAAACCCTTTTATTACATATGAAGTTTTCCATTCATAGAAACCAAAGGACTATCTTTTGACTATGATCAACATTCTCTGATCCAGTTAAAGTTCAGAATTCATGCCTCCTGGAATTGAAAATAATTTAAATGGCTATTAAAATAAACTGGTTTATTGCTTCTAAATTTCCTTCTCTAATGCTCTCCAATGTAACTCTAAATTAAGCCTTCATCTATTTTTCAGACTAACAAAAAAGGCTTTTTAAAATTGTTCTGGGAATTAAACCTTTTCCAGGGACTATGCCTAGCCTCAGTGTACAAAGACAGTGAGAACACGGATTTGGAGTTTATCCTCCCCCATTCTATTCCTACCGTTTGAGTAAAGCTACTTGAAGATAATAAAGGCAACAAGAGCTGCAGCAAAGCAAAGCTTGTATGTTCTTTTGAACGAGATTCATTCACTATTTTAGAGTGAGACTGGGAATCTACATGAGTGTGCTGGTCCCCTACAAGCTGACAGTGGCAGCACATGACCCAGCAAGAACCCAGTGCAACGCACACACCACCTCCCAATGGCTGCATGCTTTCAAGACAGTCCCAGAAAGGAAGTGACAGCATTTTAAGGATGGCTAGGCATCGCTTAGGCAGAAACACAAGAATAGTGATAGATGAGTCCTGGTGGCTTTTCCCAAGAGTAGTACTTATTAACAGCCAGACTGGGATGTACGAACATCTTTGTTTTGTAAACTAAGCCTTACAGGAAATTAAATACCCTACTGGGCACATGGCAGATAATCTTTGTGCAGCTTCTCACATCAAGCCAATCATTTGAAGTCCACTGCCCTGTCCTTGAATCTGGGCTCACATCATGATTTACAATGATCAAATGTAGTGAAAATGGAATTTCAAAATCTTGGCCTCTAAATGCCTGGCTTTGAACTACTTTCCAATCAACATCAAAAGAAAAACTATGTGTGCTATACATACATGTTCTGGCAAGTGTATATAGGTGTCTGCACAGGTACATGAACGTGTCTCTGTGGAGGCCAAAGCTGGATACTGTATGTCTTCCTCAAGCACTCTCCCTCCTATGTTCTGAGGTAGAGTTTCTTTGAACCTAAGGTACAACAATCCAGCTACTGCCAGTGAGCTTCAGGGATCCACCTGTTTCCACAAGCCTAGTGCTAGGGTGACAGGCACACCCCATGCACACAGGTTTTATGCTCTGGGGATCTGAATTCAGGTCCTCATGCTTACATGGCAACTGGGCCATCTTAACGCTGTGTGTGGTATGTGCATGCGAGGCAAACACTACGACTGGGCAACAGCCACAGTGCCAGGGAATTTAGGTGGTTTGTTTTGTTTTGTATTTTGGAGACAGGGTTTCTCTGTGTATCCCTGGCTGTCCTGGAACTCATTCTGTACACCACTCCTGCCTCTGCCTCCCCAGTGCTAGGACTAAAGGCTAGGTCACTGCTACCAGGCCAGAAAACTTGTTTTTACAACTCATTAATTACATTCTATCCTATTAAAAACCAAAACAACTAACTATACCTCTTTTTTTTTTAAAGAGAAAAATATATATATGCATGCACCACTAGAGCAAAGTGTGATGGCTCAGGCCTGTAGCTTCTCCATTTGGGAGGTGATGGCAGTAGGACCAGAAATTCGAAGTCATCCCCAGCTACATTGCAGGTTCAAGGCAGTCTAGAGTAAAAACAACAAAAACAAACAAACGAGTAGACATACACCAACAGTCAAACAGACTGAAGTGGCTGTGTGGTTAAGAGCACAAACAGCTCTTTCAGAGGCCCTGAGGTTTGTTCCCGCCTACAATAGCTCCAGCTCCTAGGGATCCTCCAGTCACTACTGGTCTCCTTTGGCATCAGCACTCCTGTGCACATACTCCCACCACACACACATTAACATACTTAAAATAATAAATCTTTAGGAAAAAAAGTTACTAAAATTGATAGCCCTGAAAAATGTGCAATGCTTGTGTTTGTGTGGTTCAGTTTCCCAGAACACACAGGGGTTTTCCTGAACCCCAATATCAATGGTGAGGATTATCAAGGGTGAGGATAAAACTGGTTTTAGTGTCATTCCTTCTCAATGGACGACTCCAAGTTAAAAATCTGCCTAAGATATTCCTGATGACAAGTCCAGAGAATGTAAGCACTGACCACCAAGTTAACAATAATACAGAAATCATACACTACAGTGTTACTTCCCCTGTTAGAAAACAGCACTTTTAGGTTACTGAAATAATGTTTATTAACTAGCAGTAGCAGTAAAACTTTAGACAACACACCACTTTCAAAGCTCCAAACCTGACAATAATTTCAGCAGTTATAAGAAATCTGCCAGTTTCTGCAATGTAGCCCTAAATTATTTTTTGGTGTTGTCTCTCTGACATAATAGACTTGATTGGCAGCTGTAAAAATAAATAATTTGAGGTTTTACTTTAAGATCTCAGGTAAAAATGTTTATAGTTTTCTCTAGAGTGAAGATACAAACAATGTCAAAGCGACCAGATTGTTTTCGATGTGAAATCATTGGTTTAAGGACTTCTGCAGAAAGCACTGCTCATCTGCCTACCAAGTACTCACTCATAGACTTTACCCATTTGATGAGTGTTCCAATGCATAAGGCACTATCGAGACTTTACCACTGCCCTTAAGGAACAGGAGATTTATGGGGGAGACAGAACTCTAAGGTAGTTGCAGAGTCTGACCTCTGCATCATCCACCTCTTTGGTGTAGCTACTTCTTTCCTTGAGCATAGGTGGGACCTTATACAAAAGAACAAGTCAAAGGTGTGAACATACAATCCCTTGGTGACCTTCTGTCATACAAGACTCCTCAGCCCAGTGAAGAGGGAAATGGTAAAGAGATTCCCAAGAGCCCGGAAGAAGCAAATGCTGGTTTTCAGAACTACACAGCAAAGACCAAGGGCACTGAAAATGTCTCAAATATTAGCTAAACACAACAGGAACCCTCAGTCACTAGGAGCACATCCTACCAATAACCTAAGATGCTCAGAAGCTCACCACCAATTACACCCTTCCTTTCAACCTTTTGAGACTGGGGAAGGAACCCACCTGGAACCTGCCTCCTGTCTAGCTGTTCTAAGTTTATACTGCTCTACACCATGAGTCTGCGATGACTGTCACATGTAAGCCTAAAGGCCTCTGTAGACAGCACAAAGGGCTCTCTACAGCCTGGTTTCTCCATTAACCTTCTCTCCACCTCCTGCAATTCTCAGGGAAACTATGTGTCTTCTGGTCTTGGGAAATGTTTGAAATGTGCTCTTCTCCAACACAGCAAATCATTCTCTTCCATCCAATACAAGCACCTCACCCCTTGCAAATTCTTCTCTGAACCCCAGGCCCAAGTGGCCTTACAGACACTTTATTTCTGCCTTCATTTGTTAGTTGTAGAAATATCATTTCTAAGAATCTGTCTGTTCTAAACTGCTTGACACAACTCTTGATTTAGTAAGGTAGTTATTTCATGAAGGTATGACTGTTTCTTTCCTTAAATCACTTGCTGAAAACTCAACAATGGCAACAGTATCAGTCAGACATTTGGCAATGTTTGGAGATATCTCTGGTTGTCACACTGGGGATGGGTGCTACTGACACGTGGATGAACACTAAGGATGTTGCAAATCATGCTACAGTGCACAAGGAAACACAACAAAAAACTTGTACCATCAAAATGTTAGTATCCTTAATATGTGACTTAAAAGACATCTGTGGTCATTTCTGATTCTCTCAGAACTGTTTCTGACTAAAGCAAAGAACTTTGCTACTAAAATCTATACTCAAAATATCAATAATCTAAACAAATCCTGTCACTTATTTCAGTACCTTTTTTTACCAGCTCCTGCCATATGTGTTCTGATAGTTCTGATAGGTCTAGATCTGAGACCTAGAGCTCAAATCATTGTATAAAAACAAACTGCAAGTCAGGCATGAGAGCCTTTAACCCCAACACTAGGGAGGCAGAGGCAAGCAGATCTTTCTGAGTTCAAAGGGCAAGTCTGATCTACTTAGAAAGTTCCAGGACAGCCAGAGCTACATAATTGAGACTCTGTCTTTTAAAAAAAAAAAAATGCTGAGTATGTCAATCAGTTGGTGAGTGTCCACTATGATGCACGAAAGAAATACTGAGTTAGATCTCTACACTGCACAAACCAGACATGGTGGTATACGCCCATAATCATGCACTTGGGAGGAATGCCAAATGATCAGAAGGTCAAGGTCATCATCAATACATAGCCAAGTTCCCAGCACTTAAGACTGCAAGAGCACGCTATAAAGCAAATAACAATCACAAGTTACATTTGTTCCTTATTCTACGAAGCCTGTCTGCCTGGCTGGGAAGATAGCTCAGGTGATCAAGTACTTTAAATGCTAGCCATGCAAGAATGAGGACCTGAGAGCATGCTTGCCATCTTAGCACTGGGGAGGCAAGATCTTGAGGATTTACAGGATTTACATGCTGACTTGCCAGTCTAGCTAGAGTCTGTGAGCCCCAGGTACAATGAGAGACAATCTCAAAAAAATAAATAAATAAATAAATAAATAAGAAGACACCCAACATTCTCCACATTCAAGTGCACTTCTTTACTTGGGTGCCTCCTATTCATATTCAAATTCAAGCTCAAGGGTTAATTCTTTCAAGAACTTCCTAATGAATCCCCAGTTAATTGTTCCTTTATACTTCCATTGCACTGCTAGGGCCTGTCTACCTCTAAGAAAAGAATCCACCCATAACAATAACTAAGTACCGAATGGGGACATTCAGCAACTCTGCACTGGACAGCAGCTATGCAGATATCTGCCAGGCACTCCTCTAGATACCGAACACAGTGTGCACTTATACTCACAACCCTGCCTTCACGAAGCTCACGTTCTAATGAGGTCAGCCTAGCAAACAAAGCATGTGTACTATGGCTGCCAGAAGCACTGTGGAGCAAAGCACAGGGGGAGAATGATGTGGGATAGATGGGGTACTGGGTCGCAACTGTAAACAAGTTAGCACAGGACTAGTGACTGAGGTGCCTCCTACTGACCATCTAAAGCAAGACAAGAAAAGCCAGGGGCATGTGAGCATTTGAGGGAAGAGAGCTGCCAAGCTAGAGGTTCAGGGACATACATGCCTGCCCCAATTCAGGAAGTACCCAGTGGCTCTGCAAGAGGACAAGCAGCACAGAGTAAGAGCTAGAAGAACAGATCTATCCTTGCAGATATCCCTTTACTCCAAAAGGAATGAGGAGTTACTGGAGGCTTGTGAAAAGAGCAATGGTAATGGGATCAAACACATATCACAGGATCTCTCTGGGGCTGGAAGATGGCCCGGCAACTGAAGGCGCTTGCCCCCAACACTGACAACCTCAGTTCAATCCGAAGACAGACATGGTTGACAGAAGTAACTCCCTCGAGTTGAGCTTGAGCTCAACAAGAGTACGACCACACATATAGACCACGGAGAAACCTAACTCCAGCTTCCCGTGATCAGAGCCCTAACTATGGTTTGAAAAAGTCACTTTTTTCATTCGCAAAACTATGACATCGATTCAACTATTACCCAAGTTTTATAGATCAGTAAACTGAGGCACAAACTTGCCAAAGACCACATAAGGAAGAGGTGGGGCCATGATAAAACCCGGGGAGCTGGTTCCACGACTCTACCCTGAACCCATACATTCTATCCCTAGTTCACTCACCACAGTCTCAAACCTACTGCGCACACTCATCTAAGTGAGTGTACAAACATCTGTCCCTCCTACCACATGCTGCAAGTCAGGGTAACAGGTACTCAGCTGTAGTGCCTATCTGAAAGAGGAGAGTCAGACAAGTGAGAAAACACAAGACTATAAATATTTACCATAAAACATGAGAGCCACACTAAAGGACTCCAACAGAGTGCTACAGAAACGCAACTAACAGACAGCCAAATCAAAGTGGGTGCTCACTCTCCAAAAGACCCAACATGCAACTAAAAGAGTCAGAAGCAGATATTTATACCCAACCAATAGACACAAGCTGCTGACCCCTGTGGTTGAATTAGGGAAAAGCTGGAAGAAGCTGAGGAGGAGGAGGGCGACCCTGCAGGAATACCAACTAACCTGGACCCCCGAGATCTCTCAAACACTGGGCTACCAACCAAGCAGCATACACCAGCTGATATAAGGCCCCCAACACATATACAGCAGAGAACTGCTGGGTCTAGATTCAGTCAGAGAAGATGCACCTAACCCTCAAGAGACTGGAGGCCCCAAGGAGTGGGGGTGGGGGGGTGGGGTCTGGTGCAGTGGAGGGTGGGGAGATGGAGACATCCTCATGGGGATAGGGGAACAGTCAGAGGGTGGGCCAGGAGAAGAATAAATCTGGACTATAAAAAAAGATTAAATTTTAAAAAAATTTTAAAAAGAAAGAAAGAAATTGGGTGTTCAGTCAAGGCTTTCCAAGACATGAGTGCAGCCAAGACAACAAGGTCATTGCTTCCAACTTACCTACCTGAAGAGCAGGCACGAAGGACCTGACACTCTTCTGTATGCTGGCTGTCTGACCAGAAAGTGTACAATAAAATCCCCTTTAGTTCTGTCCTATGGACTTCAAATTAACATCAGGCCATCTGTGAGCTGAACTGGTATGGAATCAAAGATAGGATCCTTATAGTAAGTCAAGGGAATGGTGGGGGCGCTGAGAAAATCAGCAGGAGAGGCAGGTCTGAGGGGCTGAGAATAATCAAAGCTACTTGGGTCCAAATCTGGACTTGGGCACTCACTCACTGTAGGACCTGTGGAGAATAACAACTTCCTATCTACTCTCTTATCTGGAAATGGGAATCACTCAGATGGCTACTCAGTACCTTGTAAAGAATGAATGAATGAATGAATGAATGTTATATACCTGTGACACTGCCTGGCCCATAGCAGGCACTACAAGGACACCTACTAGTACTATTGCTATTATTCCTGGTCTATGATTCATCTACAAGATAAGAAAGAAGTTGGATGGCTAGAGAACAAGCCAAGTGGCCACCTACTTGAAACAGCAGAGCTAGAAACAGCAGAGCTAGAAACAGCAGAGCACACAGTATCACTAAAACTACATGGAGTTCAAAGTTGCTGATTAGATTAGCATTTCAGAGACTATGGAGTCACACAGTCACACCCATGGACAGGACAGAAGCTGTCTGTGAAGCTATGACAACAGTCCATAGAAGAAAGGATGAAGTCTCAAGTGAAGCAGTAAGATGTTTCCATAAACAAGAATGATTCCAGAGAGAAAAATCGAGAGAGCTTGGTGGCTGTAAGTAGATGTAGGGGAACCTTTACACTACCAACAACCAAACACAGGCCACGGAATGGCTTAGCAGGTAAAGATACTTGCTGTCAAGTCTGACTACCTCAGTCTAATCCCCAGAACCCACACAAAGGAGAACTGATGCCTGTAAGTTGTTTCTTGACCTCTGTGTATGTGACACACAAGCGGTTTTTAAGAGTGTAATCAGAAATAGGTCAGCAGGCAAGCTGGGGTGGTAGTGGGAGTTGACAGTAGGGGTGGGGTGCAGATAATGAATTATTTTCAGACACAAAGAACTTAAGTATGGATTACCCAAAGACATTAGCAAGACCCAAACTTATACTTGGGATACTAGTTCTTTAGAGGCAGAGGCAGGAAGGTCACAGTTTGAAACCAACTTAGACTATATACTATACATACATACATACATACATACATACATACATACATACACACACACACACACACACACACACACACACACACACACACATATGAACTGTTGGGGACTGAGGAGAGACATACCTGTAGCTCTGGAGAAAACTCTGTGTAAATCTGGAAGACATCAACATACGTGTGACAGATGGAGCCATAGATGTGAATGAGCTTGCCCAGGGAGTATGTATGGCAAGAAAGCCCAAGAAACAGCGACAGTTTAAAGGTAGGTTCGCAAGCATGAAGCCCTACAAAGAAAACCCAGAAGCTGTATTAGAGACAGAGACAGAGAGAGAGAGAGAGAGAGAGAGAAGAGAGAGAGACAAGGACAGTGAAATAAAGACTGATACAGAGGTAGAATAAGAGACAGACAGGCAGACTGACACATGCATACACCCCCACACACACCCACACTGCATGCACATACACATGGAAAATTAAGCATACTGTATAAATTCCCAAATTCTAAGCAGTTACTTCCTCTCTTCCCTAGCTTGGAAGATCCACTGGATCAGAAGTCCTTGCGAGGGAGGCACGACGAACCTTCCTTGACCTCCACCACTGTCCACTAGGGCCTGGTAAAGATGTGCTGGGAGTATAAGCACAGTACAGCCACTTTGGGAGACAACTAGACAGAGCCTCACAATGCTTACAGACACAGAGTTAGCATGTAAGCCAGCAGGATCAACATGCACCCTAGAGAACTGAACATACATGTTCATACACAAGTTTGTAAGCCAATGTGCAAAGTAACATAATAGCGCAAGGAAGAAATAACCAAAAAGTCTAGCGGGTGTGTGAATAAACAAAAAGCAGTACCTACACATGCTGAACTACTGATCAGAAAGGGAGATGGAATACAATCTTAGCTGTTTCCACATTTTCCTAGGCAAAAGAACCAGATATGAAAGGTCACAGATTACAGTTCCATTTCTATAAAAGGCTGAAAGCAAAGCCAGAGAGATGCAAAGTAGAAGAGTAAATGTCAGAAGCTATGGGCAGAAAAACTGGGGTCTGACTGCTCTAAGCACATAATGGTAATGGTCAGAAAGCTTTGCAAATATATAAAGCCCACTAAACTGTACACTGGAAAAGGGTGTGCTATCATGTGAGTCATACATAACTCAGTAAAAAAGCATCGGGAGCTACAAAAGGCTAGAATCCATGCGACATTCGTGGTGGTTTAAATGAAAACAGACCCCATAGGCCCATGGGAAGTGGCTATATTAGGAGGTGTGGCCTTGTTGGAGTAGATATGTCACTGGGGTTAGGCTTTGAGGTTTCAGAAGCTCAAGCCAGGTTCAGTCCGTTAGACGGTTGGTCAGTCTGTCCGATTGTCTCTGCCTCCCTCCCCCATTCCTGCTGCCTACCAATACAGATATAAGACTCAGCTCCTTCTCCATCCATGCTTCCCCACAAGGATACTGAACTAAACCTCTGAACCATAAACCACCCCCAAATACAAGTTTTCCTTAAAAGAGTTGCCATAGCCATAGAGTCTCTTCAGAGCAACAGTCCTTTGATGAACAAACAAGAATCAAAAACATTTAAACAACCTATAAAACAAGTTGGTGCCATCAGACAGGTAGGAAATCACTTGGGTAGAAACACAAGGCTCCAACTCTCCTTTAGTGGAGGAAAGAAACTGTGAAATATATCAGTGTGGAGGCAGCTGACCCAAATTTCTAGTAAAGGGAGCCTAATCCCATGCCCAGATACCAACAGTGTCTCTTACTTTCGAGGAGAAATGCCCGCATGCTGGAGCATCAGCACTCTGGTCTAGGAAGTCACAGAGAGGTGACATACCACCTCTGTCCGCCACCGACTGAGCTGCCAGTCCTTGGGAGCCATTCAGTTTGGAATAAGCAAGATGGCACAAAGAAACAAGAAAGCCAGCATGACATGAGGAAGACACAGAAGCTGTGCGCTGGAACCCATTAGCCAGTAGCTAAGGAAAAGTGCAGTTTCTCTGGGCCTCAGCCCCTCCCAATGTCACAAAGCTGCCACTATAGGACCCCAAACCAACTCACCTGAAAGCAAGTCAGATGCTCAGTATGTTTACTTGGGTCAAAATGGAAGTAGGACTTAGGTCTCATATCGATGATATATACTCTCAAATGTACATAAAATTACAAAGAATGGACTATCATACCAGGAGCCTTCACTCCTTCCTTTCCATGGACCCTAAAGGCATTTAGTCAGAATCCTGTCATTCTGGTTCTTCTCTCTCAAACTCGTCCATTTCTCATTATTTCAATAACCTAAGCAAGCCACAGGGCTGACCTAAGCTACTACAATTGCTTCCTAACTTGTCCTAAGGTCTTTCACTGACTTCCCAAACTTCTTGAGATGCCTTAGCCTTGCCTACCAAGCAGTGCAGCCTCATTTCCATGCAGCCCTCAGTGCTTTTTCCTCTAGCCATACTGAACTTTGTTCTCACCCAACCTTGAACAAAAACTTCTCTCTGAAAATTGTCTGCCCAGTCACCTGACTTCTTTATCCTTCTGAGTCCTGTTTGGCCCATACCTTGAATCCAGCACCTGGGAAACAGGCAGGTAGATCCCTGTGTGTTCAAGGCCAGCCTGATCTACATAGAGAAACCCTATGTATTCTTCTCTGGGAAAAAAAAAAAAAAAAGGAAGGAAAGAAGGAAGAAAGAAAGGAAGACCATCTGCATATCAGATACTTAATGGTGATTCATAACATTTGCAAAATTACAATTATGAAGTAGCAATAAAAATAATTTTATGTGGGAGCCACCACTACATGAGGAACTGTATTAAGTGGTTACAGCATTTGAAAGGTTGAGAACCACTGGCCTAGAGAAAGGGCTCTGAACTGGAAGGTAAGAAAGGCACCTGTGATACCAAACTATAGGCATTATACTGAGAAAGGAAGTAATGGGCCCCCAGCCCCTGAAAAGAGACGCACTGCATAATCCAAATACCAACATAAGGTTATTATGAAATACTTCAAATTCCAGAAAGACTCAGGCCAAAGAATAGTAAGAAAATGTCCCCGGCACAGACCAAGAGACAGAAGGTACATGTGAAATAAACTAAGGAAGTGGATATACTTACTCTCAAGTAATTGAGCAAGCCTCAGTTTCTGAACTGCATACAGTCAGGTACAAATGAAAGTGGTGCATCAGTCAATAAAAGTAATGCCCTTCGTCTTGTGCAGGACACACACATCACATTTCAACTCCCATTTCACATTTTGGACTTTACTCCAACAATCCGAATTTTTATGATTTTTGTTTGATTTGGTTTTTTCTTTTCTTTTCTTTTCTTTTTTCTTTTTTCTTTTTTTTTTTTTTCCGAGACAGGGTTTCTCTGTGTAGCCCTGGCTGTCCTCGAACTCAGAAATCCGCCTACCTCTACCTCCCAAGTGCTGGAATTAAAGGCGTGCACCACCATTGCCCAGCTGTTTTTTCTTATGCTAACAGAAGTTCTATTAATTCAGAACTTCTATAATCTCCTTTGGACTGTGGCCATTCTTTAGCTCCGTTCATACCTTAGCTCAGAGTTATCAAAGCTTCATTAGCTTGTAAACAAACTGTTTCTCAGATAAACTCAATTGCTCCACACAAGGATCTTAAGCAAATAAATAAGTACAAAACAGGCAGAGATTATAAATTAGGGCAGCCAAGTCTCTATCTAGCCCCACACCAGTAAAGAGCATTCTATCAATATAGTGAAATGCTAATCTCCTAATTAACAACCTAATTAGGTAATTATGGCTTTGCAGAGGGATGCCGAAATGAAATATGACAACATGGTCACCTCTTTATATGGCACCTGTGGGCCTTTTCAGCTGTCATCCTGAAGAGTGCAGTATCAATTTGAGCAGATGACAAAGTGCTGTCATTTTTCATTCTGATAATACACAGAATGCTTTGGACAGAGCAGTTTACAAAGGAAACAACTTGCCTGCTATTTTCCTAATTTAAATATGCTCACACAGTTGTTAAATTTTGCACATGTTTTTAAACAACATACAGGAGAATTACCATGCACGGTTAAAAGAACCACCTAACTGGTCATAATGCTTAATGTGCAAGCTGATACTACTAACTTGATACCACTTATGAAATACACAATTAGAAGAGTCTAAGGTGACAATGCATCATGTCACTTTAATACTCATACCTTTTAATGACACTAGAGAAAATTGAAAATAAACTTGTCTTCATTTTTTTCTGATAAAAACGATAGAATATGTTCTTTTGAAAGTAAATTAAAGTAGAGGCCACCCTGAGCAGACGTTAACTAGGCCACATAGGGGACATCCATCTTGCCTGACCTGTAAACATAAACAAAACTAACTTGATCTATTTCTCCTAAATGCTTACTTACATTACAGCAAAACAGAATCTAAGCTCAGTCAGTCAACTACAGCTACAGCTAACTTGTAATTCTGTAACTAGGGAATCACCCATGAAAGAAATCAGACAAGGTAGCTGTAAGTCCACAACCAAATATTTCCTTCGATTTACTTAATTCTTACTGTAACAATGTCAGCCTTGCCTTTCCTAGCAGAGCAGCTGAACCACTTCTGGTTTAGAGCCTCTCAAACATGAGGAAGATGATGGCTCAGCCTAAGGAGCTTGCTGCTGGGCCTAATGGCTGGAGCTTGGTTTCTGGGAGGCCAAGACTGACTTTATAGTTGTCCTCTCACCTCCGCCAGGTACCATGGCACATGCACATCACACCCAAGAAAATAACAAAAATCTATGCTATATCTTAGTTGACCTTTCTTTTTTTTATATTTGTGTGTGTGTCATCCCCATACCCCTGTGCGTCTTCCATCATGTGGGTCCTGAAATCAAACCTGGAACTCCAGTTCATCAGACTTGGTGACAAGTGTCCTTACCCACTCAGCCATCTTGCCAGCCGGTGGTTGGTTTAGATTTGGTTTTTTTTTTTTTTTAAACGCAACTGATCAGCTAGAAACTTTAACATGAATGCACACAGCCCACCTGAAAGTAAAGACTTGAAGCTGTCGCAGGTTCACCCCCATCCCACTACACAGGTGATGGTAACATGTGCTCACCAGTACCCAAAGCAAATGCCAATTCTTCCATGATTTTTTAAATTCTCACTATGTAGCCCAAGCTGCCCTCAATTTACGATCCTCCTGCCTCAGTTTCCCAACCAATGTTATTATAGGTGTAGACCACCATGCCCAGGTACAGGAAACATCCATGAACATAAACATTTTTCTGTATCTATAATCTTTTAAAACTAAAATTATAAGCTTAAATGCAGTTATAACTCCATCATAAAGCTTAAATACTGCTCAAGGTCTTTTCAGAAGTTCTACTAAATTTTTACCAACTTATAGTCACACAAGTAATGACTGGGTGACACACTCACCACCAACTTTTGCCAGCAATATACAGTTTCACCAAATCTTTAAACTTCATGTCATAAGGTTATACCTACAATCACTCAATCACAAATAATGAAAAATGACTTTTGGAAGGAATTAAGTATATATGAATAAGGAGTATGCTCAAAGCGGATGACAGTCCCACAACAAGGGCTGCTTCCAATATCTACATACAGAGCAGCATGAAATACTGACAAAAGTACCAGATGAGGCAGTAGTCGAGGCACAGAGCAAGACCACACGAGCCAGTGTACACTTCTTTCTTTCTGCCCCACTTCTCTCCCTCTCTCCCTCCCTTCTTCTCTTCTCTCCCGTCCTCCCTCGCCCCGCCCCCTCTCCCTTTCCTTTTTCTTTCTTTTTTTTTTTTTTTGGACTTTTTGACTTTTTTGAGACAAAATTTCTCATGTAGCTGTCTTGGAACTCAATCTATAGACCTTGAACTCAGAGATCTACTTACCTCTGCCTCCCAAGTGCTGGGACTGAAGGCGTGAACCATCATGCCCAGCTTTAGTGTAAGTTTCTTTTTTTTTTTTTTTTTATTAGATATTTTATTTACACTTCAGATGCCATCCCCTTTCCCCATTCCGCAACCCCAATCTAAGTTTCTAATGTTACTCTGCAGATCAATCTATTTAACCACTCAAAAAAAAAAAAAAAAAAAAAAAAAGACTGAAACTTGTCTCAACGGTGCATAGTAGTCATGATGCTAAGTAATTCACAAAGTACAATCAAATTTATGGTGACTAATTTCAGCATCCAGATGTGAAAATCATATTTGTTCATAACTACTCCAGAAGGTCAGTTCTGCATGCCAGACACTGCATCTCTCTAAAAGCACTGAGGTTCATAGCAAATACTGTCTCTTTTAGTTCTCACAAGTACTGTAGGTTGGTACCGCTAACACCACTCTATAGACTGTCTAGGTGACAAAGTGACAGCCAGCCAGTTTAAAACCCAGGTGAGTGTGGTTTCTGCTCCACACTACTTCAATACTCAAGCTGCACCTCAGTTCCTTAGTCTCCTGGATGGCATCAACTAAAGTTTATATTAAAGAGCTGCTGTTGTTTTTAAAAGAAGCACGTTCTTTCAAATGACTTCCCACCAATTACCCTGCTGAAGCAGTACTTACAGCACAGAATCTCAAAACAAGCCTCAGGAAGAGGGGGGAGAACTGAATACTATCATTTCTTTGAAGCTATGTACACCTTCTGACCACTTAACTGTACCAATAACAGAGGCATATTCATAAAAACGTGCTCTGTTGTGGGGTATTATGAACCTAACATTGCACACATGTGGGGGTAAATCCGACATAACAATTTATCTCACAAGCAATCACAATAACCCAGGAGTCAATCTCTCACACCTTTTCCCTACACTTCAGGTTTGGTGGTGTGTGTTTAAGTGGTTTCTTTCTGTTTTCTCACTTTTAATTTCTAAAAACTATTTTCTACTTTCAGTTCAAATTTTGTATTTCCCATCTTAAATCTACTTCCCTGATGTACCCAGACTGCTGCCAAGTAGAGGTAATAAACTCTAAATGACTGCTCAGGATTTATTTCCTTCATTTTTATATTCTATTATTTCTTTATACAGTAGAGTATGAATGAAAATAAGTATCTAAAAGGCCAATATTTCTTCACTTTTCACATGGTGGAAGAAGCGGATTAAAACAAAAATAAATTAAACTCCTGGGCTGGGAACTCCCTGACCACATTTCTCTGACTCTCCTGGTGACTCTCTGTCCCCTTTCAGTCTTACATATAAACAAAGCACTGCACATGTGAGCGAAGCACTGACCCACCTAGTTCCCTTGGAAGCAATAACAAAGAATATAGGACCTAGCCTAATCAGGCAGAGACGAAGAGCATCGGAGATTTGAGACATTCTCTACCAGGGCCTGCCAACATCCTGCGGTGTGACTTTAAGCCCAGCAATTCCTGAAAAGACTTCAGCAAAATAAGCTTATTATCGCTCAGACTTTCTCCAAAACTGTGGCTTTCTGGCTGCCTATTTTCTCATCTCAAAAAGTTCTGCCTGCTTCCCTATGTCATATCATCTACTCTAAACAGTTACAAGGGTGAAGGAACATAGTATGTATGCAACAACATTATCCAAGAAACCATGTGATGAGGACCAAAGGATAAAGCTGATGGTGTTTACAGTGCTACAAGCACCAAATCCTAGTATCACAAGGTCCCCTCATCCAAACCTCACCCCTTTGGGATTTAAGCCTGACAAAATGAGAAAACCATATACTGGCCACTCTGCAAAACAGAACAATAAGTATTATAATACTCCTCACACTGGTGATTCCCCAGACTTCTGATCAGTAATTCCATCAGGATACTTCCTTCACTGCACTGACTTCTAGTAACGGTTCTAAAGACTCAAGGCCAGATCACCTTCAGTAGGGAAGCCTTAACAGATTTCTTTGGCATCTGCAATCTGACATCTGGCTACATCCTTAACAGTAAGGCCTAAACATCAGAATAACCTACTTCTAAAAGATTCTGAATCTGAAACCTGTAAATACACTGAACTAGAACAATTTCCAAAGTCTTCAATTGAGTCAACAAGCAAAATACATCCCCACCAAAACTGAAAAAAAAAAAAAAAAACCAGCAACAAACCACTGCCTGAAACAGTAGCTCAGCTGATGGGCCCTGAGTTCGGAAGCCAGCTCCAATCCTCACCGTACCTAACAGTGACACTGCAGTGAAGCCCCATATGTAGCTAGCACTTCTTAGTAGCGTTTCTGCCAAGTCCTTGTCTACGCAGCAAGAACAAGCAACACGGTACAGGACTGAAGAAGCCAGAGGACATCCTAGGCTCAGTGGTTCTCAGCCTTCCTAATGATGTGACCCTTTAATACAGTTCCTCATGTTGTGGTGACCCCCACCATAAACTTATTTCCATGCCTAACTGCAACTTGGTTGCTGTTATGAAGCATAATGTAAGCATCTGATCTGCAAATGGTTTGAGGCAAGCCCTGTGAACCGGCTGTTGGGAGCCCCAAAGAAGTTGTAACCCACAGGTTGAAAACCATGGCTCTAGCTCAAAACACCAACTGTATACAGTCAGGATTTTTTTTTTTCTTTTGTTAACTTTGATTCCTGGAAGAAAAGCCTAAGACATCGTTCATGGCACTAAGCTGCACTGTGAACCCCTCTCCTCCTCCATGCCCTAGTTCCCTCATCAGGATGATGCATGGGAAACACAAACTGCCATTATTGGTATTCCCTCCTGTGGGCTCTATGCAGCATACAGAACGTGACTACTTCATCTGAAGACACTTCTACCCTACTGGAATGTCAAAGACCTCAAAGTGGGGACTTGGCTTTATTCCCAGCAGCATCCCAGTGCCTAACACTTGCCTGGCACTGCTGAATGAATCAGATACCCTCCAAGTCTTCATCAACAAACCAAAACTGATATGGCTTGCCTGGCTTTGAGCTCTTGGAATCTAGCCCTTCCAGTTTACCTCTCAAATGCCTGCTAAAAGTAGAAATGGCAATGTCCCGGTGATATGACTGGAACGTTTTGTAATTTGATTTGAGTAAAACGTCATGGGACATTGACTTCCAATAAATCTCTAACAGTTTAGAAACATTTGCAGTGACTTGCTTTACTTAGACTAGAAACCAACTGATCCTCTAAGACCACATCCCAGATCTCTTAAAGTTACTACTAGGCAGACCTGACAATTTGCAGGTTGAGAATTCCTTATTCAAAATGCTTGAGGTCTGAAGTGTTTTCAGATTTTTGGATTTTTTTCTAAGTAAGTTTTAGAGCACTTTCACTGACTTTACTAGATGAGTGTCACTAACTTGAAAATCCCCAATCTCAAATGCTTCACAGAAAGCTCAAGCCACGGGACTCAGGTTCTACCAGGTTCATCCTTTCTTTCTTTAGTTCTCTTTTCCCTTTCTTTCCCTCCCCCACTCTGCCTCTCTGTTTTTTTTTTGAGACATGGCTTCTCTGTGTAACCCTGGCTATCCTAGAACTTACTCTGTAGACCAGGCTGACCTCATACACATTGTGGGACAGGGGCAGTGGGAAGCCCTGGCTCTTAACCTAGATCAGTTTATTAAATATCCACAGTGCTCCATTCCCAAGATGAAGAAAATGCTGGCTAGAGTTAAGCAAAGGCCACATATCTAGTGAGGACGGCATGCCACACAAGACACAAAGGCAGAGACCACGCCTATCTATGCTCCATGGACTACTATCACACTAGTCCACCCACCTATCATCCCCATGCTGTGGACCATAATATGCTTTTTTCTCTTTTTAAGATGTAGCATTTCTTCTTACTTTATGTATATGGGTTGTTTGTATGTATAAACATCACGTGTTTGCCTGGCATCCACAGAGGCCAAAATATGACATCAGATCCTCTGGAACTGGAGTTACAGATGGTTATGAGCTGTCATGCAGATGCTGGGAACTGAACTCAGGACCTCTGGAAGAGCAGCCCATGCTCTTAACCACTGAGCCATTCACCATTGCCCAGGCTGGCTCATGCAATCTGTCTAAGTACTCTGCTGCCTCAGCCTACCAAGCAGCTAAGACAGGCTTGCAACACAGACTTTGTCTACTCTCCACTGCAACATTTCATTGTTCCTCTTAGTCAGTTGCTTCAATATGTACTTGCATGGTAAGAAAGAAGGCTGTCTCATACCAGCTGTGTATTTAACTCTGTCAACCTGAGTTAAAATGGTTAAATGAGGAAAAACTGAAGCCCAGTTTACCTCACATTATGCTCATTCCCTTCACCGAGTGTCATCTCTTAAAAACTAACATGACAAACTACTTCTGTATCATAGAAAAACTCTCACACCATGTCTGGAGTAACTAATTTCCCTCCCACAGTAAGAACTGGCTGTACACAATGACTGAGTCTTACTTATGAAACTGCCATACAGTGGCTGACCTATATCCATGTACAATAAATGCTTGCTAAATGAAATGGCTGTAAATAACGGGTGCTTATAGGGTTTTTGGTAAGAAATTATTCCCAGGACTGGAGAAATGGATCAGTAGTTAAGAACCAGTACTGCTCTTGTGGAGAGTACCCATGTTCAGTTCCCAGCACCTGCAGTGTGCAGCTCAGAGCACCAACGTCTCTAGTTATAGGGGATCTGACTCACTCTTCAGCTCCTCTGACCTCTGTAGACAACTGCCCTCACATGTACACAAACAAACCCCACATGGACACACATACATATTTTAAAAAATAATTCTTAAAAATGGGAGAGTGGATAATCATTCATTTGAAGCTGGGGTTGTCCTTAATTGGTTAAGTGAGACCACCTTCAGTTGGATCATGGGAAGCATTATCAATGGAAACCAAACTGTGGGAAGTGTATGGGAAAGACAGGGTAAAAAAAAAAAAAAGGTTTTTTTAGGTATGTGGGAACAAATCAATAATGATTTAAGATCCTACTTATGCAGAAGAAAGGTCCATAGTGTGGACTTTTAAAAGGTTAACTGTAAAAAGTTAGCCAAGAGCTACAAGATCATAGAGGCGATGTAGGCATATTTAGTAGCTTAAGGCAGATATGAGCACACAGCTTAAAGGAAAGGGACACCTGGCATGCGTCCCTCCCAGAGTCCAGTAAGCTTGAGGGGGGTGTGACTGAAAAAGATGGGGGTAATTACCATTGAGCAAGAATTTTCACTGCAGCCTGTGTAGCTCCTAAACATAGTAATACCACACTTTATTTCTGCTCTGCTGGTTGTTCACAGAGGGACCCATCCTTTCTGTTGGTCATGTGAACGCCGACCTCTTAAAACTGATGTGCCTGTCCACCTTACTGATTACACTTGGGAAGGTTTGGAACTTGGCCGTTTTGGGGTTTGTAACAAATATGGTGCTTTGCACGGAGTTGGGGACGGTGACAGTTTCAAATACTGCAGTCATTCAAAGTCATTTTGAGGTCTCTGTTTCATCTTATACTTTCTGACTTGAGTTACACACTTCTTTAAACTATAATCTTTTCTTCTTCCCACCCACACCCCAGTTTTACCATTCCTTGTCACTCCTATAAACAGCAAAACGGAATCCAAGTTCCCAGCGGCACTCGGGGTAGGTAAACAATCTGTGGGACTGTTTCAGGACTGCCCAAACAATGCTTTGAAACTTGATTTCACAGGATGGAGCCTGGGCACCGGACCTTGCAGAATTCGGGGGCCTGAAACCTCCAGAGCCAAGGACGCCCCCTCCCCCGCCCCCACACCACCAGGTCCAAAGTCTCTCCTCACCTAAGTCACACACCCAGCTGTCAGGCTCAGGAAGGACCAGGAAACGGATGCTCCCAGGCCACCGAGCACAGCCACAACGCGCGCCGCTGGGCAGCGGGGTGCTGAGGGGTCGGAGGGTCCCGCGGGCGAAAGGGCGAAGGCTAGGGCAACCTTTACCTGAAGCGGCTTCCACACTACAGGCCGCCTCGCCCAGGACACGTCCCTGAGGGAGGTCCTGACTCCCCCACGCCTCCCGGCCCCTGCACCGAACCCTGCGCCCACGAAGTCCTTGAGGACCGGCAATCCTACCGGCCGGCTCAGCCCTGGCGCCCGGAGCTCGCCCTCATGACCCCGCCGCTCCCCGCCGCCGCCGGCCGGCAACAGCAGCCCTGTTACCCAGAGCCGCGCCACGACCCGGAACCGTACCCTGCGTACCGGAAGTCCCCGATCGGCAAGGCGACTTTGGCTGGGGACGCAGTGCGCAAGCCCCAGAGCCAGAACGGAGAAGCCGCGGCCTCCCGGGGGCGGGACAAGGGGCGGGACCTGACGAGTGACTTGCGCATGCGTGCTGCCCTTGGCCGTTTCTGGAGCAGGTTAACTGACTTCTGTTTACCCTCAAGTGTAAGGATCGCTGTAAGCTGTTTCTTCTTACTTTTACAGGGAAAAGTCTTCAGCTTCACCGCCATGTCAGAAAGAAGAGTTCACTACAACTATTATTTGCTACATGGACATAGTATCAAACTGCTTTTTAAATTACTATCTAAACACCCAGATTAGCGAAGCTCTGAGACCTAATCAGAGAAGGGTTTTTTTTTTTTTAATTTGTTTTTGTTTTTTTTTAACTTCAGTGGACAATGGTTAATACAGAAACTCACAACTGACCGAAGTGCAGAGATGAAGTGTCCATGGAGTGCTCAGCCACAGTGGGACACTGTAAATGTAACTTTTATTCTCCTGTCGTAATTGTTGTCTGGGAGGCTTACTATCTCAGTCTGCTAACCCAGGTCTCCTCCTATCGCCTCCCTTAATCTAATCAAGGCCTAGAATGTTTTCAGCCCCTGAGACTTGCTGGTGAGTACCCTGATCCTTTCTAGTTCTCTTAGATCTCAGACTGACTATTCTGGCTCAAACTCCTCTCCAATCTGACTGATTCAATCTGGCTTCTCTCAGTTTTTGACTGCATTACTCTGCTAGGCCTCATACTAATGTAAGCAATCTGTTCTAATCTCCTGGCTCCTTATTCTCTGGCTCATTCTGTCTTCACCTGTGTCTAGCTTGTTCTCTCTTCAACCTGTCTCTATAAAACTCTCCCAGTAAAACTGCCTCTTTCCCTTCTGATTCATCACTTTGTCATTCATTCAATTAGACATCACTTTCAAACATGGCTGCTTCCTTCTACCCACTGACTTTATCTTCATTGTTTGGGACTAAAGGAGTGTACTAAGGGCACGTCTGTATTCCAGCCAGAGGGATTAAAGGTGTGAGCTAAGGACTGAGTTACACCACAACTAAAAAGAGGTTTTTTTTCAGTAACTAACACAATCTTGGGGTTTGCAGTGTGATCAAATACCCTGCAACGAGACACATCACACCTTCACTGAAAGACTCAGGAACCACCGTTGAAATTGGGAACAAGAAGATCATAACAGCCTGAGGCCTGGAAGAAACAATACCTTCTGGACATGACAGGTTCTCTGCATTCATGAATTCGCACCACCTCTGGTGACCTGTACAAGAAGTACACAAAATGAAGCCAGTCAACATTTCAGAATGGAAGCAGGAAGAGATCACAAGCCCCAATTTCTAAATGAGGACAGTTGGTAGCTACTGGGGGGAGGGAGAGCTGGTTTACCTTAAGGGTATGATAGGTCAACCATCTCCAATGGATGGCCCCACACTCAGGAATTTATGGGCAACACAAATTGGTATCAAATTTTTTGAGGAGGGGGACTAGTCAGAAACTTGGAAGAGGGTAGGGATGGATCTAGGATGTCAGGGGAGATGTATGACCAGGATACATTGTACGGAGCAGTAAATAAATTTAATTTAAAAATATTTTTGTTTAAAGTTAAATATCAATTCTATCTTTCTGTGAGTCTTTGGACACTAGACCTTATCTTGATGTTTCCATTAGTAACAGCAGTGCCAACTTCTGGGTATTGCTATGAGACTCAAATAGGTTGATGTATGATAAGCACCATCACAGCGCTCAACACGTCATCACACATATTAACATGCTCCTCACCTATAGTGATGACCTATAGATAGTGATGACAACAACCATATTCAGGACTGGTCGATAGTTGGGGAGAGATGTAAGATTAACTTTCTAGGGTAGAAATCAGTAGCAGAGGGCTGGAGGGACAGCTTAGTAAACCACTTGCCATGCAAGCGTGGAGACCTGAGTTTGATCTGCAAAACTCATGTAAAGATCTGTATGTGCTGGCACATACACACAACTACTGAGAAACGGAGGTGAGAAGAGCTTAGAGGTAGGCTGGCCAGTCAGTTACCTAATTGTCACACACAGAGAGAGACCCTGTCTCAAAAAATTAAGTTGGCAGAGATAGGCAAATTCTGTGTACCTGAGGCTAGCCAGCCTCGCTTATGTATTGAGTTCTAGGCCAGCTAGGACTGCATAGTGAGAGCCTGTTTCAAAAAAACAAAACAAAACAAAACAAAAAAACAAAGGGTTGAATGGTTTGAGGAACAACCATACCTGAAATTGTCCTCTGGCCGTTGTGTACACACACACACATATATATACATATGTATATATATATATATACACACACACATAGACACACACCTGCACACATAAACACACCTACACACACACACATAAACACACATACACACACATACTTCACACATATACACATACCTACACACATATATACACACACACATATACATACACCTACTACACATACATACACCTACACACATATACCATACCTACACACATATACCTACACACACATACACACCTACTACACATACACCACACATACACACACACCTACACACACATACATACACATATACACACATACATACACACCTACTATACACACATACATACACATATACACACATACACACACACTACACACACACTACACTCACACCTACATACACCTACACACACATGCCTACACACACACACATCACATACACAGCACAAAAGAGAAAGTCATGACAAAGCTAGGAAAGGTATAAATTATGTCATGCTATTGTTCTCTGAGAAATCCTCTGGGAAGTGTCTCAAAAATACATTTCAAGCTCACACCTCTAATCCCAGCATTTGGGAGACAGAGGCAGGTGGATCTCTGTGAATTTGAGGCCAGCCTGGCTTACAGAGCAAGCTACAGGATAACCAAGGCTACACCAAGAAACCCTAGAGGGTTGGGGGCGGGGATGGGCTTTTCAGCAAGCTAAGTGTGACACACCAATGTCAGTAACCCCAGCACAGGGGAAGCTGTGGCAGGGGAGCAGAAGCCAAGCCAGCCCGAGCTATGTAGCATGATACCTGTCTTTTTTTTTTTTTTTTTTTTTTTTTTTGAAAAAGAACAAAAATGTACCTAGCAAAAGAACCGAAAGACAAGGCTGAATCTTGATGGATCTACACCAGTTTTAAAGTTACCAACTGACCAATATCCTATAGATTCACTCAAGCCGTATATGGTTGATTTCTTACTTTATACTTGGGTGAGAGGAGAAGCAAACACCAACTGGGCTCTTACACACACGGCACTGGCACTATGGTTCCTTCAGGGACCTGCTGGACTTTTACACACACAGCTCCATGACTCCTTCGGGGGCTGCTGACATCACTCTGTAAAGCAATAGATGTTAACAAAGGTGGATCTTCAGTTTTCTAGGTCTGTTCTTTAAAGTTGGGGCTTTCCTCTCAGTCTATTTGGAATGGAACCTAGTCATTGCCTGCTAAGCCAGGGCTACATGGACCCTGCCCCCCCCCCCCAGTCCCTCTAGATCTTATTCTCTCTTTTGAGCCCACTCTGAAACCCAACTGTCTAATTGTCTCTCAGACACATAAAACTTGTAAAACTGAAACCAACTGGACTGCCGAGCATGTGTAGGTTCTAAAGACCAAATCCCCACTCTGCCATTCAAAGGCTCTGTGAGTTGTCACCCTAAGCTCCCCCTCTGTCACACAGGCACTAGAGTCCTGGCTCAGTGGCTAAGAGCACTTGCAGTGGACCTGACCTTGGCGCCCAAGAATCGCCATTAGGCAGCTTGCACCCAACCGTAACTCTGATGTCTACTCTGGCCTCTGTGGGCACCAGGCACATACATAGAGAACACATATACATTCAAGCACTCACAAATACACATAAAAAGAAAGAACTCTTCTTAAAGGATTGACAAAAGTCTAAATAAACTCACTGCATTGTGAAGATTAAATGATAGAATGTTACATGGATAGAGCTGACCTGTGGATAACAGAACAGTTGCCAGTACTGTGAGACTCTAGTTAGTCAGCATCATATAATGTTAGCAATTAAGTCTGTCCTAGCACTAGAGAGTGAATTCTTATACCAAAAATAAAAAAGCAACATAGAAGAAATCGAAGGAAGAGGAGAAGGAAGAGGAAAATAAGGAAAAAGAGAAGAAAGAGGAGGAGGAGGGAGGCATTTTCCATGCTTTTCTGAACCTAAAGATCAGCATCCAGAGTGTAGACAAGGGAGCAAGAAGACAAAGCAGCTGAATGACTTGAGCCCCAAGAAGCAGGAGCTGTATCCGAAGGAAGGCAAAGGGAACATTAAAAGAGAATGCATTCATGATGGAGAGGTGGCTCTTGACTGCTCTTCCAGAGGTCCTGAGTTCAATTCCCAGCAACATGGTGACTCCCAACCATCTGTAATGGGATCTGATGCCCTCTTCTGGTGTCTGAAGACAGCAACAGTGTATTCATATGCATAGAATTAAAAAGAGAGAGAACACAACTCATTCATTGCCCTGCCTCCTGATCTATGGGTACATACAGTCAAGACCTCAAGAGCAAACACATAGAGCACACTGATGGTGCTGGGTCAGGGGCTGGAGAGACAAGAACCCAGAGGAGGCCCATACCTTAGCATAGCCATGACCATCAGACAGACAGCATAGCCTTCACCTCCAGCTTTGAAAAAAGAGCCAAGTTAGCCAACAGATGTTGCTTTGCATCTGGGACTCAGGATAGGGGGACCATGGACAGAAGATCAAAGAAGCCTACCAGCTGTGAGGCTCATGCATTAACAAGCTACTTGCCTCTCTGACAACTGTTTCTTCACCCAGGCTGTTGTGAAGGTTCCAGAAGTAATACATGGGAGTCCTTGGAACAGTGTGTGGTATACAGCAATGTTCCATTCTTTTATGGCCTGACGTTCCAAGATAGCAAGGCCTGCATCTTCTTACACACTTGCTGACCTCACAGGCCACAAGCACAGCCCTATTCTCCATGTTCATCATCTGTCAGGCTCTCTCTCCACAAATTACTTCTGTGTTACTATGACCATAACACATGGCAGAAACAACTTAAAGTAGAAGATTTCTTTGGGCTCATGATTGCAGGAGGTTCCTGTCACTGGCAAGGAAGCCAGAGCATGGTATCTTGGTTTTACTTCAATAGGAATGTGTAGCAGAGACTGTTCACATCAGAGCAAACTACAGAGAGTCAGAGAGACACCCGGGGTCAGTATAACTTTCAAAGCCCACCCTTGTTACTTATTTCGCCAATAAGACCAATTTCCACTAGTGCTAAGGAGCATATGTTCAAGACATAAGTCAGAGAGGGACATTTCCGATTCAAATCGTAACACCTATCCTTTTGACACAAGTCTGTCTATCTGATGGGCCACGAGGAAGAGGGTTTCTTGCTTCTTTTCATGTACTAAAAGCTTCTGCTAGAGGTATAGCTCGGGGCCCACCTGGCATGTGTGCACTTAAAACACCATCAACATGTTGGTAGTGTGCATGTTGACTGAAAAGTTGCCCAAACCTGTGCTTGAGATGAAGCATTTCAAATCTGTTTCTGCATAAACATTGGCAGTGCGCGGAAAGGACCGCTTTGGCAAACAGGTACAGGAAGCTGTGAGCCAGCACAGTGACAAGGAAGCCATACTTCCTGAAGGTTGCCAGAGCTTGGAGATGCGGGGACACCTTCCCCGTGCTCTGTAAACCTATACTATCATTATATTCAAATCTGCTAATACTTGTCCTTCTTATCTTGCTGATTTTGCTGCCTTCTGATCTTGAAATGTGCCCCCCCCCTTACCCCTCCCCAGGGAACACATAGGTACTTACTTGCACTGCTATAGTACAAAGAAATATCCAGAAAAAAGTAAATTTGCTGTCAAATTTCCATTCAGACTATTCTAAAGAAGACCCCAGAAGTATAAAAATTCAGAACAATACATTTTGTTCAAATATAAATAATACTTCAATTTAAAGAATCTTCAAAAAGACAAATACGTTGCTTCTAAGTCACTTTGGTTGCTGGAAGGGGAGTGCAAAATTTACCACTCAAAATCATCTTAAACATAAGACTTTGGAACTAGTGTGTAAATATAGATGGGTTGGTGAGATGGCACATGGGACTGCTACCAAGCATGATGACCCAAGTTCAAATCCTGAAAGCCACATAGCCAAAAAGAGAACCGGTTCCTGTAAGTTGTCCTCTGATTCTCTGACCTTCATACAGACCATTAGCTTGCACATACACATTCACACACACATATGCACACACACGCACATATGCACACACGACACCAATGTAATAAATACCTGTCAGTGAGCACAGGAGTATGGCTCCACAGTGGTCCAGTTCTCTGCCAACAGTGTGTGAGGCTCTGGGTTCAGTCCCCAGCCCCAAAATAGAGCTGCCTGGTACAGGCTAGGCAGAAATTGTTCTGTGGCTTTTCCCTACTGATTGTTACCTCTGTTGGGTAACTCTTTTTGGGTATTTGGGGTGAAAATGGAACATCAGACAGGTGTCACAGTACCTTGCTAGCCATTTACATATAAATGCAGCCCTTCCAAAATCTGTCCTCAGAACCAGCTCCTAACAGCACTTTTCTGATTTCAGAGGTTAGTTACGACTGAGTGCTGACTCCTAAATTAATAGATGCTAACAGTACTAAGAATGTTTAAAAAAAAAATTGGATGTTTTGTCGAATGCAACTTCCAAGAATGCATAATTAACAGTGTCTCCATTAATATACAGTATGTTCAACACTGAGACACCGATATCATAAATAAAGGTAGACATGGATAAATTTATAATTAAAAATGCATTAGAAATTACAAGCATAATTTATTTACTAATGTGCACTGGAATAAATTTTATGTGTAATATTTTAAAACAGGACATTAATAAATAATAGTGCACATAAAATGTTTTTGCAGCTAAAAATATTTCAATAAATATTAGTAAGTTAAATGTGCTGCAGGGTTATAATTGCGGTGGAGTAAACTTTCTAGAATACAATTTCAGAGGACAGCATTCTTGAAAGCATTTAAAATATCTGGAACGGGGGCCGGTGTGATGGCTTGGCAGGCAAAAGCACTTAGTAAGGCATATGAGAGCTGACTTCAATGCTTGAAACCACATGCAGGTAGAGAAGGAGAGCTGACTACACAAAGTTGGCTTCTGACTTTCACACATGGGCTGAGGTGCGCCTCTTACCTGATGCTAATAGCTTTTTTTTTTTAATGTACACTCAAAGTGTCAGAAACAGATAGCTATCTTTCTCTGAAGTTACAATTATTTTTAAGAACACTGAGATTCCCAGACAATGAATAACTGATGGCTTTGAAGTCATCTAAGAGCCTCCTGAGCTGATCTGTAGATTAGTGGATTCACATGTTTTATCTTAGTGTTTTGTATGTATGCACACATATGCCATAGTGTCCATGATGATATCAGAGGACAGCCTGTGGGAGTTGCTTCTCTCCTTCCACCACATGAATTCCAAGGATGAATCTCACATCTTTAGGTTTGGCAACTAATGCCTTAACTGTTGATCCATCTGGTCAACCCATGAATTCAACTTTTACTCATCTGTTTCTGATTGTTGGACTTTTGTTATTGTTATTGTTGGTGGTGGTGGTTTGTATGGTTTGTTTTTGTTTTTGAGACGGGGTCTCACTACATATCCCAGACTGTCCTAGAACTCACTGTGTAGCCTAGATTGACTTCAACTTGCAATCCTCCTGCTTCAGCTTTCCAAATGCTAAAATTATAACTGTGCACCACCATGCTTATGCATCCACATAATTCGTAGTAATTTCTCCATCTGAAAACCTCTATAGGTCTCTCTCCCACCTACCTTTCACTCAGAACTTGACCTTAGTGGACCCTGGTGTGTGGCTCAGTTGTAAAAGATTTGCATAGTACCTGTCAAGGCCTCAGTCCTATTCCTAGCTTGGCAGAAGAAAAGAAAATGTGCCTTACTTTGCTTTCTGTCTGTCTTTCCCTGTCTCTCTGTCACTCTGTCACTCTGTCTGTCTCTGTCACCCTGTCTCTGTCTCTCTGTCTCTCTCTGCTGTCTCTCTGTCTCTATCTCTCTCTATGTATCTGTACAAAGTTGTGTGTGTGCACAAGTGTGGAACCTAGAGGCCAAACTTGGGTATTAATTGGTGCCCATCTTGTATTTTGAGACAGGATTTCCTTCTGAACAGTACTGATGGCCAACAAGCCCCAGGGACTTTCCTGTCTCTGTGTGCCCATTGCTGGGATTACAGGCGTGTGTGTGCTCCTGCACCTGACTTTGTAACATAAGCACTGGTGATTAAACTCAGGTACTCAAGCTTGTATACAAACACTTGACTGAGGGAGTCGGCTCCCAGCCCATGATGGCATTATTTTAAGATTATATCTAAAGCCAGGCAGTGGTGTCCATGCCTTTAATCCCAGGGAGGCAGAGACAGGAGGATCTCTGAGTTTGAAGTCAGCCTAGTCTACAGACCAAGTTCCAGGACAGCCAAGGCTATGTAGAGAAACCTTGTCTCAAAAAAAAAAAAAAAAAAAAAAAAAAAAAATTGACTTTTTAAGTATTGACACCACATAATCTCAGATTACAAACCCCACAACATACAGCAGTATCTATTTACTAAATAAACTTGAAAAGAGAGCTTGTATTTATGAGTAAAGTATTTTTCCCCTTCTAAGGCTACAGTTGATTAACAATACCGAACTGCATTCATTGCTGGGTGAGCGTGCCTCTAGGCCAGACCACAGGCTAGTTGCTTCCTGTACCTAGCTTAATTCAATCTGGAAACCAGCCCAATATACAGATCCTGTCATTGTCCCCCACTTAACCATGGGGAGATGGACCCTCAGAAAGGTGAAATCCTTTGCTGATGATCCTACCATTTGTGATTGGCTGACTTGAAAGCCCCAAGCTCGCTTCCTTCATCAGCCACTGTTCTTAAAGTGATTTGCCTTTCTGGAAATCAAGTTGCCTTCCAGCTTTTCAGGGTCTTTCCAGCTGTTTTTTCTTCTTCTTCTTCTTCATTGGTATCTAATCTAAGTCCCTCCTGCTCCTGTTTAAGGTAATTCCCTCATGCCCTGTCCTTTGTAGACAGGAACTGATGTTTAAAACACATGAGCAATATCCCTTTAGATATTTGAAGATGGCTATTAAATTCTCCTTAACCTTCTCTTCTCCGGGATACATTGTTAGTAACCCCAATTCCTTCTGCCTTTTCTCCCAGGGCTCTTTTTCTAAAGCATTCCCCCTTGAGCCACACGCCTTGAAATCAGTTTCAGGTTTCCCATATCTCAATTCATTATCATCACCTTCAAGGAGCACCGGCACATGCATGCAGACCATGCTCAAATTTATACATGCCAGGAGAGCAGCTGTGCCCGTGACGCCAAGAAAATAGCCAAGTCTCAGAATAGAGCTCTTTAAAATATTCCCTGTGACTCCATCATCTTCCCATTCTACCTGGATCATTTTCCTGGCTGGAAATAACCTGTGGTAGCTCGAATGTCAGTCCTCACGGCAGCTCATTACTGGCACTGATGGAGCACGTAGTAGGTGTTCAACAAATGTTTTGATGACACAAAACGACAATGATCAATTGAAAATGTTCCACATGAACACACTGCTCCACATCTGCTTGGTGAAGCTCATTAGAATAAACTCTGGGCAGAATGTCACATGCTTTTAATCCCAGCACTCAGAAGGAAGAGGCAGATGGATCTCTTTGAGTTTGGGGCCAGCCTGGTGTACAAAGTGAATTCTAAGATAGCCAGAATTTTTACACAGAGAAACCCTCTCTTTAAAATCCAAAACCAACAAAACAAAAACTGTATTGATGGTGTAGAGTGATTATAAGTCATGCTAATTAATTATTCCCTGGATGAAAGTGAAATAAAGTAAGTGGCTATTGCAAGAAGGGATGCGAGGTTGGGAATAGTTCGGTTGGGAGAATGCTTGTCTAGCATGTATGAAATCCTAGGTTCAAACCCCAGCACTGTATATAGTAGGCACAGGGGCACCCACCTTGAACCCAGCATTCAGAAGGGGAAAGCAAGAGGATTAAAAGTGCAAGGTTGTCCATCCTTCACTACTTAGTGAGTACATGACCAGCCTAAGACACATGAGACCCTATCAAGGGAAGGAGGGGATGGAAGTACCCTGGGGTCAGACAGATGGCTCAGCAGGTAAAGGCGCTTGCTGCCAAGACTCATGCTCTGAGTTCTATTCCCAGGATACATGTAGAAGAGAAAAATAGTCTCCAGAAAGGTGTCTGCTCACACATGGAGTGCATACAAATAAATAAAAGTAATAATAACTAGCATGATAGTAAGGAAATAGCTTGAGGGTTGATTTCCCTGTAGCTTCCTTGAGATTTTCTGCTGTTCTTGAGAAAATCTGCCAAGGCAATGTGGGTCTGTAGCAGGCTGCTCTAATGTTGGTGGCGGTGCTATGGAAACAAGACAGCAACCATCATTCCACATGACCCTTGTGTTGTGTGGCTTTTCTCATGCCCGAATGGTTGTTCTCACTGCCTTACCCTGCCTGGCGCTACAGGGCTCAGTGTAACACCCCTGGCCTAGGCCGAGGGATCCCTCTCTGTTTCTAACCTCAGAGAGGTATCAGTGGAGGGAACTGGAGCCAAATAGAAGGGCTCACAGCCTGCCTCATCTGGCACAGGACCGTCTCCTCAGACCCATTATATTTGATAGAGGGTCTCTAGAAAGCGGTGGGGGAGAGGCTGTACATTGTTCCTCCTCATATTTCCTAAATCTTTGTCAAAATCTCTGTCCAAAATGTTGCTTCATGTGGAACAAACTAAGCTGCAGCTCACCTGTGTGACTTGGGTGGGTAAGGTCGCAGCTTCCTTGTGCCTCAGTTTCCCCACATGTAGAATAGGAATTATATCTTCCTGGCAGGGTCATGACATGTTATGTAGGGCACCTCCTTAGCACACCCAAAGCCCAGGGGTCCATCCATCCTCAGTATCACAGGAAGGTAAACACAGAAATGAACAGCACAGGCATGAACATAGACACACATACATGTACACATACATTCCCAAATCACCACAGTGATTATCTTCAGGGAGACACTGGATGTGTAATAGTATACACAAGAAGGACTTGGCCATTTTGGTGTTTTGAGGAAGTAATGTTTTTTTGTACTACGACAAAACAGATATGAAAATACAATTTTAATGTGAAAACCTCTCAAGTCAGAGAAACATAGTACATGGACTTGTACCTGGCTCTCTTCATCCCAGCAGTACAGACAGTCTCTCCCTAGCTAGGACCTCAGATGGTTCTCGGCCCTGCCTCAACCTCGTCCCTAAAGATCCTGGGATAATATGAAGGACAAGATTTGAAAGCATTGTTCGGACACAATAAAAAGTTTACAAATGATTAGCCACTCAGAGTGTTGAACACTGATATTCCAGTATCTTCCTAGCTCAAAGAAACATCCGGGTCTCCCGCTCTGGGAATGTGGCTTGGTAGTACAGCACTTGCCCTGCATTCGTGAGGCCTGGCATGTAAGTCAGGGGCAATGGACTGTTTCAACACTGAACAAATATGTAGCCAGAAGCTCTAGGTGCAGTACTTCCTATATATTCCAGTCCCTTCAGTTGCCCCCTAAGGTAAGAATTCTTACTTTACAGTATTCTCATTTCAAGGATGAAATGCAAGGATTGCTGCAGAACACGAATCTGCCAAATTTCTCAGCAAAGACACGGCTTGGTTCTTATCTCCCATTCTGTTTTCTAACAGATTTGTTTCCGTGCTCCTATGTGACATTTATTTAGATTCTATGTCCCCATTCTCTGTGCCTTTTAAATGGCCACTCCCTGCCTTCCAGCAGACATCATACACTCTAAGATGAGCAAGCAAGCTGAGCTTCAGGAAACTGTGACAGCCCCACCCCATCCTCTGACCCTCCCCCCTCTGTGTTTGCCCTCTACCTCCTGACAAGCTGCTTTGGAGAAGAGACAAAGAATCCGAAGGATTCAGGATTCAGAAAGAATGCCGGAAATGGTGTGGTTCAAATCCACTACCTCCAATGTGCTGTGCAAACAGAAGAGGACAGCAAGCCCAACTTAAGCCTTTTCTTCTCCCTCCCACCTTCCCGCTCTCTTAAACTCTTAGGATTGAACACAGGGCCTATTGCTCTGCTCTGTCACCTTAGGATTGAACACAGGGCCTATTGCTCTGCTCTGTCACTGAGCTTTGCTGCTCCCCTTCCTCCCTGTCCCGCATTTCCTATTAAAGGAGCGTGGCCCTAACACCAATTTTGAGAAATAACTATTGCAATTGTACCCATTTTAGAGATGAGAAAGTGAACACAGAAAAGTTAGGCATATTGTTCATGGTCAAGGTCACCTACAGCATGAAAATCTAAACTTAGGTGTAGGTTTTGATTTTTTAAAACCTACTTTTAATAAGGGTTCTTAAACGATTTAACCTCCCTTCTAGCCCACCACCCACTAGAGGTAATGGAAAGGAAAGGTTAATAGAGCAAAAGAGAATGTGGATTTGTTTAGAAATTGTTCTTTGGAGCAAATCCAGTCTTCGTTGTCAGGATATCAGCAGTTTCGTTTACAGGAATCAGCAGTGCCAGCTCCATCTACTTGCAAACACCATTCTTGAATCAGCCACAGCAGATGGACCCAGAAGAAACCTTGAGGCTCTGCTACATGCTGTTTAGAAGTAGTTCCTTGGAGTGATTCCAATCTCCATTTGTTAGGATACCAGCACACCGTTGTGTAGTGTCAGGATAGCAGTGGTAGCATGACCCAGCAGAAACAGCCAGGCCTCCACCGAATGGGCATGAGTCAGCAGGAGTGACCAGGACCAGCAGGAATGTCAGGAGAAGTTCTCTGCCATGCTTCTCTCAATGAAGAGAAGATCAGCAAAGACCAAGCCTTGAGACCAGTGAATCAATCGTTGTAAAACTAGCTACACAAGCACACTGTCACTGTCCGTTGAGTCTTATTTATACCCTCTCCAAACATCAAGTGTCCTCCCACACAGGACTTGCCCCAGCAAAGCACCACATGAGTCTGTATCAACTGACCTATCCAGAAACTTCCACTTCACTCTGCCAATCGGCCAGAGTCTGAGAAGTGGCAGGAAGCCACCAGAACACCACCAGAAATTTTTTGGTGCATCTGTCTCTATGAAATTATAACACACGATGACCAAAAAATGGTAAGGCGTACCAATACTATCCAGCATCACCCACTGTCTGTTGGGTTATATTTATATTCATTCTAGACATCATGTGTCCTTTCATGTGTTTGCTTTAGCAAAACATCCTTCCATCCGTGTGCCCCAGCAAAACATCATTTGACATAACCAACTTTCCAAAGGAACCAGAAGTTTCCACTTCACTTGGGCTTATTTAAATGTCCAATGTTCCAATACTTTAAAAATTACTTTGTTAATGTTAAATATATTGGTATTTTGCTTGAATGTGTGTCTATGTAGCACATGTGTTCCTGACACCCAAGGAGGCCAGAAGAGGATGTTGGATCCCCTGAAACTGGAGTTACAGATGGTTGTAAGCTCCCATGTGGGTGCTGACAACCAAAGCCAGGTCCTCTGGCAGAGTAGCCAGTGCTCTTAAAGCCCATCTCACCAGCCCTCTCATGTATTTTTATCTCATTTTGTTTTTTCTTATTGGATATAGATTGTTTTATTGTTGGATTTCTAAATTGGAAACTATTTTTCACAGTTGATTGTCCACAGAGATTAAAGGTAAAACAAGACCAACAACAGGATGTATAGCATGATGCTCTTAGAGTATATTTATTAATACTGTCTTCCTAATTCTGTTCCCTGGGAGATGACATTTGGCTACTAAGCTGGTGTATAATCCTTTAAGGTTCAGTCTAAACTCAAGCCTCCACCTCTTTTTTAAAATTAAAGATTTTTTTGTTTTGTTTTTGTGTTTATTTTTGTAAATCAAAGTTACATATAAGCCAAGTAGTTTGGTGCTCTAGAGAGATTAGCATTCCCTGAGGGACAGTCACAGCTATTTTACTTGGATACCCTCACGGTGCCCCACCCAGGCCAAGTCTACTGTCCGTAGATCTCAGTTTCCGTTCAGGCAGAGTCAACCCCAAGGGGCATATGTCCCCAGAGTCTGCTCAAGAACTCCTGCCTTCTTAGATCACCAGGTGTGAGCGATAAAATCTCCAATGAAGCACATCTCTTGTGGTTTGAATAAGGCAGGAGGATGCATTGGCTCATCACTCCCACAATGAGAGACTTTGCTATCTTGGGAACAAGAAACCCCAGACTGTCTCCTTGTGTGACGGGAGGTGCTGAGACCCTTTGGTCACTGACTAGTGAATACTGTTTCTCCTCTTGAGGACTCTAAACACATAGCAAGCAAGTGCTCTTTGCAAAGTGAAAGCTACACCGGCCAGATCTTTCTACCAAGATGCTTTTGATGGTGGAATAGTATTATTTCCTATGATTGGGCTGTTGTTCTAATGCATTGGGGGCCCTTTAGGTGACTTGGTTGTTTTTTCCTCTGATTTTATGGCCTGAATATTCATTTTTAATTTTTTTTTTTTAGTTTTCATTATGTAAGTATACAAAGCATGGGATAGGATGTGAATCTTGTTGAAATTAATTGCCCTGTAAATCAACACATTTCCGTAGATCGCACTTACTCATCATTACCATGCGAGAGTTTCCAGGAAAATATCTTCTGTATTATTTTTATTATTAACATATTTACACTGTCGATCCAGCCCTG